>NW_008334929.1:3940211-3978986 GCF_000622305.1 Nannospalax galili | reverse complement strand
ATTATTAACAAGTTCAGTAAAGTGGCAGGTTACAAAATTAACCTACAAAAGTCTGTAGCCTTTCTATATATCAGTAGCAAGCAATCAGAGAAAGAGCACATGGAAACACTCCCTTTCACAATAGCTGCAAAAAAAATAAAATATCTCGAATAAACATGACCAAAGACATTAAAGAGCTCTACAGTGAAATTTTTAAATCTTTAAAGAAAGAGATTGAGGAAGACATCAGAAGATGGAAGGACTTGGAGCTTTGTAACTTACAAGTTATATTTTTTTCTACGTGTAAATAAGTTACCTTTCAAAGTAAGGTGTGTATCATAAAGCATGCACCATCCATATCTCTTAATGGGACTTGCAATCAGTTCTGTTTGTTTATTCAATGTCTATGACTGTATATTAGAGCTCATTTTTTGTGATGGAAAACATCAGTAAAATAAATTAGCACATGCTTTATCAGAAAGGCAAGTAAGAAACATTTGCATTTGAAATAAGATTTTAAAAGTTATACCTTTGAATTTTTATTTACTCAGCTACACATCAAGGTCTTAATGATACACAGTACTTACTAGTAAAGAAATATATAAAATACATTATCAAATTGTTATTTAGCTTTAAATAAAAGCCTTAATTTTCATTTTAAGGGCATGGTTTGTTAGGGGCTGGAGAAAAGGTTCATGGTTAAGAACACAAACTGTTCTTGCAGAGGACTCAAATTTGGCTCCAAGCACCCACATGGTGGCTAACAACTGTCTGTAACTCCAGTCCCAGAGGATCTGATGCCCTCTTCTGGCCTCCACAGACATTACACAACACAAGTGTGTTTAGATACATATAATCAAAACACTCATACACATAAAATAAAAACAAACAAAAAAAATTAAAGGCATGAGTTCTTGAAAACTATTTGGTATTGATTTTGTTATGAGCAAAGATACTGTCACTATAAAAAGAGATGGAATTATTTTACTACAATATGAAAGGAAAGATTAAGTTAAAAACGCTTTACAGAGTGGCATCATTGAGAGAGAACTGGAAGTGAAATAAAAGAAGTTCTATTCAATCCTTGGAAATAACAATTCACCAGCAGGACTAACCTACGGTGTCTGTGAACTCATTGGGTGGCATGGATACATATAGCTGCATTACAGGAACAGTTTGTATTTGCATTTTTAAATGTGGATATACCTCTGCTTGACGGTATGAAGAAGATACATTGAAGATCTGTATTTCATCTATTAAAATAATAATCAGCATGTTAGCTTATAATATCACACCTTTGATAATTGTCAAAATAGCTTTAGAAACTGCATAACCAAATACATCTTGTGTTTCTTTATAAATACTGTTATTAAACTTACCTGAGTAGTAATAACCTTGAATTCTAACTCCATCCTTTGTGACTGTTCCGTCACTATTGAAGACAAATCTGTTACCTGAAGTAGACTAATATTTAAAACATTTTGTTAGTTCATATTCATTTCAGTGTACTATACAAAGCTGAATTTTTGTGCCATTAAAACATATTTAATTCTATAAGATTAATTTATAAACATTTGAAACATAGGATATTTTAAATCCTGTCTTACACTGTGTTTCATTTTTCCCATACCAACCCTGTACAGGAGACTGGAAAGGAGCCCTCATGCCTGATTTACAAATGAGGAAAAAGAAACCAAGATGGTAACCGTTTCTAAGTACCAACATCTAGGCTGCCTTGCTTGCTTCCTTTAAAAATCTGGTGAACACATAAAGTTGATCTTCCATTCCCATAAAACTGTGTATTTTGGTCAACTGGGCATAATTCAGGGCATTGGCTCTTTCCAACTCTTCCAGAAAACTGTTCTTTTTTGTGTATGACCTTACTTATACATTTAATTTATTTATATAGTAAAGCTGCTCTTTTTTAAACTCCAGAATTCTTTTGTGCATATGTGTATGTGTTTATGTGTGTATATGTGTATGTACATATGTGTACACATGCATGCAGGTGTGTGTGAGAGTGCATGTGGAGGACAGAGACTCACATCAGGTGTCTTCCTCAGTTATGATCCACCTGGTTCTCTAAGTCATGGTCTCTCAGTGGATCTGGAGCTGTATAATACAGACTGGCTGGCTGGCAAATCCTGGGCACATCGTTGTTTCTGCCTCCCCAATGCAGGAATTACAGGCAACACAACTGAGCTTAGCAATTTTTTTTTTTTTTTGCATGGGTGCTGGGGATCTAAGGTCTTCATACTTGTACGGTAAGCACTTTATCAACTGAGCCTCCCTGTTTCGCACCCAAATTTAAGTTTTATTGTGTGTGTTGTATGTATCTGTATATGTGTGCATGGGGCTGTACGTGGGCTGTCTGCAAAGGTCAGAGCAGGACATCAGGGGTCCTGCTCTATCACTCCTTGACTTTTCCCAATAAGACCGAGTCTCTCAGTGAACCTAGATCTCCCTGGTTTGAGGCTAGGCTGGCTGGTCAGCAAGCCCCAGGGATCCTCCAGTTTCTGACCCTCCCAGCCCTGGGGTTACAGTCATCCATAGTCTCATTTAGTTTTTAATTGGGTGCTGGGGATCTGAACTTGGGTCCTCAGGTTTTTGCATCAAGCACTCTTACCCCCGAACCAATGTCTCAGCCCTCCCTAATTCTTAAATTCTGAACTAATTGATCTGATCTTATGGTCTGACTTAACCTTAGGAAGTTAAATACTTACAGAATTCAGGAGAAGCATAACACTCTTTAAGCATGATCCTGTCTGACCATTTGCACACGGATGAAGGTCAACACTAACAGACAAATCTTCATTCTGTAAAAAAATATATTTTTTTTATTCCAGTATTTTTTCATATGCTATTACTATGCAATTTATTCATGATGAGTATTTGAATTTTAGTAGGCAGGTTTCTACATACAATCTATTCAGAACAAAGAAACTCATTCTATCCCTGGTACAACTACAGGACCAGCCAAGCACATTACAAATGGTCGTAGTATCTTATGAAATCCACATGCTCTAAAATTTGGGGATTTTTTTTTTTTTGGTAATTGTCATGCCTTGTGGGGATTATCAGGAATTACAGAGCACAAAGCCTTTTAATCTGTGGATAGCCTGTAATAACTGCATAATTCCGAGTAAGAGGTCTTTAACTTGTAAACCAGCAATTTATACTCCCAAACTTCACAAGCCTTCCAGTTCTAATTTCAAGGTCTGAGAACGGCTGGTCTAGAGGCAGCACACACTCCATGTACTTTAGCAGATCTCGCTCTCTGTTTCCCCATCTCCAGCTCTCGTGGTTTAAAACAGGAAGAGCATAAAAAGAAAACTAGATTATGTTTGGTAGACAATTAAAAAGCTTTATTTTAAAAAACAGATTTTCAGGAGCAGCAGCTACATTTTGCAAACTTTAAGATATTAACGCACCTCTCCTTAATATTCCCAGATTTCATTCACCATCAATTCTTACCAGAAAGATAAGCACAAGAAGGCACAAGCTACAAAATAGAATAGTTCTTTTTATGAAATTCATTTTACTTAAAATGTTAGTATTAGGAATTTAAGTGTAAGCACAGTCATTATCATACTGGTTTCGTTGTATTATAACGAGTAAAAATAAATGTAAAGGAATGACGATGAATGAGGAAGGTGTTTCTGGGAACGTGGGGGATCATATTGAGTGACACACTACTCAGCACATGCACAGAAGAGCGGACTTTCCAGTGCACTAGGAGGTTGTGGGTAAATGGAGAGGGTTTTACTTGTCGGATTTTATTTCAGCAAGAAATTTCCTTTTTTGATAACAAAAATATTTTAATAAAATAACAAATACATTCTAGTTAATAATGTATTATGAAAATATTCTATGATTCTCTTCACAGGTTTAAAGTTCTACTTTCAAATTTTCAGCAAGAATTTTCAAAGAGTGCAAATAATATAGTATTGATAAGTAATTTCTTGATGCCAATTGTGACAGAAAACAAGCACTGAAACATATAATTAACAACTGGAGGACTGTTTGTTTCTTTAAATAGAAACTCAGTATAAAATGTGTGGTTTACGTCCTCCCTATCAGCTAGCTTTCATGATACCAGAAAATCATCAACTATCTTACCCAGCTGTGAACCCTGTGAGCTACAGTGGTGATCAGCCTGGAAAAATATGGCCATTGGTTCAACAATGATATGAATGTCATGGGCAAAACCGATATCCTTCTAAGTGGATTTAAGACCCACTCCACAGGAAGGAGCACTTGCCTGGGACTCTGAACCTAGTCCTCTAAACTTGTGGCCTGGGAGGTTGCACACACAGGTGAGAACCTACTGGTGTTATTTTGCTAATTGGACATAGTATAAGTACCCATCTTTAGCCCACAAATCACTGCAGGTCTTATTCCTTATCAGAGAAGCTTCTTTTAGCAGTGGATGATGGTTAATACAGAGACTCAGAACTGATCAAAGGGCAGAGAATAAATGACCATGCAGTGTTCATCCCTAAACAGGACATCTACATCATGCTATTTCCTCATCAAAGCCTCAGGGAACATCACAGAAGAGGGAACAGAAAGTTGTAAGAGGCAGAAGTTGAGAAGGATTAATGCAAAATGCTGTCTTCTGGACACGACAAAGCCATTGCATTCACGAAGTCACAGCAACTAAGGATGTGCGCATCAGAACTGCGCAGCACACGTGTATAGCGGAAGGTTATACAACAAAATCACAATACCAGGCAAGGGAAACCTCCCTTCGAGTTGTTGTTAGACAAGAGAGTCCAAAAAACTCCCCAAATAATATAGGCTATGACCACAGCCCTTGATGGCCTCCCAGAACTTGAAGGTCAGACCCTATTGCTGAAGACACAACACACTTTGGACACAGGACTTAGGGCAATTGAGCTGAAAATGAGCTGGAAGTCTCCTCCTGAAGATGAGCTCTCACAGTATCAGAAGATACTGTGTAAGCTGCCAAGGGAGAAAACCAATCAGTTGTCCTCCCCAGCTGTAAAGCCTACAAATCACAAAAATTACCAGCCCAGAAAATTATCACTTTTGGTACATTAGTGGCATTTTTATTGGGGGGTTAATTCACAGCTGTCTAATTAGACTTAAGACCCACTCAATAGGAGGGAATCCATGCATAGTACTGTAAACGTAGCCAAGTACACGTGGTTGGAGAGATCATAGACCACGGAAGAGCCTATTACTGCCACTTTCCTAGACCAATGTAATTTCTTTCAATATTCTAAATATGTATCCATATATTCACAGGTAAGTATAGCTCTAACCACTCATAAAAGGAACTCCTTTTTGCAATAGATGGAGATATCCCAAAGTTCCACAACTGATCAGAGAATAGGTGCCTAGGAGGTATCCATCCCTAAGTGATACATCTATGATGCAACATCTGCACAGGGCAGAAGAGGGGGTGGAAAGAATGTAAGAACCAGAGGACAAGACATCTGCTGCTAATTAATGAAATCTCCACAGTATGGTAGCCTAACAAGATCTGCATAATGAAAATACCAGTTGACTACATGACTGCTAATGTGGGTGTGGGAAATTTCACACATACACACACACACACACACACACACACACACACACATGCACACACAAGACCTGCATAATATCAAGTTCATCAACATCTCAAAATGAAATTGGGAGGGGATCACAAGGCCCCACTCCTAGTTCAAGAGCTCTTGGCATTCGATGGCTGCTGGGAAGAGTCAGTCTTCTTCAAGGTTATGGTCCCTGATAGGTTGCCCATGCTGCAGTGGGTGGCTATACACTCATATGCATGAGAGTGGCAGTAACTGAACTCAACTGGTTACAAAAAGAAGAAGAGGAGGAAGAGGGGGACAAGGAGGAGGAGGAGGAGGAGGAGGAGGAGGAGAAAGAGGAGGAGGAAGAGGAGGAAGAGGAGAGAGGAGGGGGAGGAGGAGGAGGAGGAGGAGGAGGAGGAGGAGGAGGAGGAGGAGGAGGAGGAGGAGGAGGAGGAGGAGGAGGAGGAGGAGGAGGAGGAGGAGGAGGAGGAGGAGGAGGAGGAGGAGGAGGAGGAGGAGGAGGAGGAGGAGGAGGAGGAGGAGGAGGAGGAGGAGGAGGAGGAGAAAGAGGAGGAGGAAGAGGAGGAAGAGGAGAGAGGAGGGGGAGGAGAAGGAGGAGGAGAGAGGACAGGGAGGAGGAGGAGAAGGAGGAGAAGGAAGGGGAGGAGGAAGAGAGGAGGAGGAGAAGGAGGAAGAGGAGGAAAAGGAAGAAGAGGAGGAGGAGGAAGAAGAAGAAGAAGAGGAAGGGATGAAGATGACTTGGGAGTGAGAGGGAGACCTGGGAGGAATTGAAAGGGGTGAGTGTGACATGGATATGATCTAAATACATTGTATACATATATGAAACATACATGGATGGCCAAGAAGTGGCAGTTTCCAGGATGATTGAATTTATTATCATCAAAAGTGGTAAATAAGCTTCCTTCCACTTTACATCTTCCAGGACATAAAGCCTCAGTGCAGGACCACTTAGCTTCTTGGAAGGTGCTGTTAAATGCAATGATTATGTTAAAGGTCATTCATGAAGTCTTATCTACTGTCTCATCAATGTTGATCTCCTGACAAATTAAAAAACTTCAGTTTGTTTGTCTAAAAATGATCATTTCTGCATGACTCAAATACACATAAAACAAACTGGACTTTGAGGTTTGTCTACATGAAATACATTGCATTATTAGTACTAAAACACCAGCTACAAGCTTCAATGTGAACTTAGCCTTTCCAGGGTAATGCAGAGGCAGACAGACAGTGTTTAAAGTGCACTATCTCTCACTGGTATCTACTATAAATATAAAGTACAGACAAATATTGAAGAATGGCTATGAAAGTATTATAGGATATTTCATAACTTTGTTTTATATTGCTTTTATGTTGGAATTACAATATTTTGGAATTATCAGGTTATATAAATTATAAAAAATTCAACTTAAAAAAATTTTAAATATGTGAACCAAAAATGTTCAGTTATATATCTATACCACATTTGTGCTCACATTAAAGTGTTCTTAACACTGTTGTGGGAATTAAAACTTATAATTCAATATATTCATAACAAACTTTCACATTTATCGAGAAAATTTTATATTTTAACTAATCAATGGATTTTTTTCACTGAATTATTTCTCTACATACAAGGTTTGAATATATTTGTAGGAAAGCCCTGTATCAATCTTGCAGAATTCGGAGTTTCAGAGAAAAACTATAATTAGCTATGGGAAAATATCATTGGTCAGTAAATTTTTGCTGAACACAAATGAACTATCCAATTACAGAGAAGTAATCTACACACAGATTAAATATACTACCTTTACCAATGCTGTCATACATGAAATCGTTTGAAAAGTGAGGAGTTACTTCTGATCATGCAGTTCCTTACACACTCTTGGAAGACTTAGCACCACGGTTATAATCAAACACTTGTAGTTTGCTTTGCTTTCTATTTGCATCTACAGTGAATAGTAGTTGACTGTTCACACACTATTTCTGTTAGCCAATCACATTATCTTTTAAAGGTATACAGAAAGCTCATATACTTGATCACTCTGTATTTGGTAATTTAAAATGCTTGACTAAAAGTGAAAAAAAAATGGGATGAGATTGTGATCTCTGAAAACTTCGTCTTAAGGGTGCATTTTGGGAAAATTTCAAATTAGATAAAATATTGTTATTATTTCAACAGCCAACCATAAAATGTAAACAAAAAGTACCCACGTACCACTGGGAGCCACAGGGGCCTTCTCGGACGTCCCCTGCCTGGTACGCTTGTCCATTAGATTCACAGGGACATTTCTCCTTTAATACACATTTTCCTTTATCTCGAATATCATCCAAGAGGTAACCTAGAATACATTATGTTAATCTGAAAATCATAGAGACATGAGTGAATTGTTCAGTATAATTGCAGCCACTTCCAAACTAGTTCTAACGAAATGCCAGCATGCACTGAAAAGATAATTTCTAGCAAGCAGTTCCTCATTTAAACTGACAGGAACCGGGCTGAAGCTCTTCAGAGCCTTTATTAAGGCTCCATAGTGCCAAGACTTATTGAGCTCAGCATAGCCTGTGGAATGGGGGAACCCTGAGGTACTGAGGTACAAAACCACACATTAGCTTTCAAGTCTCTAGCATTTCTCCGTGTGGCGGCCCAGGAGGAGCGACCAGGAAGGGCTCCTTGTTGGGGGTGGTTACCTTCCGGGCAGGTGCAGCCGCTCACGCACTCGCTGTCTTGAAAAGGAGCTACATTAGAACAAGTTGGAGGGTTGGAGGGTCCACATTCTTTGTAGATATGTTTTGCTGGACATTTAGGCTTTTCTGGAGATAGAAAAACATAGCAATGTAAAGCAGAGGAATATTAATGAGGTAAATATAGCCTTTCTAATGAGCTTTCTCAAATAGGAATCTTTATTCTGATGTTCACATACAAGTTAATTTTTAAAGCTATCTATAGAACTAAATGATGCTAATTTCTCGTGCATTATTTCATTAAGGGGTATTTAATTTAGAAGTGACGTAAATTATATACAAAGAATATTAATCTCATGTTGAGTTTTATATTCTCTCATACAAAGATTAACCTTAACATAAGCTATTCTACTCAATGAAGATCATATTTACATTTCACTAACCTATTTTTTTTTTTGGTCTTTCTGAGACAGGGTCTCCCTATATCCCTTGTAACTCCCTGTGTAGACCAGGCTGGACTTGAACTCACAGAGATCTGCCTGCCTCTGCCTCCCAAGTGCTAGTACTAAAGGCATATGCCACCATGGCCAGACTAATTCCACTAATCTTTTAAAATAAAATAATACTAAAGAGTATACTTTTTGACAAATCTTCAGTTAATTTTTATATCATTTTCTTCCCCCTGTGCCTGTGATGTGACTTGCCTTGGTGTATTAAGATCTTAAAACCAAATAATTCAACAGGCAAATCACATCACAAAATGAGCCTCAATTTCCTCATAAACACGTTAGTGGTGAGATGTCTTCAACCCTAACAGCCCTTCCAGGGATTAGATTCATTCAACAAAATTCTTTTGAAATGTTCATTAACTCTGAAAAATGCTATAAGAATTCATTTATTCATAACCAAGGATACTTTAGAAAAAAATCTACCACAAACCACATCCAAATCATCTCGCCAGTGTTCAAAGATGCCAGGACCATCAGCAGTGCACAGGCGGGACAGCTCTGAGTAGGTGTTGCAGGCCAACATCTTGCCTTTGTTTCTGCAGTACTCATCGACGCAGAGTGCTTTGTACTCACTGGCCAGTGGAGAAACTTTTCCACATTTCTCAAAATAGGTTGCAATCATTTTATTGCAGGACTATAAAACAAAGCACAATGTCTTCTTAAAACATAGAACATGCAACAAGATGAATTTTAAGAAAAGATCATTTGTTTTGTTTGTTTTAACATTACAGTACATATTTTTTTTCCAGAATTGGGGCTTTTGTGTACTAACTGAAACTTAAAATCTTAAGAAATGTTGTCAGTAACGTAACTCCTAACAGAATGTGTCATTGCTGGCATTTCAGATCCCTGTGATAGCTTCAAACACAGCTGCAGTATTATCCAATATGAGTTAGTCAATCTGTCTGAATCTATTTCTTACAATGAAGTGAAGTTTAGAACTTGCAAACATGGAAGGGCTGTGAAGGGATTTGTTAGTGTCCAACACTGGCAGGTTAATTGTTGGGAAACCGTGATGCACAGAGGAGATAATGTGCCTTCAACTGTTAAACTGCTTATGTTTTATGAGTAAACAAGTGGTCATAAAATACAGCATCCTTTCTTGGTGGGAACACTGTGTGTTTGTCTTCTGTCAGAACAAAATAAAGGCATGTATTGTTGTGGCACCAAAAGTTTGATTTTCAACATATTTCAGTTACCATATAGTATTTTATATTTTAGCAGTTTATTTTCAGAAAAACACAAAAGCTCCTGTTTAATGGATATGTAATTTGTACTAACTAGACTCAATGAAGACTGATGCCACCCTTCAAATAAAGTGTAAAATAAGGAAAATAGAACCAGCAAGGATTTTTTTCATATATTACCCTTTGGGAAATTTCTCATAACTTTCTCAAAAGCTGTTTTTAAGCATGTAGACAGAATTATTCTGTGTAACTTTGCAAACACAAGGTCAAGAATGACATTTCAAACAGGCCATCCAGATCAAAAGTCAGGGAACAGGATGCAGATGGGAGATGCCTAAGCTGTGAGAGGAAAGACAGTCCATGCCCGTCCAGTGACTGCAGTGAAGCATGGAGGATAACGGAAAACCAAAACATCACATGAAGGAAGTTGGAATTGTACTAATACAGAGTAAATACTGTGACGCTTTGGGAAAATCTTACCTGATCATCCACAGATAGACAGAATCAGAAAGCAAACGACAGGAATATTGGAGAGAAAGCAGTTGCAGAAATCTAAGAGCAAGTGCTTAGAAGAGGATGGGGCCATCTAAGGGAAACTAAGGATTCCACAGCTACATTCATCCAAGCATCATGGTTGTGACATGGACCAGCAGAGCAAAATACCGATCCCAGGATGAAATCCAAACATGTATGGCCAACTAATTTTCACAAGAGTATCAAAAGAACGTAACGAGGGAATATAGTCATTCCAATAAACGATGCTTTTCAAAAACAGAATTTTCACTTGTAAAAGAAATGATCTCATACTAGAAACAAAAATCAAGTCAAAATGGATAAAAGATCTAACTACAATATCCAAAAATACAAGACCATAAAAGCAAATAGGGAAAAGCTCCCAGTCACTGACTTTTGGAATGACTTTTTGGATGTCACTCTAAAAACTTGGGCCAGCAATGCAAAAATAAATGTACTGCATCAAACTAAAAGTTTTCAGCACAGCAAAGAATTCAATTCAAATTTCAATTTTAAGTCTAATTTTAAACAGCAGCCTGCAGATTGGGATAATATTTGAAGAACCACGTCTGATAAAGGGTTGTCATCCAAAGTTTATTAAGAGCTCATAGAACTCAATAGTGGAGAAACAAATAACCCAATTAAACCATGGGCAAAAGCTTGAATAGATGTTCCCCAAGGCATTAATTATTATTAGGTAAATACAAACCAAAGCTACCCCATACACATTAGAATTTAGACTTTAGGGGCTAAAGAGACAGCTCAGTGATTAAGAGCATGGCTGTTCTTGTAGGGGACCCAGGTTTGGTTCCCAACATGCATATGGCTGTTAACAACAATCCATAACTTCAATTCCAGGGGATTCATCACCCTTTTCTGGCCTCCATGAGCATTGCACACACAGGTGCATTTACATACATGCAGGAAAATTGTTGATATGCATAAAATAAAAATAAATTAATAACAGTATTTTTAAAAGAATTTGACTTTAGAATTTAGAATTCCAACTTTATTAACACAAAGTCAGAAAATAAACATTGTGAGCAGGATATGAAGAAGAGGAAACTCATATGGGCCAGAAGGTATGTAAAATTGCAGCCACTGCAAAAATAGGAATGTGACCCAGCCAAGCAAAGAAAATGAAATCAGCCTTCATAACGACACCTGCACTCTCATATTCAAACAACATCACAGGATATGGAAACCAACCACCTATGCATCCTTAGACATAAAAATGGATTGAGAACCTGTGGCTAGAATATTATTCATCTCTAAAGGAAAGAGCAAAAGCTTACAATTATCACAAAACGTGAGCCTGGAAAATATTAGGCTGAGGGAAATAATTTTAAAAATTTCATGATCTCATTTATATGAGGAATCTTAAAAAGTAACCCAATATTGAAAGATAGAAATGGTGGGCATAAGTTGGGGGAGAGGAAATAGGGTGACACATGTCTGAGGATATAACATAGACATACACAGGATGAATAGATCCAGAGCACACGTACGTCATGAAGACCATACTGTGCAGCTGTAGTGTGGAAGATATTCATGCCGAGTGAGTACATTTTAACTCTTCTTGCCACAGCTACATCAACTATATGATGGATATGTTAGTTTCCCTCACTGTAGTCCACCCTTTATGTAATCCATAATGTCACATTAAATACCCTAAAACACACATTAAAATTCATTTAAAAATCCAGGGGTAATACTGCTGAAATTGCTACAAGATGGAATATAGACCTCCTACCTGGAATCCATCTTCACACACTTCAGTGTTCTTCCTAAGAGCACTGGGACAGTCACCAGGAATTTTACTATTGGCAATGTGCTCATTAATATCTTGACCTGAAAGTAAAAGCATTATTTCAGATGTTCATGTGTGTGTCCTTTGTTTTTTGGCAACATAGATATGTTTTGATTTTAATAGTTTCTCATCCTTTAGACATATCTACAATGCAACCTCTACTCCTAAGGCCCAGGAACACAGGGAATGAGGGGCGGAAAGAATGTAAGAGCCAGAGGAACAAGACCCCTGCTGCTAGTTAATGCCTTCTAGACAGGACAGGGAAGCTGCACCAGTGAACTCTTCACGGTGAAGTAGTCTAACAAGATCTGCACAGACAAAACCAGCTTAGATGCCAAGGTGGATGGGGAAGACGTCACAGGGTCCCACCTCAAGACGAAGAGCTACAGGCAAGCCACGGATACTGAGAGAGGGAGAATCAGTTTTCTCCAAGGACCAGCTCCTTGAGAGATCATCTAATTCCAAGTGGGTAGCACTAAGTGGACTCTATATACATATACATACATATACATATATATGTAACAATAAAAGATGAGAAGAAATTGAGAGGAAGTCAGAGCATGGAAGGAGCTGTTGGAGGACCAGGAGGGACAGAAATAATGCAAAGACAATACTCATGTATTCTCAAAAATAAAAGTTTAAAGAAACTATCCAAATGTAAAAAATCATAATTTTTCTTTTGGAAAGCAACTTTCTTAGAAATAATCCATTAGATCTTACCTGGAGTGGTGTTGAAGTTTCCACAAAGGCCACAAGTTTCATAATGGCTATGAAGAGTGAGCTTTAAAAATAAATTATATTTATAGTTTTATAAAAGATTGAAAATAATGCAAAATAAAAATCCAAGCAAACCACAGGTCAGGGATTCTTCCTGTCTTCCTATGTAAGCTGGTCACTTGGGAGTGTGCTATGGTGACTTTCTTTAAAAAGCTGTGACTAGAACTTTGGACAGATCTGATGCCACCTCTTACTGCATCCTTAGGCAGATATCTTTAACTTTCCTTCATATGAATTATCTGGTACATCATCAGCCATGTAATAACTTTATGTACTTCAAGATACTTTCACTATTAGATAATGCCTAGCACACTCAGTGTATCAGGATGTGTCAACTAATCTTAGGTTATACTTCCCTTATCATGTGTGCATTTCTGTAACTAAAGTGAAAGAACAGAAACTTAAAAGAAAATCGTGGATAGACGTACTGAGAGCTTCTTTTTGCCCCACATTAAAGACAAGGTTCTTCTATGGCTGTTCAAAACATTGTGTTCTCCTTGTTTCTTAATGTGAACCATTTTATTACTGTAAGGCATCTGTACCCTGAAAAATAAGAACAGCAAATATATGTAAACAGTGAAAACAGTATTGCGATAAAAAAGAATTTTTAGAACAAGTTTTGGAGAAATAAACAGGTCAAACTTTGATTGTCAGCAAAGATGATCCAGTAGTTTGAAATGTTCACAAGTATAATTTTCCTCAATTTCCTATTCTGGAAAGTATTCAAAGGTTATCCCTTCCAAATATATGAACTACCACTTCTGAAAACTAGTAGTCCATGAACTTTTATCTCTTCTATTTCTAATTTCCAAAGCTCCAAATAAGTACTTAGCATTCAACAATGCAAAACGCGTTCTGGTAACGGCTCTGGGATCTGCACTGCACTGAGTGAGCACTAGTACTCATCTTGCAGCAGACCTACGGGGTGTGTTCCATCAGAGACAAGCATCCGAACAGGAAGAGGACCACCTGTTCCCCATCTAACACAATTTTTTGTTTGTTTGGTTTTTGGCTCATGCTGCTGCAAATTACTCCACAACACTCAGACAACACATTCTGCTGTTTACCTTTCTCCATTAACTAAAATATCATTGCCCGAAATAGAGATGTCAACATTGTCGATCAGAACTTTTATTTCCTCAATCTCGCTGTCATTGTTCCTTTTGATCTCAATGTTGAAGTCTCCTCCTGAGTCGGCACAGTCACGGCAGAAAGTGTATGCGCACGAAGACTCAAAGGAAAAGATGCGGCCGTTGAAAGCTTTGTATACTCCCTTGCCCCATGTAGCAGCTTCACCTACACAGTAATCAGAGGGGAAATTCACAATCATTGAGAACAAGAAGTGTATCTTCTAGTTGTTTCTCATATTTATACATCATCATCATCATCGTCATCATCATTTGCCCAGCTACTGTGCTGGATAGCTTTAGTGTCAACTTGACACACCTGGGTTGAGGGAGCCTCAATTGTGGAATTGGCTTCATTGGACTGGCCTGTAGCCATGTCCATGGGGCACCTGCTTGATGAGTGATGTGGGAGGGCCCAGCCCACTGTGGGTGGTGCCACCCCTGGGCAGGTGGGCCTTTGTTGCATAAGAAAGCAGGCTGAACAGGAGCCAGGGGAGCAAGCCAGTAAGCAGTGTTCCTCCATGGCCTGTGCTCCAGCTCCTGCCTCCAGGTTCCTGCCCTGAGTTCCTACCTTGGGCTCCCTGATGAACTGTGACCCGGGATATGTAAGCTAAATAAACCCTTTCCTCCCCAAGTTGGTATTGGTCAGAGTGTTTTGTCACAGCAATGGAGAGGCAAACCAGGACGGCTACCAAATGCTTTTTGCTCATCACTGCAAAACTGAAATTAAAGCTGTAGCAGATTCCTTTGGAATGCTCGAAATTATCAATTCTGGGCAAAGCAAAACACTAATCAAACTATGCATGTTTCCTTGGGAAAAGGGATTTCGTGTCTAATATGGGAAGGGAAGGAAGTCGATTGCATGCTTTGCTTTTTGTAAAGCTAGGCTTTCTAATGGGTGAATGACATATCATTTACACCAAGTGATTGTAAGAATTATATTACTATTTGTATGTAGAAGCATGTTTATATGTGTGTATCTATAACATATATGTGTTAGTGCTTTCACTGTGATTGTGTCCACAAAGAAAAAATAGCATAAATATGATGTCATTTGAACATACAGTGTTCAGACAGGTAATGAGGATACTTTTTATTTAGTTTCAAATTTAATTACTTTGTGACTTCATTCAGGTACCGAATTGGGTCTAAAAATAAGAATGAATATCAGAGTCATGTTCACTTACCAAAGACTTCACTTGTTTCTGAGTATGTTGGAGTTGCCTCTGGAATGTGAGATCTTTTCTCTATTAAACACAAGGGATAGATAATATTGAAGTTTTAAGACATACATTGATTTAAAATGCATAGGATATTAGGTGTTCTAAGTGTGAATTTGTTGTTATCCTGAATCCTAATTGGCCTTGAGAGCTGGAATTTGTCAAATTTACATACGTGATTATCCCTTAAATCCATTTTTTCTGGAGTCAATTAGTCATCCTGTGTTCAAGAGCTTATTCATCTGGGATCATGCACAATTACTAACATGCTGAATCTACTAAGAATTACCTTTTCTGCTTCAAAAATTAAGTACTGTAAGCCCATCTTTACCAGAAGCCACAAAACAATCCTGCCTAAGGAGCATTTTATTCAGTAAGTTTGTTATCTAAAACTAATAATATAATTATGTATGAGGAAAATGCTACTTTCCTAGATAAAAGGGGAAACCTGTATGTCTTGAAACTTTAAGTCCCCCATGTTATATATTTCTAATGGCTCTTTCATGTAACTAAGTAAATGGATATGAAACTTTAGGAAAAGGCCTAAAAGTCAGGATGAAAACAGTAACAAAAGCAGATAGTTCAGTCGAATTTTAAAATATTTTTCACAGCTCTCTTTATTGGTTTTTCTGTTAAGCCATTTCACTTTATCTAAATGAACTTTACAGTTTGTGTAGAAATAGATTGCCTAATTTATTTAAAATGCTCTTTTATTTTAAAAATATGTCTGAATTAAAGAAGTGTCCCATGTTTTCTTAAAATGTAATTTTCTCTTATTCATTAAATTTCTACAAATACCTATTGGTCATCTAAGTTTTATACTAAGGAAAGAGGAGAAGTTCATTGTAAACAGTAATTTCAAGTCCCAGTAAGTCAGTAATCAACAGAGCATTTCAAACTTGCCAGCATGTGCACATGTCTATTTTTTAAACACTCAAAGTCATCAATCAAATTACCTGGAGTACTAGATGGTTCAGATGAGCTGTTTTCAGAAGAACTTGAGTCACCTATTTTAACACAAAATGATTAGACTGCATTCTGTACACTATTATACATGGTAAAATATGATTTTTAAAAGAACAATCAGACACCTAAACAGTGGATACAAGCCCAGGGATATTAATGCTAGCAGACATGGACCACGGGAAGCTGTATAAGAAAAAATGCATGTTATCAATTCAACTTCTGCAGAACCAACAAAATTAAATGTCTGATACAGGTTAACTAATTCCAGATATAAAAAATTTTCTAGGGCAAGATAAAAGGGGTGAGTAGAAAAGGCTGTAGGCATCACGTCTTCAGTGAAATGTGCTTCCATTTTGAACTGTTTTACATTTGAGATGTGTAGGGACCACTTCAAGATGTCATTAGAACAAAGAATTCTTTCTTATAGAAACTAGAAATATAAAACACCAACTAGATGAATGACGCATTTACTAATGATGTCAAGAAATCCAGGACCTTGCCACTTGACTTACTGCCGCTGGTATGCTGTCAAAAAAAGAACACCACTTGTTAAAAGTCTCCTGGATGTGGAGAAATCAAAGCAGTCGATTTTTCACAAAAAATGGCAGAAAAGTCTCAGATGGGTAACTTCTCCAAAAGAGAAGTGTCAGAGGTAACTAACTCTGGTGACGGTGTTTTGACAAGCCCAGCCCTGAGCATGCACTGTCCTTTTCCTAAGCGCACCTTCCCCATCCCTCTCTCCTCCATTCTGTCCCTCCCTCCACCCAGGCTTAAGTCTATGCTAAACATTTTCTTAAGAAACTCCAGCTGTGCTTCATACTGACTCATCTGGAAATTCTCTGTGGTATTTAAGTCAAAAATACCATGTTCGTCTGACTCTGAGAAGAACTCTCAGGCTGCTATGGTGGTAGCCCAGGGCTCCCACTATCACACACCCATACAAGGCATCCTCTGAGCCCTGTGGCCCATACAGGGCACCGACTGAGGCTTTGTTAGTGAATTCCTTGGTTGTCACTTCACTTCTCACACCTATTACTTTGGTTGACACGTTACTTTCAATTCTCGGCTTCTCTTGTATTTTCTAGTCATGGACTCACCTACTATTTGTTGAGTACCACTGACAGCAGCAACAGGAATTCCCTAGAAAATTTTCCTCCGCACTTCTGTGTCAGATGGAAAACATCCCGGGTGATCAGGAGGATGTCCCTGGATTCAGCCAACAAGGCCCCCAACCACTCTCCTGGCCCACATCAGAGCTGATTCAGACCCAGTTAAGATGAATCAACTCTGGGGCGGCACCCAGAGGAGCGAACCTCACTAAGCTAGACCCAAGCACTTTAGGGGTGGCTCTTTCTGTGCATGGCTGTTTCTCTGTGGTGTCAGCTCCTCCGCACTTGATCCCCGAGCTTTCCTGTCAGTGCTCCCTGCCTTTTCTCCTATAACTATTTCTGGAAGTGAGCAGCCTCGTATGGGGACTCTCCCAGCCTCTTCCTGACACTGTTCTGCCAGATTGCTTTTACAGCCCCAAACTTTCTCCTCCTGAGACTCTGATTCCCATCTTTATTTCTCAATACTCACTAAGTGATCTTTGGGAATGGGCCTCAAAGGTTTCCAAAACCCACACAGACAAAGTTAGTCTCCATGGGTTCTTCTTTCAAAGGAGATTAAAAATTTAGCTCCTATATGTAGTGATTTAAAAAAATTGCAAGCAGAAACAATGTGACTTGCATTAGGAGGTAGAAAAATTTGACTTAAAAATGGCATTAAAAGAGAAATTTCCAGGGCTAGGGAGACGGTTCTGCTGGTTAAGAGCACTTGTAGCACTTCCAAATGAACAAGTTCTGTTTTCAATACCTCAGGTGGCTCACAATTGCTTTTAAATCCAGCTCCAAAAGATTCGACCACCTCTTCTGGCCTCCACTGGCACCCACATACACATAGCATTCACAAACACACACACACACATACACACACACACACATACACACACACACACACACGCACACACACATGAAACTAATTGCAGAGAGAGGGAGGAAGAGAGAGAGAGAGAGAGAGAGAGATTCCATTTGTTTGGCTGTGTACCTCTGGGGCTTGCCTCTTAAGAAAAGATATTGCCTTAAGACTTCATAACAAGCTTCACCTTTTGACCATTTTGTTTTCTAGTCAAGGCTTTTCAATGATAGGTTAGGTCTGCATCTTAATGTACATCTTTTCCTTTGCTTTTACTGAAAATAATGCCTATGGCAGTATAGATTTAGGATGAAGGACTGTGTGGTACTTTGGAGAGGAATCAGATCAATAGCCTAACTTTTAAAATCTTAGCAAACAATAAATCTAAATGGAAGCACCAAAGCCTGTGGATATGGTCTGTTTTCATGAACAGCTGTCTGTGTATTATCTACAAGTGTGCTTATATTTGCATATCATTTGCATGATATCAATCAGCATAGACTTAGTTCAAATTCCTCTTAATTCATAGACTTAAAATGTCTGACAAATCATTTAAATTCTTTGGGCTGTGGCTGTAGCTAAGTTGTACAGTGCTTGCCAAGCAGATGTGAGACCCTAGGTTCAATTCTCAACACTACTCTTTGCCCCACAAAAAAATAGGTCAAAATATTTTAACACAAGTAATTACTAAAGACTGGTATGGTGGCACACTTGGGAGGCTGAGGGAGGACGAATGCCAAGAGTTTGGGGCCAGCCTGGGCTATGTGATAAGTATCAAGCCAGCTATGGCTGCAAAGTAAGGTATTGCCTCAGTAAACCAAAACTAAATAAATAATAAACAAACATAAATATGAATAGGTTTATTAGTTAGAGAAGACAGAAGTGTCTCCAGGGCTGTTAACATGTACTCTGCCTACATTTATAACTGCTAAATGTTTGAGATACGGCATCCATGTCCACCTGTGTTTTCTCTCTTGGGTTTTCATTAAAATTGAATTTTTTTACTTTTTTTAGATTTTTTTTTTCAAAATTCAGACACTTTGTTAAGAATGGTAAGTCAGGAAAGAACCACCAAATAAGAGAATGGTATGAAAAGTTTTGGGTATAGAAACACATGTTTGAAAATAGTTAAGGAGAAAATGCTTTTGGATGAGCAAGGGTTTAAAATGGTAAAGGGTTTTGTCTTATCAATATGAGATTATTCTAAAACAGAAATAGACAAAGAAAAACAGAATGTATGCCACAAAAGTCTGTGGAGGATGAAACATGTTTTTATTAATAAAAAATGACATGTATACTTAAGTTGGCTGTAATTAAAGGTTATTTTAAAATTTTTCCTAAAGCTGTCAAATATTATCAGGTACTTATTTTATTATTAATCTTCTCCAGACAGTAAGAAGAAGTTGCAAAATTTAAAAATTTGGTTTCCAGGGTTTTCAACAACTAGGATAATACAGAGGCAGTCCAAAGGGCCAGGGCCAGAGGAAAGGATTACAGATACCTGAAACTGCTTGATTGCTAACCTTCACCCCCATTCTAATGCTTCTCCACAGCGAATTAAACCTGTCTACTTGGAGATATTCCGGGCAGGAGGAAGAGGATCTGCAAAGGTTCAGCCCTTGGTACTGCTGTGGATTCAGCACTGAAGAAGAGCTGCCTTCCCTGGGGCTTTAGGAAGTCAGGGCTTTGCTCCTCTGCAGAGGGAGGGAGCGGTCCTCAGTCCCGATGATGCTCTTGAAAACTAACCTGGGGTTTTGGTGAAACTCTCCTCAGGCTGCCTCAGGCAATCACTGCAGTGCCTGGAGGAACTCTACACAGTAGGTAGTAACATTTGCTTTTTGATTGGGGGAGGTGCTATGTTTTCTTCTTTAACTGATAACCCAGGACCCCTTTCTAAATGAATTTATGTATTAACTGGTGTTAAAGGGAACACACACAACTAAAGATTTATTAAACTCTTAACAATCAGATGTTTAGAAGCTAAGAGTTATTGTTATCCGCCTCAGGATGGAGAATTCATGATTTAGGAAAAGAAAACTTTCTTCCCTCTGTGTGGCAGGGTGACATGGTGTGGCATTCATAAGCCAGGGAACATTACCAGACCATAGTTTTCTCCCTGACAAAAACTGGCTGGTGTACACAAGTGAAACTGTACAATTCTGCGACCCAAGCAGATCTCTGGAAATGATTAAAGGACCTCATGACTCATGTCCCTGGGAAGAGACTCGGTACCTATTCTGGTCACTTGTGAAGGCCAGTCCATTCTGTAACAACTCAGGAGTTGGGACCAAGCCACTGCCTTTACTTGACCCTGCACAAAGAAATGCATTCTAGGTAAAAACCTGGTAATTTAGCATCCAGAATTTCCTTCCACGTATATCAATATCTCTGGGTAGCCAGAGGCTTGCCCCACTTAGGCTAAAGCAATTCAAAAAGTTATTCTCTAGAATAAAACCTGTCCTGAGGCTCCAGAGTCTCAGGACATTCTGAGGATAGTTTTAAAAGACTTACAATTTCTCGTCAAACCAGAGAAAAAGATACTTCAGCTTCTTGAACACAAAAATGAGACTCATTTATCAATGCCGCAGCATTGTTATATAACTTTCTGTTTTACATGGCCTCAGCAGTTTCCTCTTACAGACTGTTAGGATAGATGCGCGTATTCAAAGCCTGTCACCTACTTTCTTCCATTCTAGTCCATTACTGGATTCTTTTCTGGAATTGTTCTTCTGTGTCTAGCTGCATTCTCTGTATATAACCATGATTACACCTTTTAAGATTTTAATATTTATGTTATTGATTCCAGTAAACCTTGTCTGCCCTGAAACTAACTGCTTTTTAGACTGGGCGTAATTATATTTTAAAGATACTAGCAAAGATGTTTGCTGGATTTGTGGATTTCTGATTGTTTCTCCTATTTCTGGTCTGCCTTAGGGGTTATGCCCTTTATAAGGTCAAAGAGCTCCATCAACTCATTTAGGAAAAGAGTCTTCCATGCTTCAAAGACCTATGCATTTTAATGTTTGCTCCTGACCTAGCTATTACGGCTCATCAAACCAGGTGCAGGAACATTTCTTCTTTAGCAATGACTAACTGCCAAGTGGAGTCTTGGACTAAACCTCACTTACACACCTCTGCTATGGAGCACCCCAGAGCTTTGACAGGTGGTTATACATGTAGGGAACAGTATCTTCTGATATGGCATGATGACCCATGGATCACCCCTGTGACAGGACAGCTCGGTCACCTGGCTCCCCTTGTTGGGGGCAATGAAACCACTCACTTAACCAGTATGGAAACTTTGCCCAACAGTTACAATGGATCCCAGCCACACACTGTAATTCAACAATAATTTAGAGGAAAATTGATTGGTCATGGAACAATTGCTGCTATTTACACTGAATGGATCTATGGTACTCATTTCTGGCTGAAGTCATACCCAAGATGGATTGGAAGTAGCTGTACACTGGGATACCTGTGGGGGCATGGATACTGGATGAAAACTATAAACTATCTTGCACGTCTTCCCAATTTACAACACAGGTGGACAAGATTTGTTTTCCTCTGGTATC
Organism: Nannospalax galili; assembly: GCF_000622305.1. Taxonomy (NCBI): domain Eukaryota; kingdom Metazoa; phylum Chordata; class Mammalia; order Rodentia; family Spalacidae; genus Nannospalax; species Nannospalax galili. Next base: position 3,957,145 of record NW_008334929.1, on the reverse strand, counting down.
AATATTCAACTTCCATTTTGATTCCTCAAATGGAGTTAGAAAATGTTATGTGGCAAACACCATCTCTAACTAAATACAAATAAAAGGCCTTCACAGCCCAAGGGAGCTCATTCTTGAACTCGGAAGTCAAGTTGTAGTGAAGAGTCATCCTACAAGAAGACGGCTCTTGAAATTCTTACAGCACCACAGCAGGGAGCCTACGCCAAATTAAAGTGGAGTGCTGGGTGTGCACACCTGACAATTCGAGGAGTGTGTCCTCGGTCCTTCAAGATTTTGCACACCTCAATTTAATCTTTCATCTGTTTCCTTAAGTCTTAATACTTTGCTAGTACCATGGTTCTCAGCCAGCTTAAGGTAGACAAAGAGCCTCCTATTTTAGATGATAATGTTAAGATTAGGCGTAGAAATCAATATATTGTATGCTTTTGTTGTTCACATGGTTTGCTGTCTGGAATAATAATATCTTTTTCAAATGATGAGCAACTGATCTCTGAGCTTGGACCTTTTCATGTTTCTACTATATCAGAAATGCTGGGCATGTTGATCACTGGATAGACAGTGTCTACAGTGATAGTCAACCTTAGGAGGCTTCAGAAAATTGAACTTCAGTCATCATTAGCTCTTCAGATCAAAGGATCAAAGCTCCAGAGAAGAAAATGAAGACAGGATAGAGTTACAAGGAAAATTAAGGGGACATGGGAAGGGAAAGGAGCCCCTCACATCTGCTAGCTGAATATCAAGATAATCTCATAAACAAGATTACAAACCATGTTCGGTCTCTACATACAGTAAGGATTCCTTTGTCCATTTTGACCCATGGTTTTTATCTTACCCTTCAATACTGTGCAAAGCACCTTCACACTACTTTATCACTCTTACTAAAAAGAAATTCCTTAGATAAAAATAAATATACCTAGGTACTTTGCATAAACTTTAAAACACTTTGAACAATGCAACTTTAAAAGCCACAAAAATCAGATAGATGATAGATAGATAGATAGATAGATAGATAGATAGATAGATAGATAGATAGATAGATAGATAGATAGATAGATAGATAGATAGATAGATAGATAGATAGATAGATAGATAGATAGATAGATAGATAGATAGATAGATAGATAGATAGATAGATAGATAGATAGATAGATAGATAGATAGATAGATAGATAGATAGATAGATAGATAGATAGATAGATAGATAGATAGATAGATAGATAGATAGATAGATAGATAGATAGATAGATAGATAGATAGATAGATAGATAGATAGATAGATAGATAGATGATAGACAGATAAAAACACTTGTCTCTCTCTTGAGAGAGCCCATACCCTGCCCTGGGGTATGTACATCTCCTAGGCACTACTCTCTCTCTCCCTTAATGGCCACATTTAAACTATGCTAAAACCTGTTCTTAATAAACTCCAACTTTACTTCAAAAACACAGATATTAATTCTTAATCCGTTTCTACATAGCAAATCTTAGCTTGAATATCTGAACTAATGCCAGGAAACATGGGATTCAAAAACTTGGTGTCTTTTGACCAGCTTCACCAATAGCAGTTCAACAAAATCAGTGACAATGGATAATAATTTCAATTTTATTAAGTGCTGACTTTAAATTTTTATATCCACAGATGCAGAACAATCAAAATACAAAATTTTTATTTCTTTATAACAAAGCCTTTTTTGAACAGATCCACTGATAGTCAAACCTGAGCCAACCATCATTGTATTATGCCAAATCCCTTGCTTATTACATATTATCAGATATTAATCCTAATTTCCAGTTCTGAAGCTGAGTCCTAAATCATTTGCAGAATACCCACTTCATCAGGAAGAGTCTCCTACCCACAGTAGTGTGGTCATTTCCTCTACCCATTTCTAAAAGTGCTAACGGTATCAGAGTGGGCCAACTGCCAATAACACATAGTAAGAATTTCCAGTACAAAGTCAAAGACCATTCACTCTAATGTTTCCTTTAAATATAAATATTAAATTTTATGAGATTGTCCAAAAGGATCAAGGTGACTCTTCTTAAAAAATGAATCTGCAAAAACATGTACCATCAAGTCTATATCCAGGACATAAAGCTTAAGTCATACATCAGCAATGACACCAGTTTCTACAATCAACTCCAAATCACTTCTGAATGAAGACAAGAGAGGGAATTCACATCAAGATGTGGCTCCTCACATGCCAACAATTGACAACGGGCTTTCATCTCATAACATCTAAATACATTCCATCAGAAATCCAACTTGATTCTAAATTATGATTAGCATTATTAATCACATTCACGATTATTAAATCAGAAATACTCTCAATGCCTAAGCCACAGAAGCAGATCCAGCAACAGCTGTTCTAGTATGACAGGTACCTGTACTACTAAGGCCAGTATCACCAGGTTCATTTAGTCCAGAGGCATCAACGCCAGCTGCAACCCCATTTCCTTTACTACTGACAGATGACAGTGTGTTGCCTGCTAATGGAAAATGAAATAGGATCAAAATAAGTAAGGAGGGAGGACATTAATAGGGATGTCTTGGGAAGAGAACACAGGTCAAGATACCTGAGGCACTTTCCTCATTCCCAGAACTCAGGCATCCAGACTCTGCAGGTGCACTACTACTGGCCCCATCCCCTCCACTTCCTCCAGATCCTTGTAGTTTATGAGACCCCAGACTATCTCCTGTTTCTCCAGAGATACCAACTGAGGAGTCAACCTGTTTTTTTTCCACTTGATTCACCTGAAAAATATAAAAATATAGCCACAAGTATTACCTTCATTGCAAAACATTATTCATAACTGCTCAATGAAAACTTTAAATGTCTGTATCTCAATTACAACTGGACTATCAATAGCCTCCACCACCACCTCCTTCACTTCTATCAAAGTCTACAACTTCATGACAATGCCACCAAACTGATTTAAATCAGAAATATTTCAAATGCATCCACGCCTTCTTTCATTTACAGACGTGGAGAAAATCACCTCACGTTCTTTGGTGGAAAAAGCATTTAAGAAATGGTGATAGTTATAAATCTATTTACATTTCTCTGAAAAAGTTCAAGGGAGTCAAGTGGGTGAGTTATGAGCACCACAGCTCAGGCTTATGAGTCTAGTTGTACCAAAGCTGCTATTGCAAACTCCATCAGCCCTCTGCATCCACATTCTTAGTCATCAAAATATCCTGCTCCAAATCCCAAATGCCATCAGCCCTCTGCAGCCACATTCTTAGTCATCAAAATGTCCTGCTCCAAATCCAAAATGCCGGTGGTGTTCACTCCACTTCTTGTACTGACAGAAACCACCAGATTTTTTTAAAGTTTGCTACCAGGACATATTCAGCAAACACGATGATCAGAAACCATCTGCACATGAAATGAACTGGCAGAAATCACAACCCTGCATCTACATTCTCAGAGAAATTTTCTTCCACATTAAGACCATTTTCAGAGAATGGTTATGGTACAGAACTATGACCAAGTGCAGCTCCTCCCTTCCTTGATCCGAGTAAGCCAGGCCTTACCACTGGAAGACCAGAAAACTGCTAGTGAAACAATTTGTATGGAAATTCAAATGAATTCCATTGCTACATACTAGCAATTAGTCTACCTGAGTCACTGGCTTTAGTTCCTCTGTTTCCCATGAAATCTACCATCACCTTGAGTATCTTACTCATTTCATTAAGAATAGCATTATCACCTGTAGAAAACAAAATGATTGCCATCAGAACATAAGTCAATAATTTAGGGTTCGAAATTTTTATTCAGAAAATTAAATGCCAACACCCAAACACCTGAAACCACATTTTCTAGTAACCGTGCTTCCTCCGTCTAACAAACACTGATTTGAAACAGTGCAATATCAATTTTAGATCCCACCTTGTTTGTTTTCTCCTCTTCCAAAACAGATCATTGTGGCATCTCAGTGGAAAATGAAATGTGATTAAAAGAAATAAGGAGGGAGAAATTAATTGGGATATCTTAGGAATACAATGCAGGTCAAGATACCTGAGGCACTGGTATCATCCCCAGCACTGAGGCTTCCAGACCCTGCAGGTGGACTGCTACTGTCCCCATGCCCTTCACTTCCTCCAACTCCAGGTCCTTGTTCATCACGTGACCCCACACTGACTCCTGAATCTTCAGAGACACCACCTGAGGGGCTGAGCCCTGACAAACATAAAGTCATAGTCACAAGCGTTACTTTCACTGTAAACAATGATTCAGACTGTTTTGTGTGCAGACGTTGATGTGAGTAGCTAGATTACTGGAGACCCGGGAGCAGATACAGCTAGCTCTCTGAACCACATACTCCACTTCAATCCCAGTCCACACTACAACCACGGCCACATTATTGATATGAATCAGAATCATTCAAAGTACATCAACTCTTTCCTTCTCCATTTTGGAAAATGTAGAAAACAAGGTCTAACTCTTTGATAGAAAAATTAAACTGGGCATCTAAGAAATGACAAGATTTTACAGTCTATGTGCACTTCTCTGAGATCCTCTGAGTTGGTAGGATGTGTGAGTTAGGAGCTCATTCCATCAACCCCTGCCTCAAAATTCCTTCTCACCAAAAGCTTCTATATCAAATCCCAAATAATCCCATGGTGTTCATTCCACTTCCTGAACTTATACCAAATTATGAAAATTTCATTGTCAGACTATATTAGCAAATTTTATGATCAAAAATAGCATAAATGAAAGTTAATATGAATAACCACACCCAGGTCTAGGTAGGAAAGTATGTTTTCTTCCACATACACTAAGATGATAATCAGTAAATGGACCAGGCTCAGCAGCTCCAAGCCAACTTACCACTACATGTTTCCTTGTTCCAACAATGCAACTCAGACTTTACTACTGACAGTGAAGTGAAATGATAAAATATAGTGGTTTAAAGGTTCAAATCCATTTGCTCTCCCTCATCTTCACTGAATACATAGATTAGCTGAGCCTCTGCCAACTCTCCAATTTCTAAATATTTCTTTTTCACGATTCTAAAAATGAAGGCCCATTTTGGTAGCGTTTTATTCCCTTCTTATATTAATGGTTCCACTTATAGATTATGAAATGGTTGCCACCAAAACATAGGTCATTAAGTTTAGTATTATTCTTTTATTCAGATAAAAATATCTGCCCCTGATTTGGGTAACTCCTTTGGACGATGGCGTGATAACAATAGGAGGTAGGAATTGGCTGGGCAGTTAGGGTAAAAAAAAGACCCCAAAGAAAAGTAGCCAGTTTCTTGGCTAAAAGTCAAAATGTCCTTGGGCCTGTTAGCAATATACTCTGTTCCAAAGGCCAAAAACATCGAAAGTATTTGGGAGCTTGTATCTAATCCTTAAAAGATTTTAGGGTTACCTCTTCAGAAGGGGGAATGTTGAGTAGCCAAAATCCCCATAAAAATAAATAAATAAATAAATCAAAGAAAAAAAAAGTGAGAACTAAAAGTCCAACCAAGATTCTGCCATTGGGAGTCACATTTCCTGGAGAGAGAGTCCAATTGACCTCTGGGTTGGTGCCCAAACTTGGGCAAGGGAAGACCAGGTTCCTTGACTCTAAATTAGTTTCACCAAGGCTACATGTAGAGAGGCTGAATGATTCCTCAAAATCAGGTGGAGTCTTCTGCCAGAGGTGGGGTAGGAGGATTCTGAGCAGGCAAAGAGAACAATCTCCTCTACAGAGCTTACATAACATAGTCCTACAATAAAATTTAATGGTAGTTTTAAAAAACAAATCTTCCCCTGAAAATCAAGTCTCTACTATCTTTTAGTCAAGGATAACTAAATCACCATCAAACTGATTTGATACAAACTGAGATGGAATTTAGCTCTAACCTTCATTTTTCTCCACCTCTATAACCTAAAGATCAAGTACAGTTTCCCAACAGAAAATCAAAAGTGATTAAAAGAATTAAGGAGGGCGGAATTCACTGGGTTATCTTGGGATTAGAAGATACCTGAGGCACTGATATCATCCCCAGCACTCAGGGGTTCAGACCCTGGCAGTGGACTGCTACTGTCCCCATCCCCTCCGCTTCCACCAGCTCCAGGTCCTTGTTGACCAGGTGACCTCAGGCTGACTCCTGACGCTTCCGAGACACCACCTGAGGAGTTGAAATCATTTGTTTCATTTGAACCACCTGACAAATATAAAATCGCCATCAGAAAAGTTAATTTCACTGAAAATATCCAGAAGGCTCTTTGTGGGTTTTGCTGTATTATTGGAAGTGCTGGAGTACCTGCATGAGTACCTCAGAACCATCTAATGCACTCCAGTCAAGGTCTACACTGCAATAACCAGAAACTTACTTGAATCAGAATCATTATAAACACGTCAACTAGTTCCTTCTGCATTTCTAAAAAGAGAGAAAACAAGATCGATCTTTTTGCTGTAAAATGAAAATACAAGTTTAAGAAATGGTGGCAGATTGAAGTCTCAAATTCTCTAAAAGAGTCCAGGTTAGTAGAATAGGAGAGTTATACATACCACAGCCGAGACTAACGGATCCAGGTCTGTCAGAGCCCCTTTTCCCTGGCCTCTAAATTCCTTTTCAACAAATTTCCATAATCCAAGTTCTAAGGTTTTCACCTGATAGTACTATCAGATTATTAAAAGTCTGTGATTTAGAGCCGGGCATAGTGGCACATGCCTTTAATCCCAGCATTTGGGAGGCAGAGACATGGGGCTCTTGATCTCGACCAAGGCCGGCCTGGTCTACATAGTGAGTTCCAGGACAGATCTTAAGAGGGAAAAAGTAAACACTTCCAGACCCTAATCCTACCTGCTTCTCCTGCTTCCCCCTCCCTGATTTCTCCCCAAAACATTCCCCCCTTCCACACCCTTAAGCCCCCACATATAAAGTCCCAGCTCACAACCCGTGGGCGGACATCTTTCCCTGACACCCTTCCCTTCTCTGACATCCTTCCCTTCCCTTCCCTTCCCTTCCCTTCCCTTCCCTGACATCTGTATCCTGCTGAGAATTCCATCTGTGCCTCGGTGCCTCATCCATCCACTCGTGCTCTCCACCACCCGCTCTCTCTCTCCTCAAAACCTATCACTAAGGTTTTCACCTGATAGTACTATCAGATTATTAAAAGTCTGGGCATAGTGGCACACGCCTTTAATCCCAGTACTCGGGAGGCGGAGACATGCGGCTCTTGATCTCGACCAAGGCCGGCCTGGTCTACATAGTGAGTTCCAGGACTGCTGGGGCTGCAGGGGGGAACCCAGTCTCAAAAAGACCAAAAAAAAAGTCTGTGATTTGACCATTTCAATAAACTTTATGTTTCAAAAATTACTAGATGTTGACTTTAACTGTCTTCAACTCCAGCCTGGATGTCGGTTCTCAAGGGACTTTTCTTCATTTTACTGCAGGCTATTGTCAGAAATGGACCTTCATCAGAAATCCCAAGAAAAACTCTAATCTGCCTCTCTCAATGGTCAATATCAAATAACTCAGCCATTACTACTGAAATGCATCAAGAGTTAACATTAGTTTGCATTTCACTGGCACATACTGCATAGTCATCAACTGCATTGTTTCTAACTTCCTCTCGACAATCATTCTGAAAATCAAGGTCCGAGCCATCTAGCACAGCCCTGTTGGCTATTTTCATTGGTGGTGCCACCTGCAGAAGACATCTATGTTTACTGTCACAGCTACCAAAGGTGCTTGTCAAAAATCTAGTATAAATTTTAGCTCTAACCTTCCCTTCTCCATCATGTCCTGAACCAAAAGATGAGCTATTGCCTCCCACTGGAAAGTCAAAATGATTCAAAGAAATACAAAGGGATGGAATTAATAGGGATATCTTGGAGACAGAACACAGGTCAAGATACCCGAGGCACTGTTATCGTCCCCAGCGCTCGGGGGTTCAGACCCTGCAGGTGGACTGCTACTGTCCCCACCCCCTCCACTTCCATCAGCTCCAGGTCCTTGGTTGTCAGGCGACCTCACACCAACTCCTAAATCTTCAGAGACACCACTTGAGGGGCTGAGCCCATTTGTTCCACTTGAGTCACCTGGCAAATATGAAATCATTGTCACAAGCATTACTTTCACTGAAAACCATTTTTCAGAACTCCCCTGTGTGCCTGTTTGGAGATAGACTAAGATGCTGGAGCATCTGAGGGTCTCAAAGCCTTGGATTCCACTTCAGTCCCAGTCCATACTTCCATGGCCGTGGCCACAAAATTGATTTGACTCTGAATCATCCCAAACACACTCTTTGCTTCTCCATTTTGGAAAATACTGAAAGCAAGGTCTACCTCTTTAGTAGAAAAATGCACGTCTAAGAAATGACGAGATTCTCCAATCTACTTACATTGCTCTGAGATCATCTAAGTTGGTAGGATGTGTGAGTTCGGAGCATCACAGCTGACGGTCAGATCTGTTGCTGCTCTGTCCTTCGATCCTCTGCCTCCAAATTCCTTGTCATTAAATGCCTCTACACTAAATCCCAAATACTTTCCCTGCTTGCACTGATAGTACCACCAGCTTACTAAAAATCGGTTGCCAAACTATATATTCAGCAATTTATTATCAAAAACTCCTATAAGTAAATAATGCCTGTCAACAGCCATGCCCTTGGATATAGATTCAGAAATATCTTTTCTTCCATATTCACTAAGGTGATCTCCAGTAAATAGATTTGATCCAGAATTCTAAACCAGCTTCATCTCTAAACATTTCATCATTCTAGTAACACAACTCAGACTTTATCATTGGCAGAGAAATAAATGCTAAAATAGAGTAGTTTAAAGGTTCAGTTGATTTATCTCTCCTTTGCACACACTGTATACATAGATTAACTGAGTCACTGCCAGCAACTCCCCAGTCTCTATTTCTTTGCCATAAGAGCATAAGGCAATGTCTGGTTTTCACACTTTCATTCGGAGAAATTAATCTCCATGTATGAACCATGACATAAATCTCTCCTACTGCTTACTGGAGCTTACTTAGTTAAGTGTTACTAAACTGATTGAACACATGTCCAACATAGAATTTAGCTCTAAACATCTTTTATTCTCCACATTCAAAGATCAAGTGTTGCCTCACAATGAAAGCAAAATGTTATTAATGGAAACAGAAAAGGAAGAAATTAATTGGGCTCTCCCAGGACTAGAGCATAGATGAAGATACCTGAGCCACTGTCATTCCCAACACTCGGGTGCTCGGGCCCTGCAGGTGAGCTGCTACTGTCCCCACTCTCTGCACTTCCTCCACCCAGATTGGCTCCTACTTCTCCAGAGACACCAGTTGAGGACTGGACCTTACTTTTTCCACTTGAGCCACCTTAAAAATATAAAATCATAGTCACAAGCATTGTTTTCACTCTAAAGAATTGTGCAGACTGTGATGTGTATTAAATAGATTACTAAGATCCTCTATGAACTACAGCCCCCAGAGTCATCTAATCCACTTCCATCAAAATCTGCACCTCTACATCCAGTGTCACAAAATTGATTAGAATCAGAACCACAGTAAACATACATACATTTCCATTTCCATTTCTAAAAATGGAGAAAACAAAGTCTACCTTTTCGTTAGAAAAATGAAAATGCACGTTTAAGAAATGATCACACTTTGCAGTCTATTTACATTTTCTGAAATAGTCTAAGTTAGCAGGATGTGTGAGTTATGAGTGCCACAGCTCATAATCACAGGTCCAGTAGATGTGTTGTTGCTAACTTCAATTACTTGTCTCCAAACTCCTTGCCAGTAAATGCCTCTACATCAAATCCTAATTAATTTCCAACGTTCTCACTCTACATCCTGCACTGATAGTGCTACCAGATTATTAAAAGTTTGCTGTCATATCATACTCAGCAATTTTCATGGTAAAAATTCCTATGAATAAAAACTACCCATCGACAACCATTTCCTTGGATCTGGACACTGAAATAGCTTTTCTTTCTTGTTCACTAAGGTGACAGTCATTAAATGGATTTGACCCAGAAAACCCAAACCCTACTTCAGTTCTAAATGTTTCTAATTCCAATCACATAGCACAGACTTTGTCACTGACAGTGAAAGGAAATGTTAAAATACAATGGCTTAAAGGTTCAGATCAGTTTAGAACTCGCTTGCGTGCTGCACAAGTAGATTAACTGAGCTTCTGCCATCAACTTCCCAGTTTCTAAATATCCCTGTGCCTTATTTTTAAAAATGAAGACCCAGTTTGGCTACTCCATCCCTATTCTGTTTATACTGGTGGTACCACCTCTAGAACATTCAATGATTACCATCAGAATATAGATCAATAGGTTTAGTATTCAAACTTTTATTCAGAGAAATTAAATTTCCACACTTGAGCCAGTGAGAGGAAATCTCTCCTACCTTCTATTCTACTTTACTAAAGCTGCTGTTATTAAACTGATTGGTCACAAAGTCCAACTTACAATTTAGCTCCAATCTTCTTTTTTTCTGAACATCTATAACATAAAGACCAAGTGGAGTCTTTAAATGGAAAATCAAAATGTGATTAAAAGAAACAAAGAGGGAGGGAGTTAATAGCGCTTGGGAAGTGAAGATACCTGAGCCACTGTTATCCTTTCCACCACTTGGGTGTCCAGACCCTGCAGGTGCACTGCCATCCCCTCCACTTCCACCAGCTCCAAATTTTTGTTGATTAGACAACCCCAGATCCACTCCTACTTTCCCAGAGATACCAATTGAGGAGTGGAGCCTTTTTCCACTTGAGTCACCTGACAAATATAAAATCATAATTACAAGCATTACAAGCAAACCGTTATTCATGACAGCTCTGTCTGCAAACTCCGATGTTTCATAACTACATTACTGGAGATACTGAGTTATCTACAGCCCCCAGAGCGATCTAATCCACTTCCATCAATGTCTATACCTCTGTCGTTTTGGCACAAATTTGATTTGAATCCACTATTTCCTTCTTCATGTTCAAAAATGGGGAAAACCAAGTGTCTCCCTTTGCTGGAAAATATGTAAGTTTATGAAATGATGACGGTTTGAAATCTATTTAAATTTCACTGAAATGATCTAGATGAGTGGGATGTGACTTATCACAGTGGAAGATTCATGCATCCAGTCCAGCAGACCTGCTCCTGCCTCCACATTCCTAGTCCGCGTTTGTTGTATACCAAATCCCAGATTTCCATGATATTAACTCCACCATATTTTTAGAAGCTTGTTACCCAACCCTACTCAGCAGATACTACAACCAAGAGCCATCTTCACATGAAATTAACTAGAGAAATCACACCCCTGTCTCTATGTCCTTCCATGTTTCAGCGAATGGTTTGGATACAGAATTATGACCAAGTGCAGCTCGTCCCTCCCTTTCTCTAGATCCAGTACCAAGTAACACAGGCATCACTCCTAGAAGACCAGCAAACTGCTGACAAAACAATTGTTTGAAAGTTCAAAAAAGAATCAGCTTTCCCTGCCCACACTGGCAAATAGACTACCTGGATCGCTAGCTTTGATTCCTTTATTTCCAATGACACCTTTAAGCAGGTCAAGTATCTTATTCCCAATGGTTGGACTAGTGGTACCACCTGTAGAGGATAAGATGATTGCCGTCAGAACATAGTTGGGTAAGCTTAGTGTTCACTCTTTCATTCAGACATATTATATGTCCACAACCTGAACTCGTGAAACTGCGTTCTCTAGAACTCTCATTCAATGTTGATTCACTCCCACAACCACTGATTTGAAACAAAGTCCAAAATCTAATTTATCTAAAAATGCTTTTATCTCCTCCATTTCCAAAGCAGAAGAACAATGGAATCCCTCTATGGAAAATCAAAATGTGATTAAAAGAAATAACGATGGAGGAAATCAGTTGGGATGTCATAGGAGTAGAACAGAGGTGAAGAAACCTGATGAACTGCCATCATTTCTGGCACTCAAGTGTGCAGCCCCTACAGATGAAATAATTATCTATTCCTCTCACTTCTACCAACTCCAAATCCTTGCTGATCAGCTGACCCTGAGTCCTGGGATGTGCCATCATTGTGACCTTTGGCACACAACTGATTTGAAGCAGAATCACTCTAAGCATTTACCCTTTTCGTCTCCATTTCCAAAAAGGAACACTTTGCCTCCTCCTTTGGAATAAAAATGCTACTTTAAGTGATGATGAAAACTGAAATGATTTAAATTTCTTTGAAAAAGTGAAAAATACTAGGCTAGGACTCAGGACCATCACACCTGAAACTCGAGGAGCCGGTTCGAACAGGCTGCCATTGTTCATTCTCTCAGTCCCCATCCTGCAAATTTATTTTCCTCAAATGCCCTACATCAGATTCCAAATTTACTTCATATTCATCACACGGCTTTCACTGACACACTCACCAGCATATTAATTTTGTCCCCAGATTATATTCAATAAAGTCTAAGATCCAAGAAAATTCTACGTGGCAACAGTATTACCATTGACACCAGCCGGGAAGTAGATTCTCAGACCTTCACTTTCAGCACAGGCTACTGTTAGAAGGTGGACTTCAACCAGAAATTCCAAGCTCAACTTTAGGTCTAACCTTACTCTGTCAATGGCCAATGTCACATAACTCAGATCTTATCACCATTAAAGAATGAAATGCACTAAAATATTAAATCAATCTAGATTGCACCAGCTCACCGAGCCAGTGAGCAGACTACCTGATACGCTGGCAGTGGCAGATCCACTGCCTCCAGTTCCTGCTTTACCATGTTCCCTATTCGCTGCATTCGCACCGGAGCTACCATCTAGAAAAGGTAAAAACGACTGTTATATGATGACACATCAACAAACTTGAATTCAAATGATTCATTCTCCCAAAATAAGCTGAAACACCAAACCACTAACACTTGATTCTCTCACATCTCATCCTGTTTACCAAGGTCATTGTTACCTAACTGATTTGAAACAGAAATCCCAAAACTGAATATAGCTCTAACCTCCCTTCCTCAGCCACCTCTAGAATAAAATACCATGTGTTGCCTTCCAATGCAAAACCAAATGTGATTTCAAAAATGAAGAAGTCTAGAATGAAAGACCAAGACCTTCCATTCCATAGAAACCAAAAATGCTGCTCCCACATAATATAATACATGTGAGAAGTTCTGGGATCCTTGGGAACTGAGACAAGAGGAATACCTAGCAGTCCATTTATGAGCAGGGCCAGACCAGGCACCTTGACACCTAGTCCATTCCAAAGAAACTTATCAAATCCAAGTTCACCAGAAGCACCTAAGGAGGATGTCAGTTGTCCAGAGCTGTCAGCAGCAATTTCATTCTCATGTTTCAACGTGGTGCTGCCTGCAGAGTATAAGATGAGTGTCACGGCCAAACATTCCAATACAAAGCTTTATGCTCAAACATTAGACATCAATATCTACATCACTGGAAACGGATCCTCCAAAACCACTAATTTGAGTTCTGGCAAGTATTTTGCTAATAATACCATTAACACCAAGTGAATTAAAAGCAGAAACCCAAAATTCAAGTGCAAAATCCCCCTTCCCTTTTCAGAGCTCCAAACCAGAAGTCCTAGTTGCGAGTTACAGAAAAATAGAAATATTATTAAAAACTGGTCTCCATTGATTTATTGCTTATTACAGTGTAAGAAGAAAAGTGGTTTTCAAAAGGTAACTTAGTTAATTTTTAAAATCCAAGTATGAATCTTAACGGAATGCTAGAGCCCCAGGCATTAGGTCCAAAATCTACAGTATTACCTGCAGTAGATGCACTGTGATGTCCACTCCCATCAGCCCTCTTGGTTTCTGAGCCCTTCTGAACAGATGCCCCCAAACTAACTCCTACTTTGGAGGAGCCACTAAAACCAAGTCCAGCTCTATTTAGTACAGTTCTGCTAGCTGCAAGCAAGAAAACACATCATCACCAGGGATTAGATGCATCTATGACTTTTCACTTTTAATACACAAAGTCCAAATAGTAACGTTTAGATAATTGGAACACATTTTCCATTGATCCATATTTCTAATATCATCAACAACTCTACATTAGCCAGAAAACCTAAACTACATCTCAGTTAACCTTTCTTTTGTTTTTAGCCACCAATGAGAAAAATCAAAAAGCAAATTGTTTCTTCCTAATGGAAATTTTAAATGTTTTAAGGATCACTAAACAGTGAATGAAAAATGAATCAATGAATACAAACTACTTTTTATTAAGTATTCGTCAGACTACCAGACCACAAGGGTTGCAATCCTCATCGTGGATTGCCAACAAACTCCTGGCTCCCACCAACATCCACATTTTTAAGGTAAGTAACTCTAACTCAAAAATACCCGTAGCAACAGTACTATATTGGAGTTCACTTCCTTCCTTCGCATTTATTTCTGAATGGATGAAGCCACACAGCTACTCTTCTGTAAATTTATCTACTTCTGACATTCTCTTTCCCACGAATTCAGCTGACACTAAATTTTCATTAGCCAAAAATTAACCCAATTTCCAATCTCTATTTTGTGAGTAGGTATAATTTTCCAAGTCAAAATTAAACACATTATTTAAATAAAAAGTCAAGGAATATAGTCTGATACTAACACAACTTTTGGAAATGGAAACTGTTTTGAAAAACGCGGAACTTACAGTCAGCAAACCTACCCTAGACATGCATATAGGCATGAATTAAGACAAACAGCAAACAGAGCTAGTTAAAACACAAAAGGTTTTTCTCTATGTCCTATGCACATGCAAATACACACAAGCATATTTAACTAAAGGCTAAAAAGCTTTTTACAGATATAATTCAGAGACAATAGATGTCTTTAAAGGAAAATGCACACTAATATTTTCTCTATCATTTAAATAACTGAACTATGTGAACAGTCTGAAATATAGTTTGCTGTCAAGAATTTGTCCCTGCATCCTCTTCAGGTGTACAGAGATGCCATAAAACCACACTTGAGTTCTTGCTTATTTTCTTTGCTAATCAGTTCAGAACCCTCAGAGCCTCACTTGGAATAGATATTCTTCCCACAGATACAAATTTAATGAACCTTGGCCAATCGTATTCTCCTCTGAGCAATCTCAAGGAAGTTAGAACAGGCTCTGGGAACTGACGGCAGACACAGCCCTATCAGGATGTTAAGTTGAAGTGAAGAGAAAGGCCACACCACCACAGACGTAGAACCTAGACGCCATCTCCAGAGAAGCGACACACTTGCTCGAGTCTAAAGCAGACCTGAACTGAATACCGGCCCTCTCATAGCCACTGTTCATGGCATGGGGAACACAGAGAGAAAGCTCACAGGAAACCTGATGAAGAGTTTGCAATCAGGGGGAATAACTGAGGAGCAGGCAGCTTCAGCACAGAACCAAGAAAGCCACGTTCTGTTTCCAAATGCAGACTCCACAAAAGACCAATTTCAGGATACTGACCTGGCGGAGGAATGAGGAGCAGGGCTCCCCCATCTATAAAGGAATTAAAAAGAGCAGTAATATAATCACATAAGGCAATGAAAATAATATTCTTACTTCAATTCTTCTTTAAAATTCAACAGAGGCAATTCCCTTTTACATCTGATAAGGATGTTTCAATACTAATTTGTTATTTGGGAGTTTTCTCAGTTAATAAAAGGCACCCAGATGAGCTAGGGAATATATCCACTTACAATCCCTAAAGTCTCATTTTTCAGAAGCCAGTCAGTCCTGAAAATATACACAGAGAAATATAGCTCACCAGTTAATAGAGTTGCTTTATATATTTTTCACATTTCACATGACAGCTATTGATCTGAAACGCATTTTCCAATCAAAATGCACTTGATTTTATTTTTCCTAATCTTTTCTCATTAATATATTCATAAAAAGAAATTAAAGAGAATAACCAACTTCATGGATTTTATTTTAATCAGAATAGAGAATAGTATAAGAAAAATAAGAAACACATGCGTGTACACACACACACACACACACACATGCACGCACATGCACGTGCATACACTCAGAGTCAGATATATATTTCTTAAAGTTTTTCTATTTAATTTTCTTCTTCTCTCTGTATAGTCATGAGTTTTTAAACAGTACAGTTTTCCCTTTGATTGGCTGTAGAAATTCTGCCTCAATGCTGTCTCACTCACTCCTAGACCCCAAGGTTTTGCTCACTTACAGTCCACTGAAAACTAAAGGGACAATATTAGTAACAAAGTCTCACTAAAAACAACAAACTTTCATCACAGTTAAAGGACCTAGATATTCTTCAAGTACAAAACTTGCAGGTATGTTCATTAACACATACCAAAATTTCACAAATACAAAAAGTCTTTGAGTTTTCTTCATAAATCACTTACCTAAAGAAAGTTCATGGAAGGCCCAAAATTCTTTTCCAGCCCTACCACAAAGAACCGAGAATTTCCTTCTGAAATATTGGCCACTTCCATGATTAATTAAATATGTTTTAACCAATACTTTTAAAATTATATTTTGCTGTGATATTATATTATTTAATAATTTTTTGAAAACAGTATGTTCTGTGTTCTATACTTAGAAATTGGAAACTTGTACTGCAGACATAGCTGGGTGGTAGTGAACTTGGTTAGCTAACATGTGTGAGGCCCTGAGTTTGGTCTCAAGCATCACAAAAATATTATACAAATTAAAAATAAAATTTTATATTTTATGTAATGTAAAAGAAAAATAGATAGCAATGTATCATACACTATAAAAGTCACCATTAATAAAAATTATCATTTTCAAATATTTTATCAGACACAGGTTAAGGCTAAAAATATTCTCTTTTAACATCTTAAATAATGATAGTCCTCTACATTCTGGGTTCAGATAGGAGAGTTAACTGTGTGGATACAGAAACATTACCTTTTCTTTCATAAGATTTCTTACAAAAACAATGATTGAGTAAAGCGCTTTTGTTTTACCATTTTACAAACAGAATTAAAGGATAAGCCATGCATTTATTTTTTAAAAT
>NW_008334929.1:3901948-3940006 GCF_000622305.1 Nannospalax galili | reverse complement strand
ACGGGTCCTCTGCAAGAGCAGTCAGTGCTCTTAACCACTGAACCATCTCTCTGGCCCTGTATTTATTTTTAATATATTTTTATTTTGCTCAATTTTTAATTTATTAGAATGCCTTTCAATTAGCTTCCCAAGTTAACTGTTTTTCAAATGTTAAGGAAATTGATTATTTTACAAAATGTTTTCCCTGTGAAATTTGATTTTATTGTTGGACGAATCCTCTAAGAGGTGATACTTTATTATCTGTAGATACTGAGTTTATCAGTGTAACATTTTGGACATAGGGGAAGGGTACATGTCCAAGCCACAGTGCTCAAAGCATAAACTCTGGTAAGAAGGTGCAATAAACAATAACAACATCACACAGAGAGAGAGAGAGAGAGAGAGAGCTGCGATTGGCTTATTAAAATTAAGTAACACCTATATAATGAAAATTTGTTTTTCTTGCATATTATGCTACTCTAAAGAGTAAGAAACATTTCCCAGGGAGAAGAATGTGTGAGGTGGGGAACACCAAACATTAAAGCAAGCGCACATGGGCTTATCAAATTGAAAAGACTCTAAATTAATTCTTTACCTTTGCAAAAGACGCAGAGTGCCACAACCAAGTTCAAGACGATCAGCTTCATGGTGACGACTTGGGACCTAAAAGTAGAGAATGGTCATCCTCCGCTCAGGCCCAACAGGGAACCTCCAGCTCGCATATTTATACTCCCTCACAGCACCAGCTCTGGTCATCAGCTGGGTGTGGTAACCTTGGCAGTGACAGCACAGGTAAATATTGCAGCAAGACATGAACGCAATTTACTGTGCATCACATTAGGATCCTATTTCGGTGACTTCTTCTGTCCTGGTCCAAGTTTCGCTCATACCAAACCCAGAACATGCTTTCATACCGCCCTGTGCAAACAGCGAAGCCAGAACTAAAAGCCTCAGGATTAAAACAAATATGCCAATGACATGCCCCGTCAGTCCTCACTGAAGTCTTTATACCCCAAAGAACTCAAATATTATGATCAAATATTTAATTATTTCTTTTGACAACAAAATGTATTTCAAACAACCTTGAAACCAAGACGTCCTTGCTTATTAACATGGCCATAGTTTTTTCCTTAGAGAAATACACAGTCATCATAGGGGTACAGGTATGGGCACACTAGAGTATATTAATGTGGCCTTGCCCCGGGACTAGCTTTATTATTCAAAAACACATAATACTCTGATGGCCCACATTCTTACCAGCACTTCGCAATCAGACTTGCAAATAAGCAGAAAACATGTGAAAACGAAGACATGAGAAAAACTATTTTAGGTCTAAAATAAAATGAAATAGGAAATGTACACATCTGCTGCTTTGTCCTAGCAGGAGAGAGAGAGAGAGAGAGAGAGAGAGAGAGAGAGAGAGATTCTCTCCTGCTGTAGAATGGATGTGGACACTGGAAGGCCACGTCCACACCCTTGATGTTACCGTTTGCTTCTCATTCACTCCCAGATGCTACCAAGGAAACCCTCTGGTGGTTAAAGAATAGAGACTAGGATATTCCCTCTAGAAGAGCAGCAAAGTTTAGAGAAAGGACATGAAAGATGCTTTCCTTCTCAGACAGCCTTCCCCACATGGTGGCAGATGCATCCCACACCTGCTCCTTGCCACCAAGTCTGCTTAGTTTATCCACTGACACCTTAAACTACTTTGAAAGAGAACAGAATCCAAAAGATTCACATATTTTTTAAAAAATTTTGTCTCTTTTTACTGGAAACCATGTGAACTTTTCCTGTGGGTCCGGGATCTGGAGGTTGGGCAAACATGGACACATTAGTTCTGAAGGAAAGGGCTGCTTCAGACCAGGGAAGGAAAATAGGACTGACCTCAAGGCTGAGTAGACAGCTCAGCAGGTAAATCACATGCTGCCTTGGGATGCCCGGAATCTAGGTAAATGACAGGGGTGCGGCACCCACCCACAGTTCTAGTGCATGGGAGGTAGAGACAGGTACCCTGGAGCAAGCTGGTAAGCTCCAGGTTCAACTGGGACCCTGCCTAATAAGGTAGAGGACAGTCAAGGGACCCCCCCCGCCATGTCAGTCTCAGGCCCCCAGGCACACACATGTGAATTCAATCCACACACATGTGCGCACAACACATGCAAATATGCGTATGCACGTGCACACTACAGACTCATTTTTTTAAAAAGACTGACCTCAATAGATTTCCCAAACAGTTATGATTGTTTCAATAACTAACAACTGAATCAGAAGTGTAAATAAAGGATTTTTCCAAGTAAAGGAAAAACCACAGCTAGGACGTAGCACCTCCGCCCTGTGAGACACGTGACTCCCAGCAACACTGCTGGGGACTGAGGAGGGATGTGAGCTGGACCCAGTGCGGTGCTGTGAGAGCTCCCACGGGGCTCAGATCCTCCCACTCCACGTGTTCCGGAGGCCTTGGAGTTCTTATCTTCTCCGACCCAACACCTCTTTTTCATCCCTCCTCCCAGAAAAGGGGCATTGTTTTCTGTTTTACTGAGAAAATAAATGCTACCAAAAGAGAAACTCCAAGTTCCTACCCTTCATATATGCATCTGCCGGCAATTGTGCCCAAACTCTACCTGCCTTCCTAATCATTCTGACCAGCTTCTGTAACAGCATCTGAACAGTCCAGGATGATGCCAGCAACTCATTTATCTCTACTATGACATCACAGTCTTCTTTTGCATTATTCTTTATAGTATAATTTGAATGCTAATACCTGATACTTAACTAAAAATAAAAAGTGAAATACTGTTATATGAATTGTCTTAATAAAGCTATCACTTTAAGACACTGAATTCACATTCTCTCTCTCTCTCTCTCTCTCTCTCTCTCTCTCTCTCTCTTCCCTTTAATGGTTACCTTCACAAAAGGGTTATCTGTGCTCATTAGCCTGGGATCTGGCTTCTCATCCACTCATGAACTCAGTATTTCCTTGTTTTAGCTCTGGTCGGGGGCACTGGAGAGCTCCTTGGCAATCTGTGGTCAGTTTCCAGTCCCCACTGCATTAACTTCTCAAAGCTGTTGATTACAGCCATCAGCTATCTCTGATACACTTTGACTTCTGTAATTTTCAAGGTTTCCTTTCCTTTGTTTACTCAGTTGATTCCTTCTCTTCTCCAGAACCTCTAATATGAGAACCCTAAGGCTCAAATTTGTATCTCTCCTGTTTTTCCCCATTACACATTCACTGTGTTGGAGGATATATCACAATTCTATGAATCGCAATACTATTTATGCACCCATGATTTGAAAGTATTTATATACACCCTGGATTCTCCTCAACCTCCAGACTTACACTGAGAATCTTTGCTTGTGTGTCCACTGGGAAGCCCAAAGCCAGTATGTCCAATACAGAGTTCCAGATCCACCCTCCCTCATTGTTTCCCACCTCAGTGACAATCTTGTCCAACTGAAACAGTTGCCTCACTCTATAATTCAAAGCTTTTCTTGATTATTCTATATCTTGTTCCTTTTTTTATTCTACAACAGAACCGTGTTAATTTTCCCTTTAAAATAAATCAATATTCCAATCACTTCGCATCACCTCAATCACATCCTTGATTCACGTCTTCATATATCACCACTTTCACCTGGAAGGTGGACTTCCAGCTAGGGTCTCTACTTATCCATGATGGTCATTCTCAAAACAGTGACTAGATTGGGCCTGTGCAAACTGATTCATTTGCGGTGGGCACAGCAGCCAGATATAGTGGCATAAGCCTGCCATCCCACCACTCATGAGGCAGAGACCAGAGAATTATGAATTATGCATCCCTGTCTGGAATGTATAGCTTGCTCAAAGCTAACTTTAACCAAAATCAAGATACTTCATTTCAAAAAGCAAAAGGCTAGGGATGTAGCCTTGTACTAGTATTCACAAGGCCCTGGGTTCAATCTCAAGAATTACAAAAACAAGTCAAAAGGTGAATGGTTATCCATTTCACTTGTAATAAAAAACTAAAAGTTAGAGCTTTAAGACGTGCTCCAAGACCCAATTCCATCAGCCCCCGACTCCAAGCTCACATCTACCTGCTAGTTCTGTTTTCCCTCTAGTCTCAGAGACTGCCTTCAAGTCTGTGAAGCTTGCTGGGCACCCCACACACACACCATTTCACTCATAATCTACCTTCCCTTGGAGTGTTTTGTCCCTGGAATACTCCCTCCTCAGTTATCTACAGAAGGAGTTCCCTTGCCTCATTAAAATACGAGATTTAGTGATGTATTTTGCAAATACTTAGTATTCATTCCTACATGGCATAATTATGTTTTCCTCCAAAATAGCTTTTGCAAAACTGTAATTAGATTGTAGTTTTAATGATTTAATCTTGCCTACATGGATTTAAACTCAGGATAATTTACACATTTTGAATATCCAAGAAGATGGATTAGAAACACAAATTATGTCAATATTAAAATTGTATAACAAATTCCAACTGAGACACCAGTCCCTTACCACATACAAATTTTCCTCAAATACCATCTTCATGTGGAGATGTTACCTGAACACATTACTTCACATTACAAACCTTGCCCCACACCACTCCCTGGACACATTTTCTGCTTATTTTTTCTTTGTATCATTTACTGCTATGTGATATACACAACTTAATTTAATCTATTTAAAAATTTAATTACAGTCTGTCTTTAGAAGTAGAATGTAGTTCAATTAGGACAGAGATCTTTATGTGGTTCACAGCTGAATTTCAGTACCTGCAAAAGATAGTAGGTGTTATATATATTTTTCTTATTTTTGTGAAGCGTCAATAACTACCTATATTTTTTTTGCCTTACCTCCGCGGATTTCAAGGTATCTGTGATCAATATCATTTTAAGGACAAAGATATGTACACATATACAATTTAATAATCTCATTTTTGCCAAATATTAATAGCATTGTTTAATATAAACTTTCGGAAGTCTACTCTTTTTGTTCTAGAGTTTCTCACTCAATAGCTTCTGCACGGATGTTTAAGCACTTTAACTGTTTTGCAATACTATAACAATAAAGTAAAACAGTCTTATAATATGAGACCATATATTACATAACTATTGTACATATTTTAAAAGCGTAGCCATCACAAAGAACAATAGTTAAAGGTCTCTTGATTCAAAAGGATGTGGCTTAAGTGTCTGTACACTTAATGATGCCCTGCCAGAGAAAGATCAGCTGTCAAAGGATAGTGGACCAGTGTCAGCAAGACCGTGTTTATACAGTGAGCCTTGTTCCAAAAGGAAACAGAAAATGTGAAACGGTATTTCTGTTTGGTTATGGAACGAGAAGTTCTCTATTATTTCGTACATTATCATCTAAAATGTGAAAGGTAAATTTCTGGAAATTAGCAATGTTTTGTTACATGAAACATTTCATTCCAAGAGAAATAATAAAGACAAAATTAAATATTTGAAAAACTATTCATGGGCCTGGAGAGATGGCTCAGCAGTTAAGAATACTGATTGCTCTTTCAGAAGACCCGGGTTTGAATCCCAGCATCCACATGGCAGCTAACAACTGTCAGTAACTCCAGTTCCAGGGGATCCAACGGCCTCTTCTGTCCTCCATGGGCATTGCATGACATGGGTGCACTTACCTACATGCAGGCCATACATGAATACACATAAAAATAATAAATAAAATATTTTAAAAAGAAAAACTACTCATTAAATTGATGGAACTATTTGAAATCTGAATAAGATTTAATATTAAATATAGACAACACCATTTTGAACAGTGATAGACCACCAAATTTAACATGAACATTTTCGTAACGTAATATTTAACAGAAAAAACTGAAGGTGTATTAATGGACTTTATAAGAGGGTGATTTGAAGAGTGTGAACAAAAAAGTTGCCTGGACTCCAAGTGTGATGCTGCAGTGGCACTGGTCCTTACAGCTGTCATGTCCACTTTCCTGAGCCACATGCTAAGGGGGGGCTAGTTGAGCAGTGGCCTTCTCATGGTAATCAGCTACAGTCAGCAGTACTCGGATTTGTGTTGTATGGTCTCTACATCATAGAAATAGATGCTTGTGTTCAACAGTCAGGTGTGGTCACGAAGTCACGGCCAGCCACCAGTGGGTCTTCACTTCGCCCACATGCATCCTCTCTCCCTTCCAATTTTCTTC
The DNA here is from genome assembly GCF_000622305.1 of Nannospalax galili. NCBI lineage: Eukaryota > Metazoa > Chordata > Mammalia > Rodentia > Spalacidae > Nannospalax > Nannospalax galili. The sequence goes on along the minus strand of NW_008334929.1, from coordinate 3,933,860 downwards.
TGTTCCCATTCTCCTCTGCCCACCTCATTTCCATTCTCCTATTAACCGTTTTCGTGTATAACTTCATCACGAAATTTATTTGCTTGACTTTGCCCAGATAGATCATCATCGATGAACAGTCTCATTTTTAAAATTAACTGATAATTTTCTTTAACCTATCTCATATCCTCTTTTCTTCACCTTTGTTTCCAAGACAAGGTCTCCCTGTAGTCCCAGCTGGTCTGGAACTTGCTATGTAGACCAGGCTGGCCTCCATCTCATGCAGATCCATTTGCCTTTGTTTCCTGAGTGCTGGGATCGAGGGTGTGTGCCACCACACCCAGCTCTCTTTTCTTCTTAATAGGCCTCCTTCTGTGTTTTCTCAATACGTCATGTACCTCAGTTAGTTATTCTCTCAAAGATAATGGTGTCACATGCTGAATTGTGCCCCACCAAACAAAATTTGTATATCAAAATCATCCTCAGTGTCTCAGAAGATAACACTATTGGAGATAGTATTGTTAGAAGGTAATTTAATTGGGGCTAGAGAGATGACTCAGTGGTTAAGAGCACTGCTCTTGCAAAGGACCTGGGTTCAGATCCCAGCACCCATAGGGCAGCTAGCAACCACCTGTAACTCCAGTTCCAGTTCCAGGGGATACAATACTTTCTTCCGGCCTCTTCGGGCACTATATGCACATGTGCACTTATATACGCAGGCAAAACACATTAATAAAGAGATAGCTGAATCAAAGTGAGGACATTAGGGTCGGCCTTTATGCAGTATACCAGTTCATTATAATAAAAGGGTAGTCAGAAGAAGAAGACAGCATGACAACCCCAGGAAAAGGGATGGGAGCAATTCCTCGCTCATAGCCCTCAGAACGGAAGAACCTTGCTTTCAGACCTCCAGCCTTCAGAACTGTGCAAAAATAAATTTCTGTTAAGTCACCTGATCTGTGATTGTAACGTCTTAACAAACTGTTATAGGCAGCTCCTCAAGAGATGACCTATACGAATCCACCTGTGACCCCACAATCTTTTTTGAGTTCTGGATCAGCATTCAAAACTGCTATGGAACACCCCCATTATACACTTTACAAGGGACTCAAATGAATATGACAGACATTAAGCCGCTGTCTGCTCCACTATTGCAGAGCTTCTCTGCTTCTCATATTCAGAATGCAGCATTTGACTCTCAAAGCATCAGAGCTATCTTGATTACACAGTCTGAGCTTATTGAGATTAAGTAAGGATATAGATAGAGATATTAATAGAAATAAATGGCTTATTTCATTATTTACAAACCTTTCATTTCTAAACTATACATCCTGACAGGCTAGGAAAAAAATCAAAGACTAAGGCTGTCAAAGGCTACTTCCAGGACAATTTTACTTCAGTAGAAGTAAATGAGTATGTTTTACTTTAAATTGAGAACTATGTATGAATAAGAAAATAAATCATAAATGTATAAATTGAAGAATTCTTTTCTTAAGTTTTTATTTTTATTTTATGTGTATGAGTATATTGTCTGTGTGTATGTAAGTGCACCCATGTCATGCAATGCCTGTGGAAGTCAGAGGGCTCCAGATCCTATGGAACTAGAGTTACTGATAGATGGTTGTTAGCCACCATGTGGGTCCTGGGAATTGAACCTCTGTAGGAGCAGCCAGTTCTCTTAACTGATGAGTCACCTCTTTAGCCCCTTGAAGAATTCTTACATAGTAAATATTCAAGTAACTAGCCTGAGAAATGAAACATTGGTGATCACAGGATGATGGATTAGAAGCTTCCAGCTTGTCACCGGTTTCTCTGGGAATGTCAGAAAGGTGGGAGCAGCAGCCGCCTTTCGAGATGGATGACAGTTGAGAGACTTGAAAACTCCAGAGTCTTTAGAGACAGGAACAGAGGATTAAAAAAAAAAAAAAGAGTGTCTTACCACCACATCCACCACATGGGTGTCATCACAGCAGGTGGGAGGAAGAAGAAGAGGAAGATTAAATGAAGTAGGAGGAATGCAGAGAGCACAGTTTGCCAACAACCATGCCAAATTGTGGTGTCAGGCTCCTGAAATCTGCCAGAGCACACCCCACTGGGACAGTTCTCCCTCCTTTCCAGCAAACAACCAACGATAGAGTCAGGAAGCCGTCCTGAGAATGTCTTGTTTAAGCAACTGTTTTGGAAGTCAGTGGTTGCTAAAGTTTACAATTTTGTCTCTCTGGGAACCTTCTACAAAAGAGATGCACAGATCGGATGGGTGCTGGCCTACAGGACCGATCTGGCTAGGATAGAATCAAAAGTGCTGAGCGCTCCCCCTGATGAAAAGCCAGTCTGAAACATAGAAGGGAGTAAGGTGGGTTCCCCCTCAAATTGGTGTTCCAATTCCAGCTGGTGCTGGGAACTGAACCGAGGCCTTCTGCAAGAGCAGCAGGTGTTCTTCACCACTGAGCCGTCTCTCCACTTGCAAACTCTCCTGAGTCTTCTTTTCCTCTTAGTTTTCATTCCTCTATTTATTTGTTATTTCTAATTTTTCCTTTCCTTTTTATATCATCTTTAAAATGATTTTTCTGTTTTTCTTATTCTTACTTTTACTGTTTTCTTTCTGACCACTCTCTACTGTCCTTGGCCTCTCTCTCTTGCTTCTGGAGTTGTGATGGCAGCTGTCCTTAAGTGGTTTCTATAACCATTTGGTCTGTATAAGCTGGAGATGCTAGCACGGGTTGCTTCTTTAGGTGGTTCTGGAGACGGACCCCAGTGCCTTGAGTGTACTAGGCAGGTGGTTTACTACTGAGCTATACACCAGCCCAGTTGTCAGAACCTGTGCCCTAATCCAGCTACAACTTAGTCACACCAAATTTTCATGAATGCCTTAAAGAGACTAAAATTTCTACCCAATATCTTAACAAATCCCAACACAGAAGCACAGTACATATAAGAGAACCAGGCAGCAGGACTCCTCCAAACATTACCAAGTCTATAGTAACTGACACCGGTAACCTCAAAGTGGAGGAAATACCACACAAAGAGCTTTGAAAATAATAAAATAATCAGTGACTCCAAAGGAGACACACACAAACAAATGAACGAAACCCAGAAAACCGTGCAGGACACTAAGAAGCAGCTCAGTAGAAAGATGATGAGACAAATTTTGGTAGTGAAAAGTTCGGTAAGAGAAAATAGAATCAGTTGAACACCAAACCAGGTGAACACATCATCAGAGCTCAATGCTGGTTGAAGACTTAGAACATTCAGACAGTGAAAAATAGGAAATTATAAACAGAACATATGAGACCTTTGGTACATACATAAAAGACCTATTTATGAACTTTTAACTTAAATGGGGCCACTGCGGTAGAAATAAAGACACAGAAGACCTACTTACTGAGATGGTATCAGAACTTTCTCCCAATTTTGAAAAGATGAGGACATGGTATATAGGCCTCTTAAATTCCAAACCAGACAGAAAGAACCTTGCCGTATGTGTAATAACCAAAATGCCAGGAGGACAGTACAAAGAAAGAACACAGAAAACTGCAAAACACATGCACCAAATCACCTGCAAGGGAACCTACCAAAATAACAGCTGTTTTCTCAGAAAAAAAAAAAAAAACCTCCAAAATCCAAGAGACTATTATGCAATGATGCATTTTAAGTCCTGACGGAACAACTCCCCACCAGATTGCCATGCCCAGCAGCTATCCTCGAAACTGAAGGAGAAAGAAAGGCCTTCTAAGGTCGCCACAAACTAAAAGAATTTGTGATCACTAAATCAGCATTGCAGGAGATGCTTAGATGAATGCAGAAGACAAACATTAGCACAATCCAAACAGTCCTAGAAAAAAGGCATCTCAGCTGTGGCTAAGTAAATGAGAAATAGGGAAAGACTCCAGCATTAGAAAAACAACACAGTAACAGGGACTAGTACAAGCCTCCATAATAACCCTGGGTATAAATAGCCTTAATTCCCCAATTAAAAGATGCAGCCTACTTGGTTGGATTAATAAGCAAGACCCAACATGTGCTGCATACAAGAATCTCACAGCACTGACCAAAAAAAAAAAAAAAAAAAAAAAAAAAATGTTAAAGTTTGGAAAATGATACTCCAAGGAAATGGCTCTAATAGAAAACAAAAGTAGTGATATTTATAGCTCACAGAGTTCAAGACAAAACTACAGAATGAAAAGTAGGTTATTACATAGCAAAAGGGAGCAACCAATCAAGAGTATATAACAATTGTAGATTAAAATGCACAAATATTGGTGTAAGCTACTTTATAAGGCAAACACCGCCACACATAAAGAAACCGATACAAGCCAATGCAATAATAGTAGGTAGCTTCACCACCACCCTCTTACATAGTTCATCCAGACTAGAAAAAGGTAAACCAAAAGGCATCAGAGTTACACTACACTATAAACCAAATGCACTCAGTAAACCTCTACAGAGCCTTTTTGAGACGGGCCTCCCTGTAGCCACCAGCTGATTTGGGACTTGCTATGCAGACCAGGCTGGAGCTCTCAGAGATCTGCCTGCTTCTTCCTCCTGAGTGCTGGGATTAACAGCGAGTGTTCCATGCCAGGCTTCTATTGAACCCTTTTTCAGATAGTTGGATATTTTTCTCAACAGCCCACGGAATAGCCTCCAAAACAGGTTGTATTTCAAGCTATAAAGAAAGTCTTAATTACAAAAATTAAAGTAATTCTCAAATTCCATTGGATTGTAATGGAATGAAACTAGAAATCATCAACAAGAGGAGCTATACAATGAAGAGGAGATTGAGTAGCACGCTCTTGAATTATCAGTTGGTGATTGAAGAAATCGGGGCTGAGATTTAAAAATTTCTAGACCCAAATGAAAACAGGAACCCAGTGTACAAGAATCTGCAGGATACCACAAGGCCAGTTATAGAACACAAGTTTACAGTTAGGAATGCCAGTTATTGAATAGTTTCACACCCATGCCCATGGGAGTCACCCTGATAAAATTCAGTGGCTCACAAAATATAACAAAATAAAGTCAGAGGAGAAGGAAGGAGAAGAGGATTGGTGGGCGGGGGCGGGGAGAAAGAGCAGGCTCGTCGGTGTGACCAGAATGTATTACACACAAGTATGAAATCACCAAAGAATAAATTATGCTTTCTAAAAAACAAAGAATACTTACATTTACAAAATCTGATGCCTCAAATAACCTGATGCTGTATCTTAAAGTCTTAGAAAAACAATGTGCCAAACCTAAATCAGTAGGAAGAAAAAAGTAATAAAGACTTGAGTGGAAATCAATGAAAAATCAACTAAAAAAAAAAAAAAACCAAAATTGAGTCTCCAAAAAATTTAAAATTATTAACAAACCGTTAACCAAAGTAATCAAAAGAAATAGAGAGACAGTCTCTTGGAAGCAGGAACATTACAGCGTATACATCTGAATCAAGAAAATAGAGATTATTTTGAAATCCTAAATTCCAATAAGCTGGAAAATCTAAAATAAATAGACAGATTTCTAGAAACAAGGCCTGCCAAAACTGAACCAAGAGGACGTAAACAAATTAAACAGATAAATACCTGCCTATGAGATTGAAACAGTCACAAAAAGAAACTTCACATTCAGGGAAAAGGCCTAGGCACAGACTCCTTCATGCTGAATGTTATCAGACCTCCAAAGCAAAATCACCTCTAGGGTTCACCAAACTATTTCATAAAATAGAAAGGGGGAAACGTTTCCAAACTCATTCTGCAAAGCCAGTTAATGACCCTGATTCCAGAACTTGGTAAAGTCACAACAAAATAAAATTATGTATGGATCAATATCTTTGGTGAACATAGATGTAAATTTCTAAATACAATATTTACAAACCAAATATAGCAAAACATTAAAAATATCATGTACCATGATGAAGTTGGCTTCATCCCAGCATTGCAAGAAGGTCTCAACATAAACATGCCCAGGGGGAGAGGGGGTATTGCGAATAGCACATAATAAAATCAAGGACAAAAATCACATGATCATCACATTTGACAAAGAAAAACCTTCAACAAAACCCAGCATCCCTTCATGATAAGGGGCTGACGAAACTCGTACTAGAGGGATCATGTCTCAAAATAGTGAAGGTTGGCTGTGTACGTCAAGCATACAGCCAGTATTGAGTGAGGAAAAACTGAAACCACTTCCTTATAAATCAGGAATCAAACAGTGGTGTTCACTTTCCCCACTGATCTTCAATATGGTGCTTGAAATCTTAGGGGAGCAATAAAGGAAGGAAATAAATGAATACACACAGGAAACAAGTCAAATTACCCCTATAGCAGACATGATCCTAGTCACAAGAGAACTCTTAGATCTGATGAACAATTTTAGCAAAGTAGTTAGATTCAAAACAGCAACAAGTTGTATGGTACAGGACAATATTGCCAACCCTCAGAGGTGGAGGAGGGAGGATCCAGAGTTTGAAGACGACTTGGGTTACACAGAGTTTGAGGCCAGATTAAGCTACGTGGTGAAATACTGACGCAAACAAAATCAGTATCTTTTCTACACACCAATATTGTACTTGCTGAGAAAGAAATTGGTATAACTATTCCTATTCACAATATCCTTAAAAAACCACAAACACTTAGCAATAAATCAGCTGAAGAGGTAGATGGCTTCCATAATTACAATGCCAAAGAAAGAAATTCAATAAAACACAAGAAAACTAAATTTTTTCAAGTTTATGAATTGGCAGAATTAATAGTGTGAAAATGACAATATTATAAAAAGTGATTTCTATGTTTGGTGTACTCAAATAACACTTCACAGAAACAGGGGAGAAATCCCTAAAATTCACAGACAGGTAAAAAAAGATCCTGAATAACCAGATCAATCCTGAGCTAACAGAGAGGTGTTGGCCCCACACAACCACCTTGGGCTGCAGACTCTATCTGCCTGTCCCTGCTGTCTCTCACTTTTAATCTGAATGCAGCTCTCAAATAAGTCAACAGAATCCTGGCTCCACCAGTGAGCAGCAGACTTCCAGACTCTCTCCTATTGTCAGCAAATATGAGACACCAAAAGTCACTTGGGGACCACCCTCAAGCAGGGTCTGAAGAAACATTCCTCACCACTGCACCTGTGTGTACTTCCTGCTGTGAGGATGTTGATACAAAGGAGAAATAAGCAACTAGGTGTTAAACGAGATACACAGGGCACGTGAGCCTGCCCTTGCTTCCCACGTCTTCAGCTCTGACATGCAAAAGGGAAAAAAGCAAGATTCTTTTACCAACATAGACTTACAAGAAGTATTTATCTTTACTTTCCATTTATGTGTGATCTGTGTGTGCATGAAGGTGTGTGTGAATGCCTGTGGAAGCCAGAAGAAGGCTTCGGATCCCCTGGAATTGGAGTTACATGTGGTTGCGAGCCACTCAAAGTGGGTGCTGGAAACTAAACTCAGGTCCTTGGAAAGAGCCACGAACGCTCATAACCATTGAGCCATCTCTCTAGCCACTCCCCCAAGGTCTTTTGACATACAGGCTTCTAAGTAGTAATTAAAAACTAAAATTATTTGCTTCCATTTTTCCCTTAATGTATGATTGTCAGAAAGTATTAACATTTTAAATGTCATTTTTCTATTTACATAACCTTTAAAGCACAAAGTTGTTTGAAATAATTGATAGATCCATTTCTATGGAGACATTTGGAACCTGACACGTGGAAAGACATTTTCTTTAATGGAAAGTCAATAGCCCAAAAGTGAGGTAAAGTATGAAATATCAGCAGACTTTGGGTGGACAACTGACTTCCTGTAATTGACTCATATTGATATCTGTATGGAACATCAAAGTGTATACAATAATTGAGAGCACTTAGTGAAATGTGATTGACTGAGTTGGCTAAAAAGCTTAACATAATAATTCACTTACAGTATTATCACATATTGGTAGCACTTGAGTTTACCTTTGAAATAAATATAAATCAGTGGAGACAGTCTATTGTCTCTGGCTGAAGCTTGTATTTGTCTTTGAAACAAAACCCTTTTTGCTAAACAAACAGTTTATTAAATGTCAAAGAAACTAGTTTTACTCAGGTACAAGGACATATAAACCTGAAACAGTCTCATTTATATTATAATGTCCTCCTGAAAGAAAAACTGTCCTAAAATGTATACAAAGCTTTTCATGTTAAAATTCTCATATATAGTGATATGTCATGGAGGCTAGTCATCAAACGTTATAGGTGTGAAATAGCTCAAAGTAAAGCTGCTTATTGCTTTTTCAATTTTATGTGTTAGTGTTCTGCCTATGTGTGTATAAATGTGCCATGGAGGCCAGAAGAAGGCATCAGATCCTCTGGAACTAGAGTTATGAATGGTTGTTAGCTGCCTTATGGGTGCTGGGAACTGAATTCAGGTCCCCTGCAAGAGCAACCAGTGCACAGAGCCATCGCTCCAGTCCCTCAACATTTGCATAATGAAGGGTAAAGCTGAGCAGATAAAGGTTGAAAACCATATGTGTGATCTATGAAAGCTGCAGAAAAAGCATTGCTTTGAGCTAACTCAGCTTTCCTCTCCAAGCCTTAGTACTGCTAGTCTCCTGCTTTCCACCTCTCCTGCTTGAAACATAATCCTACCCAGAACAAAGCATTCATAAGATCCTGTGTTCAATGCCGGTCACTACGTATAACTGGTGCAGTGGGGCATATCTGTAATATCAGCACTCAGGAAGGAGAGGCAGGAGTCTCAGAAGTTCAACGTCATCCTCCTACACGGTGAGTTCAAGACCAGCCTGGGCTACATAAAAGGGGGGGCGTGGAAAATGGCTCAGGGAATAAAAGTGTTTACCAAACAAACAGGCCTGAGTTCAAATCCTAAACACTAAGGCAAAAACTGGGCATGGTGGCATGAGTCTGAAACCCCAGTGATGGGTGACACAGGCAGATCCAAGGAGTTTGCTGGTCATTGAGTCCATCCAAAATGCCAAACTTCAGATTCAGTGACAGACCCTGTCTCAAAACAATAATAATAAATAAATAAATAAATAAATAAATAAATAAATAAATAAATAAATAAATAAAAATTCAGTGAGGCGACTGAGGAAGAAATCACAGTGATCAATCTTTGTCCTCCACATATACTCAGATGGGCACATGCATCTATGAACACATAGATGCACGTGTACACAGAGACAGAGACACACGCAGAGAGAGCGAGAGAGAGAGAGACAGACAGACAGACAGAAGAAAAATTGCAAACATATCAGTTGCACTGGTCTTAATCATAGCAAATCAAACATGGCTGTGTCGTCTATTGTTCATACCAGCGATAGAGCTGCCCTTAGTGTGTGCATTTGAGGAACTGTCAACGACACAAGGTAAAACCTTCATTTTAATGCAAGGAAATCCTCCTGTTACAGGATGACCTGGGACTTAGACCAGTGTAGCATGGAAAAATAAATAAGTGGTAATGAGGCAGACAGGAAGGTGGTGACCTGATGTGAAGGCTGAGGTCATTTTCCTAACCACTGTCAGGGGTTTCAATGAAAGAAATGCATAGTCAGTACCTTGGGAACAGATCCTTCCCAAGCTTCAAGTTAATTGTTTAGAAAACTACACATGCACACACACACACACACACACACACACACAAGAAAAACCCTCAACAACTCTAGATCTATCATTGCCGAATTATAAGAGCAACTGCCGAAAACTGATGGCTTCTAATAATTCACAAGTTATAAAGAAATGCCTTTTAGTGATGTCAATGCCCAACATGAGATTCCTCATGAGTACAGGACACGGATGTGACTTGCTTGAGAATAAGTGACACTTCCTATATACTATCTTGGTGTTGGGGAACCCTGCTGCTAGGGTTGTAGTCCTCCATGTCTGGATAGCTCTAAGGGCCTCAGCGCCGTATGGAAGGACTCCCCTTCTCAGCAGGGGGCCTCCTGCTCTCTGCCTGACTTACCTGGAAAGTGCCGCCAAGCACAGATGCCTGACCTTATTTGGAACATGACCTTTGGCATAGTTACCTGGAGTAAAAACTACCCCCAGGTTTTTTCTATATAATAATTAGGCATTGCCTAATTAGTTGGATGATAGGAGCCTACTGCCACATGTAAATAAAGCATACTATGAGCACCTGTCAGCTGAAGCATTGGCCGCTGCCTCCACACTAAATTTTCCCTAATCCCCACTGAATAAACGGAGCTGTTTCACTGATTCTAGAGCTGTTTGTATCAGTGAACCTGCCTCCCCAGAAGGGCTTTCTTCCATCAGTGCTCACTGGCCGTCCTGACCCCATTCGTGGCTTCTACTCCCTTTGTCCTTGTGGACTGGTGGCCAAAGGCCCACGAGGGAAGGGAGAGACCCCACATCGTGGTACCTGACCAAACTCTTGCTGCTCACACATAATGGCCTGGCCAAGATACAACTTGAGGCAAAGACATTTGTTTTTTGGAAACACAAACTGAGACAATAGACTCTTATCAAAAATTTTTGCCAGGAGACTGACTTAGGGGTGGCTTATACAGGACATGAGTGGGTACTGCTGGGTACCTTCTCACAGATCAGGATTTCTGACCAAATGCTGCACAGTCTAATCCTAACGGTTTAGTCATGTAAGAAACATTAAATACTACTCTTTTCTTTAAAATCCTCAGAAACTTGGAACTTGGTTTATGACAAAGAATTTAAACTTTTGTTGAAGGAAAGGCCTTGATGCATTCCTGAATCTGGTGGCCTGGGACAGTGAAGCTCTTCTCCCTCAGAGGAGGAGGAATTGGATTTGTTCATGCCCCACTAAGTAGCATTGAGGTCCGAAATCTAAAAAGAGAATTTAAATTCTCATTAGCGGTCCCCTGTAGCAGATCTGTTCTTGGGGTCCCAACTTTATAACTAAATAAATTAATGTCTATCTTGAACATTCTGTTTTCGGGAGAAAGGCAGATGATGAGCAGGCCCTGGTGTTCAGAAAACCACCCAGCAGGCGTACCCAGGGGGCCTAGAACCAGAGACTAAATTCTTCAACCTGGACCCCAGATGAGACAATAGTAAAGTCCACGGGGGTATAGATGCAGGAGCTGGAAACCTAATTAAGCAAGATGAAAGAACTGGTTCCTTGATCTGAAAATATCAGTAAGGCTTTTAATATCCAACTAGAAAAGGATGAATGTTCAGATGAATTCTTTTTTTTCAAAGTCTAAAGAGACTAGATGAGAAAATATTCTGGATTAAACCTGGAGGATTTCCTTGGCCAGGAAATGCTTAAACTATGTTTTGTGACCAACAATTGGCCAGATATTTATAAAAAGTTATAAACATAAAATTGGAACAGGGTAGCTTGGTGTGGCTAGGTCTGACATGGCCTTAGATCACACCATCCCTAGGCAGTGATTTTTTCTAAATGGAGAGAAACTCCACACATGCCTGCTAACGTTTTCAATCAAGATTGGCTATTGTTAATCAATTGTTTCCTATGTCTCAACTTCCAGTCAACAAGGAGGGTCACAGATTTTGTGTGATCTAAGCCTAAGACATGCTTGGGTAAAACAAAATGGGATCAAGATCACATTCAGGGGCACAGCTCCCCAACTTTTCCACTTCCTTCATGGCTTCCTTTTCCAGGTACAGCTTATATATAGGATAGAACATCAGGAGCCAGGGAAAGATGTAGGGGGGAAGTAAACCTGACAGCCTTGGAGAGGAAATCCAGATGACATTGCTTGGCGTACATAAGTACAGTTGATGGTCAAAAACATGGACTTCCTTCCAAGGTTTGAAGCCACGAATTCCTTTCTTTACTTTTATCATTCAAAATGATTGGGTGCTTTTTTTTTTTTTTTTTAAGAACAAGGGGTGGCTTTTAATTTGTGAGAAATGCCAATCCCATGGGACTTGAATGCTGGTGGGGGATAGAGTCACTATAATGGAACTAAGTTCACCAAGATAACCATGTGACTTTGATGCCATCTTGGCTGGTGGCCTCATCAAGATGGAGGCAACCACATGATCTGTTAGCCATCTTGGTTGGTGACATCATTAATTTGGGGACAGATACATGACTTGACTGCCATCTTGGTCAATGCCATCTTCAAAATGGTGGTAACCTGAGGGCTGAAGACATGGCCCAGTGCTTAAGAGCACTGGTTAAGAGAGAACCTGGGTTCAATTCCCAGCACCACATGGCAACTAACAACCATCTGTAACTCTAGTTCCAGGGGATCCAATTACCTCTTCTGACTTCCACAGGCACCTCACAATATGGGTACACTTACATATATGCAGGCAATGCATGCATACACATAAAATAATACAGATAAAATATTTTTAAATGTAATCTTATGACCCTGCTGCCATCCTGACTAATCCAACACACTTGTAAGTAAAAAAGTGACACTCAGAAACTTACCAGTACTACAGGGCCCCAGAGAGTATGCTGTCTGAGAATTCCCTGCATCATAGTCATGCGTGCCAATCTCCTCACAATTTCTTTTTCTATTTTGGTTTTTACCTTGTATTCTTGATGGGATCATAAAACTAGGAAACTCAGAGATTCCCACACTCTCTATTGCCATGTGATAAGGCCAGTGAAACTTTTGGTCATGACTGAGAAGGTAATAGCAGACTTCCACGGTGGGGTTTTGAATTCTGAGAGTTTTTTTAACTAGTTTCTAAAGGGGACTATTTGGAGTTTGGACTTTTGTATTGTATATTTACTAATTTCTAAAAGTGACTATTTTAAATTTTTTAAAATATTTTTATTGAGCTTTTGTACATCTCATATAACAGTTCTTAATAAAATTTAGATCTTTTCCCTCATTCATGCCTCCCATACACACACACACACACACACACACACACACACACACATACACACACACCTGACCTTATGTATTCCACCATGTTGAATCCAATCCAGTCAAGCATTTGTACCTAGATTCCCTTTGGTATAAGTTCATCTACCGGAGTCTAATCATCTTATCTAGAGATCTTAAGGAAGGTCTACTCTCCCTCACCCATCAGTAATCAGTCTCCAGCGCTTTCCAGCCTAGGGCCGGCCCACCTTCACTCTGGGCCCTTGTCTGATTGAGTCAGCATGGGTCTTGTGTTCACCACCACCATTGCTGCAAATTTACATAAGCAAGTTTCCAGTGGCCTGAAAGCCTTTGTTTTCCTATGTTCATGGACCAACCCTGACTCTGACAATCTTTCTGCCCCCTCTTCCACAATGGTCCCTGAGCAGTGGGTAGGTGAGATTTAATACAGGAGTCCTATCCAGGGACACATGCTCTGCAGTCTGTTACTCTCTAAAACTTAGCTGTGACCTTCTGTGTGTTGCCTAAGGAAGCTTCGCTGGTGAGAGTTGAGGGATGCACTAGTGTTCCCTCCACCCACTGTTACACTATGTTCCAAGAGCCTTGGGTGTAGAAATTCCACTGTAGATGTGTCACCTAGGGCTGGGCATCTCTCAGATGTATATTCTCTGTGTGTGACCAGTTGTGGAACTCTGTAATAGCCTCCATCTGTTGCAAAAAGAAACTTCTTTGATGAGTTGTGTATGGTATATTTATTTGTCTGTAAATAAAAGGATCTATATTTAGCATATGGTAAGAAATTTCATTTGTTTAGAGATATGACAGAGATAAGGTTTTCTCTAGATCTCTGACCTCTCTAGCCACGTGGATTTGGCTATGTTTACAGTGCCACCCGTGAGTTCACTGCCACTGAGAGGGCTTTAAGTCCAATTAGATAGCTGTTGATCACCCCCCAGATATTAGTCCCACTCCGACTACTGCACCAATAGAGGTGGTTTGCTGTGCCAGTCATTGTGGTTCTTAGGCTTCAGGGCTGGGTTGGGCCATTGTTTGATGTTCTCCCTTAGCAGCTTGCATAGTGCCCTCCAGAACTATGAGAGCTAATCTTCAGGGAGAAGGCTCCCAGGTCAGTTCCTGCTCCATTGCTCCAAGGCCTATGTCTGAAGTATATCTTGTCTTCAGCAGTAGGCTCTTACTTTCAAGTTCTGGGAGATAACTAAGGGCTCCAGCAACAGCCTGTGTTATTTTGGGAGTCTCTTGGACTATTCTGACCAACCACTCACTGGGAGGTCTCAGCTGTCTGGCACCATGCTCATTGTTTTACATGATATTTACTGGTTTTGAAAAGGGATTATTTTGGATTTTGACATCTTTTTGTATGAAATTTATTCATTTCTAAAGGTGACTATTTCAGATTTTTACATTGTTTTGCTTAACATATTTCTTAGTTTCTAAAGGGAACTTAAAGTTTTTCTAGCCATATGCATCCCAGACTAGCCAAGTATTGAGGAACCTGACATTTTGTGATAGCTAGACTTGGGAAGCTCTTGAGAATTTGCAGGGCCAAACCTTACAAAAGATAAGCTGCTATCAGCTGGTAGCTATAATAACGGGAAGCAAAAAGGGACAGCCTGCTTAGGTAGGAGGCTAAAGGCACAGGCTCCACTGGTCTGAAGTCTTCCTTTCTGCTCTGTGACTCTAGAGTATTTCCCTGTCAGAGACTCTGCTGTTCCATGCTTGCGTCTATTCCTGCCCCATCGTGCCCTGGGCATCTCTGCTTCTCACTTTCTAGGTACAGTTCCATGGACAGATTAAAGAAAAAGAGCATTCTACTATCATCTCTTTCCAAATTCCTTTAAGTACCACTGTTTTCTGTGCTCCTTATTCTCCAGGATATGGGTACTTGATCCCAGATTATGTATGGTAAATTATATATATTTTTTGTAACCCAAACAGATTGATATCCCTCTTTAAAAGAATTCACCCTGAGAGCTATCAGGATGTCTTCTTATTTAATTTTTAAAAATTAAAATACGGATTGGAAAATTACAAATTTAAAAAAAAAAAAGAATCAGAAGGAACACTTAAAGGAATTAATTAAGATTCAGTCCATGAGAGAGCCATATTAGGAAGCCTTCCCTAACTTACACAATCATTAGAAGGTGGTCGAGTTCCCTGATACATGGGGCCCAATATTTGCTCCACAGGTTTTATGGATGGTGGGTCCTGCACAGGCAGGATAAGATTGAACAGACAACATATAGAATGAATTCATTAAGTTCACATTACATTAGAGAGTCACCTTGTTACAGTGATTAATCTGAACAGACTCTCTCTCCTTTAGGGTCATTAGTAAAGAAGGAGATTATAGGTACCCAAGCCCATGTCAGTGCAGAGAGGAAGGTAGTTACTAGTCCCGGAGGTGCTGCCTTCTCTCATGGGAAAGGGATAAGAGGATCTCTCTAGGATGCCCTGGAAAGGGTGACCAAAAAGATTTGGGAGATGTTCCAAAATATCTTCTTTTGTTACAGCTCTCAGGTTGTCTACCTCCATAAATAGACACAAGCTAGCTAATTATGGATATAAATTCTCATGCATCTGGCCACCCAACTATAGCCGGGGAAGAGCTCAGATCTGATATTGGTAAAGGCAGACACTTCTGTCAGCCTGATCCTGGGTGCTCACTGCCACACACCTGCAGCATCATCAGGTTTAGAGATGCCAGGTGACCTCTTAAAATCAAGAGTTCTGTCTCTTGCTGATCTCTGTCCCACTTGCAAGATCCAGCAGATGAGAAGACTCACCTGGACAAATGTGTATAAACTATTCCCAACAGAGGTTATTACTTATCTTGTTATGCAAAGATGTGCATAGTGAAAACAGTTAATTGGATGCTCTATCACAGCAACGAGAAAAGTAACTAGCACAGAGTAATGGAAACGTGTGGATTCATTTAACTACGTAATAAATGACCCAACAGGATAGATGAAAGACTGATAACAGTCCACTGTGAGGATAAAGAGGCCCCTCTAAATAAAACAAAATTCCCCAGCAAGTAAGTCCAGCTTTAGGAGGGTTTCCTTAGTTGGTTTCTGCTGGATGTTATCAACATCAGTTTGACAATGTTTTGCTATATACTTGCTGCGTCTCACTATCTACTGCTCACAGTCATTCAAAACTTCAAGCAAGCGTTTGGTAGACCACTCTCTAAACTACAAAAAGTAAAAAAAAAATTATTTTGACTATCTTGTTTTCTATAAGGCTTACCTGGGAACTTAGAATGTCCTGATGCATACACAGGTAATGTTAAAGTATTACATTATCCTATATATGTAATTTAGATTCCATGTTCTTTCAATAAGGTGATGCTGCGCAGCAATCTCTTCTGAACAGAGCATCTTCCATCTTCATGATGTCAGCTGTGCCTACTTGCTAAAGATCATCACAACTGGGTTTGTTGACTGTGGCTATTCCTTCAAAGGGGAGGTTAAGCAGGGTCATCGGACCCTCACCTGAGTATCCAGCCACTTTTCCCAGTCAATTGTGTGGAATTCTGCCCTAATCATATGTGCCCTCTTAGTTTGGGGGAAGACTAAATTTTATAATCTGGGGAAGGCTAGGGAGAGGGTGCTTGACCCCTTGAGGCTGTGGAGAAAGGAGCATTCATGCTGGATAAAGACTTTCCAGTGCAACTGCTGTCGGATCAGACATGCATCTGTCAGTAACCCCTCACCAGTGCTCCATAAGTAAGTTCAAGAAGCTCATCAGTTCCCCAGGGTGAACTTATCTAATCAAATATTCGTTTGACACTAGAATCTTAGAAAGGGGTAAAGATTGCTTAGTACCCCCAGAAGAAAATTCTCACAAGAGGTAACAAATTTATTCTTTAATGTTGTTATGTCACATGGTATTAAGAAAAGAAATGAGAAGGTGAAAGATGTTAAAAAGATGTGGAAATGGAGATATTAAGATTAAAGTGGCTGGATGTTTGCAGAATAGAAAAGAACAAGAACGTCTATGCACATGATAAAGGTCTTAGTAGGCTTGTTAAGATACATGAAAGATGAGACTTACAGAAAATATATGGATAATCTTAGTATTTCCAAGGTTGGGAGCTAGAGAGATGGCTCAGCAGTTAAGAGCACTGGCTGCTCTTACAGAAGTCCTGGTTCAAATCCCAGCACCCACATGGCAGCTAACAAATATCCATAAATCCAGTTCCAGGGGATCCAACACCCTCTTCTGCCCTCTAGAGGCATTGCACCAGATGGGTACACTTATTTTCATGTAGGCATAACACTCATACACATAAAATAAAAGTAAAAATAAGTTTTTTAAAATTTAAAAATATTTCTAAGGTCAAAGTTCGGTCAACTACTTAAGAAACAAAATATATGTCTACTAAAGGTTTATTTAAGAGTATTTGCTTTTTGCTCGAGCTTTATTTATATATCATACAATAATTAAAGGCACTAGAGTGATGTAACTAACTTTCCTGGGTGTTTAATAACCATATTTGGAGGCTTATACTAATATGGTCAGAGGGACTTAATGAGGCATTTCGTCCTTTGTTCTCCAAGGTCAACCAAGTCCCAGGAGACTATGGGGCATATCTGGAAATGTCCTGTAACTGTGGTGAGTGACCAATGCTCTTATTTAGAGAGGACATGGAGACTCTACTAGATGGATTTGAATCAGTACCCAGTCTACAAAGAAGGAGAGTCAAAACAGAGGGAACATTTTCTCTATGCTTCTGAATGAAACCACGGTCACCTAAGACCTTTGACTTATCCTCACACAGATAGAACAACTGATATAAGGAAGACTTAGGAGGCTGAGTCAGGTCCCCCCAAGCCCAGGTGACTCCTGAGGATAAGATCCTTAACTGACCTTCATAAAGAAAAAAAGAAAAATGCTGAATTTGTGCCAACTTATACACCCAAAAAGAAAATATAACCAAATATTAAAGTGATCAGTATGTTCCTTTAAGAGTGTGTCCCAGACATTAGGTTTATGAGATATTATTTAGACAATTCCCACTAATGATTTTATTCTTGATAAGAAAAATGTTATTCAGATATAAGAATTCAGCCCTTGGCCCAATTCAACACTGCAGTCCCTACCAGCCACAAAAAGAGACAGACCCACTATTGTTTTAATCTGAAAATTAAATGATACTAAATTTCTTTTCTCTTCCTGTCAAAAAACCATTTGGGAGGAAACTCACACTGGGTCTAGCCACTCCAACAGCTATCAAAGTGCTGAAAAGCACCTTGAGTTCATCACTCTGGAAAGCCTTGGAAGCCAAAAGAAAAACACGGAGGAACCCAATGAACGGACATACTGATGAACTCATCAAGAGATTCTCCTGGTTTCCTACAGCTCACAGCACTTTGCCTCTTCCTCTCCCTCACATCTCTGTCTAGATAGCAGCTAACGGCTCCCTTTCCTGCCTTTGTCCTGCAATTATACAAATGAAGTCACTGAGGCACTTTGAAACCTTTTAGATGGGCTTACTGAGATACCTTGACATTCAGCTCTACTGACAAAGTGTCCTGGGAGAATAGTTTAGGGTTAGTCATGATTTGGGCTGGAAAGGATGGGGGTTATGTAATGCTGGGAGGATAAGGGTGTCTGTTACCAATAACACAACTCCAAATGTAACTTTTGCTAGAGCTCTCCAAGGCCTTGAGGCACTTCATAAAGAATTGAAAATTTGGGAACTCTGTGACCTCCTGAAAGAACGTTTTGGAAAATGGAGCGGTCTTTCCTAGTCTATATACTCTAGCCCATCTCCTAGGCCACATGCAACTAGGAATGAATAGGTAAACGTGGGTTGGGAGATGTGGCTGGACTCTCCAGCAAGGCTCCAGTGACTCCCTTTGCCTCTCTCTTCAGGTAGGGGCAGGTGGGTGTGAGCAGTCAGCAAGGCAAGCGCGTGGAGCGTGCTGGGGAAGACAGTGTCTGTCTGTGGAAGAACGGTCCCGTATACAGCTTGTCCTGTAATGTATACATATGTCAACAAATTCATGTGTAATACCATAATATTTAGAATAAGGAATAAATTAGGGTAATTTTTAAAGAAATAGAACATAGTCTTTGCCTTTTTTCATGATGGATGCGTATTTTCAATTTTCTGCATATTAAAGTAGCAGGGATTGTTTCTTCAGTCCATT
The DNA here is from genome assembly GCF_000622305.1 of Nannospalax galili. NCBI lineage: Eukaryota > Metazoa > Chordata > Mammalia > Rodentia > Spalacidae > Nannospalax > Nannospalax galili. The sequence continues at coordinate 3,914,920 of NW_008334929.1, read as the reverse complement.
AGATTCCAACGAGTGTTGTTTTGGGGGCAGGGATTGTACGAGTTGAGCTTCCTTTTTGATGCTATTGACCAATAGTACAGTAGGAACTGAACATGACTGGACACTGATGTTGGATATGGTGACTGAGGTAGTATCGTTATTGTTCTTAGGACGACTTTTTACCTTGCTATAAATTTTCTAATAAAACTTTAGAAACAACACGACATCAAAAGGGTGATGTTAGAGCTGGGCTAATTAGGCACGCCTTTAATCCCAGCACTCAGGAGGCAAAAGCCGGTGGATATCTATGAGTCTGAGGATAGTTTGGTCAACATAGCAAGTTCCAGGCTAGTCAAGGCTACATCATGGGACCTCGTTTCAAAAAAGTAAAATAATGATAGAAAATGTTTTAAATTAATTTTGATGGGGTTCACTATGTAATGAATTGGGTAATCCTTTGTTACATACGCAAAGTTGTTTATTTATGTTTCCTCCCTTGCAAGATAAACTTGGTATTTGGAACATCTTTTCTTTCTTTATAACATCCCCTCAAAAAAGTTCTTTTGCTTTATAATTTCATATCAAATGCTTTATCAATCAATAAATATATATTTATCTTGCAAGTTCACTCACTTAAGTGTTTACCATATACTAGAATCAAGTTGGCAAGGAATGGGAAATTGTTACAGATTTCAGTATTTGGCGGTATACATTTTTACAAAGCTTATGCTCCAAAGAGTGTGCAATGGGCTCCTCTGCAAGGGTTTGCCATTCTGTGGAGGTTGTCGCCTAACCATCTTTGCATGTATTTGAACACTAGTTAGCTCTCAATCAGGCAGAGGCCCCAGATTAGATTCTGCTGCTCTGATTACTTTCACTCTCATCAAAGATAACCAACTTCCAGGTTCTTGTCCAAAGTTGGCCCTTTGGCCAGCTCCCCCCACCCCAATGCCGGTGGGCTTCCTCATATGGGAATGTCAAATTTCCTACCAATTAGGTTCCTGTTTTCATATTAGCAAACCAATCAACAAGATGCATTCTACCCTGCTCAATCCAAACGGGGAAGGAGAGCCAAGGGCTGACCTGCCTCCTGCCCTATAGATACAAAAGACCAGACTCTCCAGGGGGCTAGATGGTGCTCCAGTGCAAGACCCTTTCCACTTACAAGTAGTCTGTCTCTCTGCTGTGTGGAGTGCTGCTTGTGCTTTAATAAAACTTGGCTGTACGCTATGATTGCAAACTTCTCTGTGTAATTCTTTACCTGGAGAAGAAAAGGACCCAAGAACAGACCCTACACAAGATTACTTTGATGTTTAACTTTTATTATTTTTTTAATATTTTTATTATTACAAAGAGAGGCAATTTTTAGCACATTTTTCCAGATAACTTGAAGCAGTACCATGGGTCTGGCAAAATGAGATTATTACACTTGTAGAAGTCTTAAAAACTCGGAAGTTTAAGGGTAGAAAAGTAAGGACAAGAAATCAAAGATCAAAGCCAGGCATGGTGGCACACATCCTCAATCCCAGCACCTTGGAGGCAGAGCCCGGCAGATCTCCATGAGCTCGAGGCCAACCCAGTCCACATAGTGAGCTCCAGGCCAGCTGGGGCCACAGGGAGACCTTGTCTCAAGAAGACCAAAAGAAGAAAAAGAAAAATCAAAGACCAAAGGATTTGCCAACATGGGGTCAACTTTGGCAGAATAATGAAGGTTCCCATTAGCTCTGTTCTTTTTTTTTTTTTTTAATCCTAACTAGATTATTGAGCTTGCTAACAGATCATAGGGTAGGGGTTTGTTTACAGAAGAGTGGGTGCACCTCCCCCATTTACAGCTGCACTGGAAATTCCACACTCAAATGTGACCTCCCAACAGCCACACAAAATGGTCAGAGAGGTGCTTCATGGCATTCTCAGCTTATATATCCTTAGCCCTTCCCCCACATGTAGCTAAGGTCGACTGATTGGGTGGGAGGGGTATCTGACTCACCCATTGACTCCTTGATGAGTGTGGGAAGGAGGTGTGACTATAGCTTGCTGACATAGTGGTCAGAGGACACTTCCAGTTAACACTCCACCCCTTCCTTTGGCTCTTACAGTCTTTCCGCCAACCTCTTCACAAAAGTCCCTGAGCCTTGGAGGGGGTGATAGGCATGGGATGATCATTCTCCTGTTGTGGCAAGGCACTGAACTTTAGGGTCTCTGTATCATCTGTTTTCCATGGGCTGTTGGCCAGTTTCAGTGGGATGCCATCTATTCTAAAAACATACACAGCAAAAAGTAAGAATATCTAAACAGCAGCTGCTATAATAACCTATGGTATAAACACAAATGCTTGGTTGGTACTTTAGCAGGTGCATCACATCATCTAACAAAACAATTGCAGTGACTTGCCACTGGAGCCTATATCCTCCCCTGCCACAGGGGGTTGGCCTGGTCTACAGTACCAGATGTGTGGTCCACCCCTAAGAGCAGGCATTATGTCCAATTGAAAATTTGCTGGTTGGACATACACTAGATGCTCCACTATTGCATCAGTAGGAACATCTTGTTTGGTATGTTGGTAGTGCAACGTGTGGGGTCCATCATTGATCAGACATATAGGAATGATTCTTTGTATAGCCTTCCTTCCCCCCTCCACTTTAACTGCCCCCTTTTTGCTTATTTCTCCCTTAATAATACGTTTCTCCTACTGTTCTTCTCTCTCAGTTTCTTTCTTTCCCTTTACCTCCCTATTTTCCTTTCATAGTCCTGGTCCCTGCAGTTGCATTAGGATATGTGCTCACTTATCGGGATTTGGTGCTAGGATCCACATATGAGGGAGAACACACCTCTTTTGTTTTTCTGAGTCTGTGTTACTTCACTTAGTATAACAGTATCTAGATCCATCCATTTACCTGCAAATTTCATGATTTCATCTTTCTTTATTGGTGAATAGAATTCCATTGTGTAAATACACCACATTTTCATTATCCACTCATCAGCTGAGAGGCACTTAGGTTGCTTCTCTCTCTTAGCTATTTTGAAACGAGCAACAACAAACATGGTTGTACAAGTGTCTTTACAATAGGATGAGTCTTTTGGGTATATGCCAAGGAGTGGTATAACTGGGTCAAATGCTAGGTTCATTTGTAGATTTTTAAGAATTCTCCATACTGTTTTCCATAGAGGTTGCATGAGTTTGCAATCCTCCCAGCAGTGAAATGAGTGTTCCCCTTTCTCCACATCCTTATCAGCATTTGGTATCATTTGTTCTCTTGATCCTGGCCAGTCTGGTTGGGGTAAGATAAAATCTTATGGTGGTTTTAATTTGCATTTCCCTAATTACTAAGGAGGATCACCTTGATTTTTAAATCTTCCCAGAGCCTCTGTTCTCTTTATCACATTGTGTTCTATTTTCATATACAAATGGTAGCAGCCCTGCCTTTTGCGGTGTACAAATGCATAAACATGGGGGCTGGAGAGATGGCTCAACGGTTAAGAACACTGACTGTTCTTGCAGAAGACTAAGGTTTGAATCCCAGCACCCACATGGCAGCTAACAACTATCTGTAACTCCAGTTCCAGGAGATCTAACAGCCTCTTCTGTCCTCCACACGACTCGGATGCATTTACCCACATGCAGGCAATATACGCATACACATACAATAAAAATAATAAATAAGGGGCTGGAGAGATGGCTCAGAGGTTAAGAGCACTGACTGCTCTTGCAGAGGACCCACGTTCGAGTCCCAGCACCCACATGGCAGCTATGAACCATCCTTAACTCCAGTTCCAGGGGAATCCGAAGCCCTCTTCTGACCTCCACAGCATTGCACGTCACCGGTGCACTCACATGCATGCAGGCAATACACTCATACACATAAAAAAAGTAATAAAATATTAAAATTACAAAAACAAATGCATACACACAACGAAGAACAGGTCAAAGTAGCATGCATAAGGTACGGGGTTTGTTCCCTAGTAGATTCTCAGGGAAGCCAAGTTGCAGACACAGATGCTCATTCCGGCTTCCGAGTCTTCAGGCGCAGACTGGCACAGAGCCCCTCCAGGTACCGGCGGACTTTAAACTGTGAGGGAGCAACAGACCAGAGGCCACCTTGGCCTGTCTGTGCCCAGGACTCGGGGTGTCCAGAAAGGAAGCCCTGGATTCCGCTGCCTCCCCTCCCTGTTTGAAGCCAAAGACGAAGTGCACCGCGCTTGCCTTGACCCCTTAGAGAGGACAGGGTGCGGCCTGCGAACTGCTGGCATTTTGAGTTGTCCTGGAAACAGGGCTCCCCAGCTGGACGAACAACGGCAAGAGGCTAAGCGTTTCATTTCTTCCGAGTAGGAAAATACCAGATTTTACTGTCCTGCTTCTGTCCCCAGGGAAAGCATTTGTTTGTAGACTATTGAATCTACAAACTACATAAACAGGCAGGATAGAAAGGAAGGGGAAATCTTGGGGATATGAGCGGGAGGAAAAAAAACAGAAAAAAATCCAGTTGAAGCCACTGCCACTCCCACATAGTTAACAATAATTTCAGGCCTTTCTCCCTTCCCAGCCATAAATCTGTGCTTTTCTAGGACTCTCACAGAAATCCCACTTACAGAGGAAGGATGGGTGCCAAACCCTTTGTGCAGCCCTAGTAACACCTGGTTTTACTTTCAGATCATAATTCTATCCAAAGCACCTCTAGAGCCACCTCACAAATCTCTTAGCAAAAAGAAGGAAAAAATAGCAAGAGTTTCTTGAGCTGGGCCTGGTGGTGCACACCTTTAGTACCAGCAGTCAGGAGGCAGAGGCAGGATGATCTCTGTGAAATCAGATGGAGACCAGGTTGGTCTACATAGCGAGTTCCAGGCCAGCTGGGGCTGCACGGAGACCCTGTCTCAAAAAGTCCAAGAAAGAGCAAGCTTCTTGACAACATTTTGAGATACAACTTGAGTCACTAAAGTGTACACATGGCTAATGCTAAGACAATTAGCTCCTTACTTTCGCCGGAGGAGCCTGTCCCCTCACTTTGGGGCATCTCTTTTCCTTCCTCTCCTCTTGGGAAGCGCACACCCCGACTTGGATATGTCTTGTTTCTTATGTTTGTCAAGGCGGGAGGCCAACCTTGGGTGTCTTTCCTCAGGTGCAGTCACCTTTCTGTTTTGAGACAGGGTCTCTCAGAGGCCTGGAGCTCTTGACTGGCTGGCCACAGAGCTCCAGGGCTCCACCTGCATCCACCTCACCATTGCTGGGATCACAAGTGTGTGCCACTACGCCCAGCTCTGTTATGTGGGCTCTGAGTACCCTACAGAGTTCAAGTTCTTCTGTTTGCAAAGTGAGCGCTCTCTCTCCCCAAACCCTGCCTTTCAGCTTTAAAGTGTTTTACACACAGACCTCACTGGACTCAGAGGCACAGTGCTGACTGGAATCAAATTCAGTTTTGCTGTTTTGTTTTGTTTTTTGAAATTTCTGCATTGAAATATTTTCTGTTAACATAAGTTGCTCATGTTTTGATAATGGTTAGTGATTTTTCTTAAGTGCTACATCAGATCTTTTTAAAAATATTTTATTTGTAATTTTTATTTCATATGTATGAGTGTATTGCCTGCATGTAGGTAGGTGTAATTGTGTCATGTAATGTCCGTGGAGGTTAGAAGAGGGTGTCAGATTCCCTGGAACTGGAGTTATGGATGGTTGTTAACTGCTATGTGAGTGCTAGGAATCAAACGGGGTCCTCTGCAAGAGCAGCCAGTGCTCTTAACTGCTGAGCCACCTCTCCAGTCTCCTATATCAGTTCTTTAAAAATCTTATTCTTGTTTCAGTACTCAAGCAACTGTTTGTGTTATAGAAAACAGAATTCAAACAGCCTACAAATCCTCAAGAAAAATCTACAGCCTGAACCTTCCTTCATGGACAACCCACATAAGGGTTAGTACAGAGCCATGTAAGACAGATGGACACCCACCTGTGAAAAACGAACCATGTCACAAGGTTTTAAAACTCACAAGCATGCATTGAAATGATTATTATTCCATTTAAATACAATGTTCTTTTACATATTTTTCTATAACCATTTTTGGCAAATAAAAACTATAAACACATACAGAGAAGTAATGGGAAAAAATATACAGGAATAAAGAGTCCCATCATGAATGAAGTTTCATTGTTAATTTTGCAGAAAAGTTAAATGTGCCATTAGAAAAAGTAGAAATTCATTCAAGGTTAAGAATTTGATTAACCTTAACAGAAAGAATTTTAAAGTCTTCGTACATTACAATTCTAGTCAGCTCTGGAACTAATGATGATTGCAGGGCATTATTTAAAAGAACAACTATCAGCCATGATCAGAACATTTACCAGAAATGTTTTTCTTAAAGTGGAAATTGTCCCCAAATTATTGCATGCATGATACCCTCTGTGGGAAGACATTTAGGTCTAATTTAAATTATGTTTCTACCTAAGCTAAAATTCCTTAACAAACTGGATTAAGCTATAAATGTGTCTCCATTGTTTGATGGCAATTTTAAAATTCTATAATTCTGAAAGCAGGAATATATTTAAACAATGCAGAAGGTGTAATGTCAGAAATTTAAGAAAAATATCACCAGAGCATTAAAGCAAAACCAAGTAGGAAGCCAGTCACCAGCAGTGTGCCTTACCACTGAAAATCAATTAAAACCATAATTATGCCACCTGGGACCTTCCAGAGGGCTCAGAAGGTAGGGTGCTTGCAACCAAGCCTGACAACCTGAGTTCGATCCCCAGATTCCACATACCAGAAGGACATAAACAGCTTCCCTAAGTTGTCCCCTCACCTCCACATGTGCACACACATGTAAATAAGAAACAAAATAAAGGGCTGGAGACATGGCTCAGCAGTTAAGAACACTGTTCTTACAGAAGACCCAGGTTCAAATCCCAGCACCCATATGACAGCTAATAATTGTCCGTAACTCCAGTTCCAGGGGATCTGACAGCCTCTTCTGTCCTCCGTGGGCATTGCACAACACGGGTCCATTTACCTACATGCAGGCAATACACACACACACATAAAATAAAAATAATAAATAAAATATTTTTTTTAAAAAAGAAACAAAATAAAAACTGTAAAAGCTGTAAATGCACCACGTGAAGGAAGGACCATTGTATCTGACTAATTATATAAATTTTAGGGCATCCACATTCAAAAATGGAGAAGAAAAAGTAGGAAAACAGAGAGTGATCATGTCTTTCTTAGACTGGTGGCCTTTGCACACACGGCATATTTTCATTTCAATGTTGTTTTAATAAAGTTTCCTTTCAGATGTAGTTTGCATCAGCAATCAATAGAATCTGCTTGAACAGAAGGCTTTATTATTGAAAACCAACAATGTACAAGCATTTGTGATAGTTTAAAGCGATGTAAGAAAGAGCCTACAGCATGAGAGCACTGCGCTAACGTTTGGGTTCTTCCTGCAGAGTTGGCAGACGGTAAAAAAGCAACAGCCTTGTCCTGAGCAAAGGTTTAAAGTTTATCTTCGTAACATACAGCAAAACGAACGTAATCACACTATAAACTTTAGTATGAACACTGAAATTAAATACTTGGCCGATTTCTTTTGCTTGATCCATTACACTAATTAGAGCATAGAGGAAATCCAGCACTATATTTTAAACAATTCTTTGAAACATCTGTTCACTGGTAAATATCTTTATATTTATTAAATTAAACATAAAACATATAAACATTCCTTCATGTACATATGAGCTTTTCAAAGAGTAGAAATATTATTTTCAATGTAAACATTTAAAAAATATTTGAGGGGAATCATTTTGCAACCCAACGAGCGAGCTATCTGCTGTCCTCCTAGTCGACAGACGTTCTTCTCATTTTATCAGCTAATTCTGTTCTCACGTCAATGTGCTTCTCTAAATTTTGCACTTCGTGTGGAAGATTGATGTCCCAAATAGACAAGCAAGATTGTATCTCTATAAGAAAAAAACATATTTCAAAGATCCACTATCAAATGCTTTATTTCATTAATTTATATTTATTTAAATTGAACAAATGTATATATATGCAGCCATGAAGAGTGTACTAAATTATTGCTATTTACAAAGAAAAATCTATTCTTAGAAAATGTTAGTAACACATTGTACAAAAAACTATAGAAGCTACTAAATTTCAATGAGTATTAACATTTTATAACCTACCATTTCACTTACTAGAAGAAATAGCTATTTCAAACATTGTTAAATATTAGACTTCATACAGATATAGTTAAAATTATAAGGGAAAATACTCCATTTAGTTTAAATTGGATTATAGTGACTGTCATCTCTTATATGAAAAAGTTAATATTTAACCTTCATAAGTCACTGAAACTTCCTTTTGACTGTTTCTGTATGAGCTGTTTATATCATGAAGCACCAGTTGAAACTGCTGAACATGGATCAGTGAGATGACTCAGCCAGCAAAAGCACAGGCTGCAAAGCCTGAAGATCTGAGTTTGAGCCCTGGGTCCCCACGTGGTGGAAAAAGAGAACCGACTCAGACGAGTTGTCCTCTGACATGTAAACAAGCACTGTGTCACACGTGCATCCAAGGATGCACTCTCACACAGATAGATAAATGACAGACGATAGACAGACAGATGATGATTGATAGATGATAGATGATAGATAGACAGATAGAGATAGATGATAGATTAGATAGATGATAGATATATTATAGATAGATGATAGATAGAAGATAGACAGATAGATAGATAGATAGATAGATAGACAGATAGATAGATAGATGATAGATAATAGACAGACAGATGACAGATAAAAAATGAAGCATCTTAAAAGAATTGCTGATGGGGCTGGAGAAATGGCTCAGCGGTTAAGAACACTGGTTGTTCTTGCAGAAGACCCGGGTTCAAATCCCAGCACCTACATGGCATCTAACAACTGTCTGTAACTCCAGTCCCAGGGAATCCAACAGCCTCTTCTGACCTCTGTGGGCATTGCACAACACGGGTGCACTTCCCTACATGCAGCCAATACACACATACCCATACTTTTTTTTAAATTAAATTTTAAAAAAGTTTAAAAAGACCTGCCGATTGTAATTTTCATTCCACTCGGGATCGGTTTACAAAGCATGCACCAGCACCACCACTCAGGCCACAGGCCCTTTGCACACCGTTCTCCTGACCGTTACCTTTCTGTTCTTCTGTTCCTTCCGTACTTTTCCGCTTATAGCCCAAAACCAGCATGACGTTTTTAAGGCTTCCTTTAGCAAAACAAGAATATTGAAATTTTCTATTAAAATATTTTAATAAACTGGACTGGAGAAAGTACAGTTGTCCAGATATTAAGACACAAATGTATTCAATCTGAATTCACAATGTTATTAGGAAACACTCCAATTATATTGAAAAAAAACCTCTCTAAGGAGATCAGAATTTTCTTAAGGAAGAAAACCTGTGATACATAATTATATGAAATCTGAGAAAACTGTTTTAACATTTCTTATAAAATATTTACACTTTATTCCTCCCCCAAAGCTTTAACACTGAAGGAGAGAAAGTCCAGGAAAGTGTTTCAGTATTGTTAGGCACAAATACAAAGCATTTGGATGGTAGGTTGGGTGGTCAGACTGATGACCTTAACAGCATCACATTTCTTTCTTGAGTCATTCACTCATTTCTTTGACAATGTCCATCAGAGGTCTTGTACATACTGGGACTTTGGCTAAGTTCTAGGAATGAGGTAGGAACAAAAACACCCAGACCTGCGCAACTCACATGGAGTTCCTGCTCTGTTTTGTCAGGAGGTGAAAATCTTTAGCCAATGCAATCAATGCACATGAACCTTTCGAATTCCAGAGGGAGCCAAGAAGTAATCACTGTCCATGTCTCTGAGCTATCATTCCAAAATGCAAGAAGACAGAGCACGCACCCAAAGTCCTTCAGGCAGGACTGAGCAGTGTGAGAGACTGAATACTTCCTCAGCCAGAAAGAACTAGAAGAAACGTTCCAAATGACCAGGGACTAGAGGGGCAAGTGAAGACCATAGGCAGTGTAGGCTTCAACTTCTATGTTCACTTTACAGTCAGTCATAATCCACTGCAGTGACACTATGATTACAGTGACTACCAACCATTCAGATCCCATATGCATACATAACAAATTGAGGCCTTAGCACAGCTGGTAGAAAACAGCTGGGCAGATAGCCCACTGAGATTGTCCACTCTAGCTGTGGGACGCACGCCCAACAATTCCCAGTCATGAGAGGCATCTCACGTTCTGTGAAGCTCTGATAGCCATAGATGAAGTGCCAGTGAAGGGGGCAGGAGAAACTCTGGTCGTTCCTTAATTTTCTCCTTACCATGGCCAAACATTTTGCTTCTCATTTGCTAAAGTTACATAAACTCTATTTTCATAGACCTAAGCCCTACAATGTTACTTTGTGATACATTTTGTATAGATGATGTGATTCTTGTTTTCTAAATTGAATCATTAATCAAAGGAAGACATTGAAAAATTCTTTTGTGAAAAATATATTCCAAATGGCACTGTGATGTATTCAAATTTAAATAGAACAGGAAGCAAAATTTGGACAAAATTTATAATTATCCATATTTGTAGATTGTGGAGTTCAGTGTATACTGCTATAAATATATAAATTTATAGAATGAAAATAGGACTCTTTGACAAGAAAGAAGCTTAGATTAGAATCAAAATAAACATGTGCTTTGACTTATTGGATGAAAAGAGAAAAAAAAATATATATATATATATATTCCATTTTTGCATTAGATATAGAAGACAAAAGCTGAAGACCCAAATTAACTGCTCTGCTGAAGTGGCCTACATCTCTCATACTGAGAGCATCTGTTTCCTTCATTCTTAAATGACCCTATTCAGAGATCACCCCCACTACTACACTGCATAATATGAGTGTCTTATATACTCTAAATGACATTAGACCGTCTTATTAAAAGGGAATTTTTATTTTTAAACTGATATATTTTAAAATCTTGGCTATGGATAAACAGAAAGGAGAGACACTTGCCTAACTGTGCTGGGACCATGACTCTAACAGAATCACAGAAGTTGTTAATGATGCGTATGACGCGCCGAGTGGAAAGATCCAGGAGTAAGATGTGGCCTCCGCCAGTCCCTATCCAGAGAGCTGTGTTCTTCTGCAGGCAGAGTGCCTTCACCCTCCCGGAGTAAGACAGCTTGTGCTTTGATTCTCTGTTTGTTTTTACCATTACCTCCCTAGAACCATAGAGACAGTCAGCATTAACAGTTTCATCAGCACTTAAGAGATACAACAGATGAATACGGTATGTGGGGACAGGGTCCAGGACCCCCCACTTCAGTTAGCACAGTCGCAGGTATTCAGGCTCCTTCTACAAAACAACACAGCACGTGTATGGACCTTACACACAACCCTCCTGCATACTTTAAATTGTCTCTGAACAACTTATCAGACCTGATGTACTGCAAGAGCTGTGTAGACAGTTATGCCGTCATTTGGGGATTAATGACAGAGGAGTCTACACACCTTCATTTCACCCATATTCAAGCATCAGAGGCCTATTCTATTTGGGATGCAGAGCCTGAGAAAATGAAAGGCTGACTTCATGCTCTGCGTGTCACTAAAACTGCACAAAGCTAATTTAGTTAAACACAGGATGCCACAAAGCATGTCCCTTTACTTGAAACATAAATTCTCAAAGGCTCTTGTGATAACCTTTCAACTTTAAGGGATTCTCAAATGAGCAAGGTGGATATCAGCATACTGTTTTTATAAATATCTAATCCAGTAATGTTATAAGGAAGTTGCCCAGAAAAAGTAGTTAGCTTTGAAACTTTCTATGAAGTGTAAAGGAAAATAAAATTATTTACTCAAAACTATGATAGTCTAATAATTCATGAGAAAAATGAAGGATCCAGAAACAAGAGAACACTAATGATCCCAAAACTTCGGTAATTAAGGGGCCCTAACACACAGCACTGTCAGCCTTTCTGAACTTGTCTTCTCAAAAATCCAGATGCTAGGCAGATGAACTGGCGGTCTCAATTTATAGATTCAATGTGCCATCTTAGCACAGTCTACAGAGTACAGAAAGTTCATACAGTCAGGGCTGGAGAGATGGCTCGGTGGTTAAGAACATTGACTGCTCTAGCAGAAGATCCAGGTTTGAGTCCCAGCACCACATGGTGGCTAACAGTCATCTGTAACTCCAGTTCCAGGGGATCTGACACCTCTTCTGACCTCTACCATACCACACGATACAGATGGACTTACATACATGCTGGTATAAACTCATGTACATAAGATAAAGACAAAACAAAAAAGGATTCATACAAACAAAATAAAACAAAAATCATGAACTGGGAAATAGGTTTGGCAGCCACTTCCCGGCACTGGTCGTAAGCACAACCTGGCTCTCCATCTACAACCTGTTTCTCCCTCCTGAGTTAGAGCACTGACCAGTACAGGGAGGTTACCTGTATTTTTCTCTTATTTTATGACATCCCCCCCCTTTATAGTACAGAACTTGAATTCATAATTCAATTATAAGTAGAAATATATATTTGTTTTTTTTTTAAATTGTGTTTTTTTTTTTTACTTTATGTGTATGAGTGGATTGTCTGCATGTATGCAAGTGCACCTATGTCATGCAATGCTTGTGGAGGGCAGAAGAGGTCATTGGATCCCCTGGAACTGGAGTTACAGATGGTTGTTAGCAGTCATCCATATGCTGAGAACGGAAGCCCTGTCCTCTGCAAGAGCAGCCAGTGCTCTTAACTGCTGTGCCATCTTTCTAGTCCCAAGTAGTAAATTTTAATACTTTATCACAACAATATCTCTCTAATCAGCAGTGAGGTTATTTTGTTTTTAATGTGTGTTTTTCCTGCGTGTATGAAATTGTACCCATGTGTGCGATGCCTGTTGGAGGTCAGAAGAGGGCATCAGATCCCCTAGAACAGGAGTTCAAGTTGTTAGCAGCCATCTTGGTGCAAAATCCAACACCCCTC
>NW_008334929.1:3860030-3901899 GCF_000622305.1 Nannospalax galili | reverse complement strand
GAACCTGGGTCCTCTGAAAGAGCAGCCAGTGCTCTTAACCACTGAGCCATCTCTCCAGTCCCCGGTGTGGCTATTTTTAATGACTAGTTTTTCATTAAAGATTATTCTGTGCAATGCCATGAAGGAATCATGTTTAATTGCTCCTCATCTATTTGTTCCAAAATGGAATTTGAAGAATGCTGAAAGATGGTGCTAGCAAAACATGAACAACTTTCTCTATTAAAAACAAATTCTATTTGGAGATAGGAAGGAAGACAAGCCGCAATTCCCTTCTCCGGGCAACCTGACATAAAAACGGTAAAATAACCGAAGAATTTACTTTAAGAAGTGCACAGTGTCTATGAGTTCACAGAGTTTTTCCGTTTTCTTGTCCCACACCTCTACCACGGGGCTGTTTTTCTTGGCAACATAGAGAGCCGTGTCGACTGCCACAGCCGTGATGCTGGAATCGCTGAACGCTGCGTAAGAAAACCTGGGAAGAAAATATGAGCAGAAATGTAGACCGTTAACACCATTAGAAAACAAACAAGCCGACTTCATAATTACTGCACGTTTTCTCAAATGTCGTTTCATGACTTTGATGCTTTTTTACTCTTTGTGGGCACATTCGGTTCCCTTGATCATAAAATAAACACTGTAACTCATATTTATTTCTGGGTTTAGTTTTAATTTTAGTTCTGAGTCTGTATAGAATTTTATACTGTATCTTGACTTCTAGAAGAAATATCATAGTATCTATAAATTGGGGGCGTTTTAATAAAATCCTTCTCATGAGGTTTTGGAAAATTAAGAATTAGCCATTTACACACAGAGCTTGGAAAAAGATGTTGAAATACATTATAGTGGCAATGTCTCCAAATGTCAAAGCTAGAGATAGATTTGCACGTATGCCATCCAAGTTCTGAATAGCTCTACAGTGTTTCAACTGAACACAAACGTTTACACAGAGCTTTAGAATTTAAAATTTACCATTTTCCCTCTTTGAAAATGAGGAAGATGATAAGAATGTTCAGGTATTTCTCTCCTAACCTAAGACATTGGCACCATAATTTTTCACAAGCAAACTGGAGACCGTGGGCCCCATCTACATGACAAGCTCCAACTTGCCTTTGAGGCTTCACCCAAATATCAGCTCCTCTGGGGTTATTCCCTGACCTCTGAAAATAGACCAGCCACTCCCTCTGTAGTCTTTGTTAAACTTAAAATTTTTATTTATTAGTGTGGCCCTCACACTAGATTGTAAGTGCAATTTCTTAGAAACAAATACCGCATCATTTCTATATACACAAGACTGGGTAAAGCCCTGGTGTCTCTGCTACACTGGACAGTGTGTTGAGTGGACAGAAGGATGGACCGATGAAGCATGACTATCAGGATGGACGGCCATGCTGAAAAGTGTGAAAAGGTCAAATATGCAACTGAGTCAGACAGACAGTATGAAAACAACACAGGCCTAAAACAATCATCAGTGTGTCCCAGGACAGAAAGATCTTTTTCTGGATTCTTTTAAGGAAGATGAAAATCAGTCCTCTGTCAGGGAGCCATTCTGTTTGCAGTCAGGGGTATCTCCTGTATTTAAGAGAAAATGGTGGTGTGGGCACAAACATTCACACACGGTTTAGAATTTATAAAGAAGTTTTACATGGTGTCTTATCTAACCCTAAACCATAAGTTTATAGAGCAAGGAATGTAACTCAATGACAGAGAACTTGCCTAGCATTCACCAGGCCCCAGGTTCTGACTCCACACCATAAATAACAATAATAAATTGACAAAACATCATCAATTTTGACACTTAGAAATACAGAAACAGTGCCTTGCAAATGGTAAATACATTGCCCCAGGCCACATGACTAACATGTAGCTGAATCCAGACACAAAAGACAGTCTGTGGCTTCGTCTGGCTCCAAAATCAGACATCTCAAATGTGCCCCTCGCAGAGTGCTGGCCGTGAGTGGGAGGGAGGTCTGATGAAGCTGCCCTGGCTGGGGCGTGCTGGGGAAGAGGCCAGGGAGCAGGAAACACTCTTAGAAAAAGGTAAATGCGTCCCTGTGTTCATGATGGTGACTGGCGATCTCCCCAGGGTGGTGAATACCCACAAGACGCTGGTATTTATAGATGTTCTCCAGTAAAGCATCTGGACTGCAAAACCCCTTCAAGGGCTCGATTCAAACCCATCAGGCTTTAGGAAGCTAAATAACTGGAGGTCTCTGCTTTTAAAGAATTTTAGTGCAGTGGGACCTGGACCTGACAGGACACTGGATGCAGGTTCTGCACTGACCCACTGGGTAAAGGTGACTTGTTGATCTTGTCGCTAATGTTTGCTCCAATTCTGTGCTATGAGCTTGTATAAGAGTTAGTTAGCATTGTTGGGGATTCTTAAGTAAAACTATTTAATTAAAAATAAAGGATTTTAGAGTTGTATACTTATATTAGCAGTGAAATTACAGAAAGACGACCATCTACATACCACATATGAGCAAGCACAAGTGTGATTATGCAAAAATATCCCCATTTAAAAAGCTGCACAATATGCTGTAGTACATCTTAATCCTGACTATATTTCAGAATAATCCAATTGCTTAAAAGAAAAGCAATAAAATGGAAGCCGGGTCCTCTGAGTTGTTCAGAGGTAGTAGGCCCCAGGTGTTACCCAGCTGTGAGACGATTTTTACTATCTAGTGGTTTCTGATATGTAGCTAATGGAAATCCACTGCCCCTACTAGGACTAAGACATTGCTTTTAAAGGCAATTATAAAAATAAGACAACTATTGTGGGGGCTGGAGAGATGGCTCAGGGGTTAAGAACACTGCCTGTTCTTGCAGAAGACCTAGTTTCGAATCCCAGCACCCACATGGCAGCTAACAATTGTCTGTAATTCTAGTCCCAGGGGATCCGACAGCCTCTTTTGACCTCCGTGGGCACTGCACGACATGGGTGCAATAAAAAAAAAATAAAAAAAATAAAAAAATAAAAAAAGACATCTATTGTGAAGGAAAGAGACAGAGTCATGAAAGGCAAAGACAGGACTCTCGACCCACACAGGAGGGATGGGGCAGCCGCAGAGGAAGAAGCTTTGGAAGGGAACTGGCGAGGCACGGGCGAGGCAGTGACCCCAAAATCAGCCACATTCAAAGGCTGGGGGCCAGCGGGGGAATGCTGTTTTTGAGAACGAGGCAATTTCAGTTTGCCCAAAACACAGGAAGCTGTAAAATGTGAATCTAGAGAATTAAGCAAGAAGCCAGTGATGCAGGGTCTGGTACGGCAGGGTTTCCAGTGAATGCAAGGCAAAGCCGCTGAGGGCTTGAGGACACTGGCTTGGGCTGGCTTGCGTTTTGGAAGGCCCCTCTGCCTGCGATGCCGAGAACAGCCTGAAGACCAGCAGAGTGTCTAAGCAGAAGCTGAGGACAGGAAGATACCCTGTTTACAGACCTTTGGTGTCTCACCCATGGCAGCAGAGCAAAGAGTGAGTACATGGTTTGATAAGCAATTAGGAAAGCCAGTCACGATGGGAGCACAGGGCGAAGTAGCCAAGGACGAAGCCCAGTTTCAATAGTGGGCAACCAGGAAGATTTGGAAACAAAAATATCCCCCAAGTATCCGTTTGTAACCCAAAGCTAATAGCCATCATAGTAGCTAACATTTTGGGGTGCTTACCAGTCCTAAGCATTATATTAAACTCCTCAAACTGCTTTCCTTATTTGACCTTCTGAACATCTCTCTGAGACAGAGAACAGTACAGTCTTGAAATCAGAGAAGAATGAAGACTCGAAAGGTTTTTGATCGACTTTACAAAACCAATACATGGTAAAACCAACATTTGAACTATAATGTTTCCTTTTGCATTCATATTACACTGCTCATCACTGAGAAAAATAACAAAAAGAAAAAAGCCAAATGTGGTTAAAATTCATTTAGAAATTGGAACTATCCATTGGAGCCTGGTTGGCACCTCAAGAAAAAAGCAATGACCACCCCTCCCCAAGAATCCATCACTAGCCAGTAGTTCAGGGGGAGAGAGGGTACTGTGGACACCTTCCCAGTCCATGACTGATTGACTGTGGGCCCAGTCGTCTGTGTAGGCTCATCGCAGACAGTTACAGCTGCTGTGAGGTGTGACTGCGACATGCTCTGAAGTCACTATTTCACAGCCAATCTCTTTATCTCCTGGCTCTTATGTTCCACCATGATCCTTGAGTCTTATTGGTGTAAATGTCCTGTTTGGGACTGAGCTGAGTGCCATCGCTTATTCTGAGAGCCCTGTGGTCACACAGATGATTCCAGTGAGACTCAGTGGGTCCCACAAAATGAGGGGAAAAGGGGGCTACTATGGGAGGGAGGGAGATTAGAGAAGGTGAGGGTCACATCAATCAGAGTGCACTTCACACATACGTGTATGAAACTGTCAAAGAACAAATTCAATAAAAATTACATTTTTATAAAGTAGAGCAGTAAATTAGCACAAGGCTAATATCTTTAATTCTTATTTAAACTTGTGTCACAAACTTGGCTGTAATTTTGATAATTATCAAATCTAGAAATATTTGTCCTTGAAATCTAAGTTTTCTATAATTTATACTCAGGAGAATTGTCTAAAACTGCACATATAAAACCCATGGCTTTGGTTAAATGAACACTGATAATCTCCCAATTCCACATGCCTAATTTGAAGAGATAATGAAATTGTTTAAAGTCTAGATTGATAAATACTCGGGATTATAATGGGTTGGCATATATTATCCCAAAAGTAATTAGACTAGATAATATTTTAATGCTACTTTAAGGTCTAGAATGAACTAGTTTTTCTATAACGAATGTTTAATTTTATAATAGACAAATTATGCATTTCGAATACTGATAGCATCATTTTGCATTGTGAACACTATGACTGATAATGATTATAAGGGAAAAACACGAATAAGTGGACACTCAGTTATACAGGAAGAAAACAACTTACAGCTGGCTGGTCCTTGTCTCGATGAGTTTCTGAATGGTGAAATCACTGGAAAAGGAGAAGACTTTGGTGCCGCATCCTCCCCAGGTAAGGTTTCTTTCAGCTGAATTCATGGACTCGCTCAAGCACATGAGGGGCATGCTGACATCACCTATGTGTAGCGTCTTCAGGGGGACAGCACCTTTACACTTGCCAGAGAGGATCACAGCAAACTGAGTACTGTGCAATGCAATGCTCTGCAAGCTTTTACTCTACAGAAGGGCTTTTCCTTTCCAAATGATTGCAGAGTTAAAATCAGAATTCAAACACACTTTTCAAATGGAAGTGTCTGTGTTTTATTCTGGTTTTATAAGGAAGATCTACTTCACTCACAGAAATTGAGTTTTCTCTTCTATCACTGCAAATAAGATTTCATTTACTTTTATATTTAGTTGATTCATATAAATCACACAGTCAAGCAGCAAGTATTTTCAGAGGATATATTATGTGTAAGAATTTATGAAACAGGAAAAGGATAAAAGGCAGAATGTACAGGGTGATGCTAGCTATCAGGGATCTTATAGCAGTGTGTAAGGGCGGAGAGATAGGCAAATCGAAGGGTTTAAAATAGTTTTTATGTAAAATGTATTCAACATTTACCTTAACTGCCTTATCTTCAAAAATCACTAAATTGCCATCAGCAGTTCCCACCAAAAGAAAATTGTTTTGCTTGCTGAAAGGAAAAAAGTCAGGATTGTTACAAAGTAATATTTCCATTGACTAAGATAGATTTAAAGTTCCCCCAGCTTGAGCAAACTTTAGGCAGGCTTCTTCCTAACCCCCTTCATCCTTGCTTCCTTAGAGCTGTGGCCTTACAACACTTGTAATTACAAATTCTCTGCTTTTTTTTTTTGAAGTGTAAATCTTTTCCCAGCCTCTTACAGCATAGGAAAGCCTTTCCAAGAGTCTGGGACTTCATATTCAACTAACATGCAATTATTGAGAGATATGTGCCTATTTCCAGGTCTCTGGGGGAGAGCAGCGACCCACCTTAAGAGACAGTTAGCAAAGACAGGCAATGGACTCACGTTAACAACATCCCCCCACTGACAGCACCCTCCAGCATTTTCTACAGCCTGCTTAAAGCTCCCCTATCCTTGCATCACTGGAATCAGATTTGATTCCTTTCTCCACTATGATAGCCTCAAATAAAATCTTCTTTCCTGTCTAACTACATCCAGTGAAGTTTTTCTTTAACACTGTCCAAATAATTTCAACTCCAAAATTTTCAGTGTTGTGTATACTCCAGGCACCAAAACTGGACTCCGTGTTCTCCATTACGTTTTCCGGTGCTGTCTTAAACCCGAGATGCTTAGCTGGAAGTATCATCTTAATGGCTCCTGGAAATCATCTTGTCCCAAATAGTACAGCTACCCACCTAGGAATCGGGCCTGAAATTTTGCTATTTAGATACACTGATTATGGGCTATAGCAGTTCAGTGGTAGAACACTTGGATCCATTTCATTGGGATAGGATCACTATAAACGAAAAAAGTTGTCTATTATTAAGAGCTTATAAGTTAATTAAAAATGTATTACGTTCATTATTTTAGTGTGTAGGGGTGTACCCTGGCATGGCATGGGTGTGGAGGTCAGAGGGCACCTTGTAGGAGATTTTCTCCTCCTCCTGCCTGTGGGGCTCATGGGGTCAGGCTTTGGGCAGGTGCCTTTACCCACTGAGGCATCTTGCTGGCCCATTTTTAATTTTTATTTTTACAGCTTATAAGTTTCTTCCTAAGTGGTGGTGAGCTAGCTAAACTGGTGAGATGTTTCTGTATGCATTCAAAGAAAGAATGAATAAACATTCACCTTTGAAGAGGTCCCACCTTTACCTGAGGATAGCAAAGGTAGGGCCACAGCTGCCCCTGAAAATGCTTAGTTTTTACCCACCTCAGCTAAGCCTGTATATAGAGAAATAGCATGTATCATTAACCAGTGAAAAGTAGCTGAAGTTGAACAATCTTTGCTGATGCAACACTTCTGCAAATGATTAAATCATCTAAAAGTTGTATATAATTTTCTGTCAACTAATTGGCAACCATACCTCTGCTTGGAAAAGGAATTGCAATACAGACAGGTAACAGAATCCGTCATCTTTTCCAGGTTGTGCCTCTTCGTCTCGTCTCTGGTGTTGATGACCAGGAGAGCCCCCGACTGTGTCCCGCACACAATCCAACTTTCTTTTTCAGCAGGAAGATGCACCAAAGCCAAACATAATATTCTACTATCCACCACTTCCTGTTAGAAAAAGAAAGTAAAATCTAAAAGACCAGGTTGTAAGCTACCAGTGTGTGTACAGAATGAAAATGTTCTGTTATCGACATTCTTGACTCTTGCTACTTTCATGTACTTACTTTTACACACAATGCCTATTCTATTCAATTTTCAACAATAAATTGTTTATCTGGCTTTTTTTTCCTATCTAGTTTCAGAATGCATCTAAAGCTAAAATTAAAAGCCATATGGAAGAACTATCCAACTTTAAGCACAATTTTAGGCACAATATTTATTTCAAGGCAACAATCAAAATATCAGTTTACTTTTTAACTCTATAAATGTATCTGGTTGCCACTTTATTGCTCTATCTTATAAGAGCCATGCCCAGATCTCTTTTGCCTATTCCCCCACTGAGGGGACTATTGACTACCAACAGACCCAGAAATGTGGGACTACACTCTCTGCTCCTTCTGCTTCTGAGAAGATGGCAGTTAATGGCTGACTGACAGGGGAAAATCAATGTCTTTCTTCTGATACCTCCTGACTATCTGACCCCTTGCATATGGACACTCAATGAATTTCTGGTCTTCACGTAAAGGCACTAGATGACAATCTGATCTCTTGTGTGTGGACACTGGTGCTGGTCACACACCAGAGCCCTTGTGGAAGACACTGAGACCCTCTGAGACCACATTTCCTGAGCTCCTTATTCTGTCTCTTCTGTCTTCCTTTATCTCCTCGAAAGCATGTCACTCCATGAGTCATTCTGACAAAAGAACCTGTTTCAGGCTGTTTCTGTGGATCCTGACCTAACACATGTGTACAATGTGACTTTAAAGCTAAACTTATTTCACATGCACGCACTTGTTTGAAAAGAAAGCTAATTTAGTAACCCTTCTATCTTGGCTTTTATTTGAATTCTTCCGAAGTAATTTTTAACTGATCTATGCTTTAAGTTATTTTAAAATAAGTGCTCTAAAAGATTTCTAATGTAAGGAGAATTCAGATTTACCTCATAACTGCATTTTTCGGTGTTTAAGTCAAGGAAAGAGAGCTGCCCCTTGTCGGTGTGTCCACAGCCCAGCCAGAGGCTTCCATTCTTGCTGTTCAGATTTGTAGCAACCATGCATTCAACAATAATGTTCTTAGGTATTAAAATATGTCTCATCAGACAAATTAATTCAGCTGAATTCAAAATGTCAAAGACCTGAGGAAGTTTAAAAGTAATAAAACAGTACACGTCAAGTTAACATTCCCCTTCAACATCAAATACAGAACAAAATGTTTCTTGCTCTAGCAAGAAAAGCCTAGGCTTCTTGATTAAACTCTGACTAGTCCAGACCATCAAGATCAATAGTGCAAATTACAGACAAAATTACTTTTAAAACAAACATATTTAAACTGTACATGACATATGCAGGTGATGGGGTTGAAGAGATGGCTCAGCCGTTAAGAGCACTGGCAGCTTTTACAGAGGACCCAGGTTTGGTTCCCAACACCCACATGGTGGCTACCTGTAACTCTAGTTCCAGAATCCAATGCCCTCTTCTGGCTTCCGCAGGCAAAACACTCATATACATATAATAAAAATAATACAATTTAGAAGAATTAAATAAATTAAATAAAAAAAAATAAGACATGGGCGAAGTATAACTTGAGGACACCAGCAGTTATGTTATGGAAATGTTCACTGTGATAAAATAACAAATGCAAATTAAACTTCATGTGACTATCCCTGGTGACAAGTGTGACACTAAAAGCCAAGTGAGCCGAACAGTCAAAGTTGGTCGCACTTAGTGCTTTTGTATAGAGCTGTTTCTGATTATGACATTTAAAGGTAAGGAAATCTTCAAATATAAATTATCATCCCGAACCAGTAGATCACAACATAAAGATCACTTTATTTTGATCTATCAAAAGTTATACAAGCTTAAACTATGCTGACAGTGCTCTTTCAGGTTATACCACAGAAGAGGTTACTTTGGACAAACTTCCAGTGACAAATTAATTTAAAATGTTGGATACATTTTTAAATGGATTTAAAACTTAAAAATTGTAAGAACACATGAGGAATACCCACACCAACTGTAGTGAGAGATAAATGGAGAGGTTAACTGAACTTTAAGGCCAGACTTGTGCTAAAAGCCTGAGAAGAAAAAACTGCTGTGTAGTTTGGATGCCTTGTGAGGACAGAGGTTAAGAGCCTGCCGAAGGCTGAGCACACCACAGTAAATGTCTGCGCCCATAAATCTGGGACTCCGTAAGGCTGCACATGCAGCGTGTGCAAGAACAATGTTAACACTGCCCACACTTCTACCCTCACCAGAGTAAGAAAGGCTGGGACCTCCCAGGGAAAGATGGTGTGGAGAAGAATTCTGTTAGATTTAGGAGGTGGGAAAAATGAAGGAACATAAAATTTAGAAATAAGAGTCAGACCCAGACCTGCAGCAGAGAAGGAATGTGCTCCCTGGATTCGGAAGCCCAGCAAAGAGCTGATAAAAGCTGCTCCCTGAGGACTGATTAACTGCAAACTAAAGAGAGAGCATTCTGGACTTACATAGGAACTCTGCTGCACACAGCTGCAAGGGTTAATTCCGTGCTGTGGTCTGATGTCCTGTTTTCTCAGACAGGTGGGTAAGTTATCTATAGCACTGAAGGAGACAGGTGGGCTCCACAAACAATCGCTCAATCCAGGGAGTGACCAGTTGATAAGGCTTGAGCAAGGCCAGGAGGCCAATTTAGGGTCAGTTAGACACTTTAAGGGATTTATGGCTTTTCCTAAAGAGGCTTACGGCTCTTCTGCAATTCACATATTCTATGACGTTCCCCATGGAATTGCTGTGGACAAGCTTGCACTCATGTTTACACCAGATTCACATCAGCCAGGTGGTTAAAAACAGAGAAACCCAAGCCAGGATCTAAGGCAATTTGTAATAAGGACCAAAAGGTATGGAAGACCAGCATGTCCAGTTGTACCTACTGAAAGATGCTGAAAAGATTTGAGTAAATGGGGAAACAACCCACATTCAGGAAGAGGAAGGCTGAACTGGAGCGATGGCTCAGTGATTAAGAGCACACGAAGAGGATCTGAGTTCAACTCCCAGTGCACATGTCTGACAGCTCATAGCCACTGGTAACTCCAGATTCAGGCACATGCATTCACATGCACATACCTACATGCAGACGCACACACACACACACACACACACACACACACACAAACTCTGCACCTGCACATACACATACTTTCAAAGTGTGACCTGAAAAGTAATAAGCATTAAAGGAAGACTCAACTTTATCCACATTAAGAATGAGATAGTTTATTCATTAGGACACCCACACGGGGAGTGACAACAGTTTATTCATTAGGACATCCACACGGGGAGTGACAACAGTTTATTCAGTAGGACACCCACACGGGGAGTGACAACAGTTTATTCAGTAGGACACCCACACAGGGAGTGAAAAGGTGAACTACATAAAGAGAAAGTTTCAACATAGAAAACAAAGAAATAATTGGTACACCATACACACACACACACACACACACACACACGTATCTTTCTCTCGTGGAACTTTTAAGCTATTAAGTAGAAAAGTGGACAAAACAACAAACAGGCATTTCCTAAAAGACGATAAATACACTCTAATGTATATGTGTGTTCACCTGAATGTATTAGCGATGGTAGGGGCTTCTGGGTGTTGCCAAAATTACGTGTGTGTGTCAGGATATGTATGTACACACGCATGTGATGTTCTGCACAAAATATTAACAACTTTTTAGAGAAAGTATACCTGGGCAGAAGTAGGTCTTTCTTGAGGATTTTCTTTCAAACACTTTTTAATTAACTTCTCAGCCAGAGGCCATGGAGCACAACCATATTCTTTAACTGGATCTGAAATAGAAAGATAAAAGTTTTGTATCTATTCTTAATACATATGAGTCTAGACATGACAGTGAGGAACACTGATTGCCACAATCCTGTATTATGAATTTAGTTATCACAACATTAAAGCTAATTTTGTTAACTTCATCTCCAGCAGAGATACTACAAAAGGTATTTTCCTGCCTGTTATCTCGGCACCTAGGAGGTAGAGGCAGGAGGATCTGGAAATCAAGGTTAGCCTCAACTACATGGCAAGATCAAAGCATGTGCTACATGACATCAAGTCTCACTCCCCTAAAACAAACAGAAGATGTCTTGATTTTTTTAATGGCCAATAAAGAGATGCAAAAACCAAGTAAATAAAATAAATTTCATTTGATATATGCATTTAAACTACACTTTGAAAACACTTTTGCATATTGATAAGGCTTCTGTGAAAATATTTAATACTCAAAGTAAGCAAGCATTTAAACCATTCTCTGCTCTTGGTCTATGTACATTTTTTTCTTACCACAAATACATCTTTTCGGGGGGGGGTACAGGATAGAGACTGGCTGTTTTCACTAGAAGGTTCACTGGAAAAACAGGAAAGAAGACCAAGTGACATTTCCTTTTGCTAATCTGTAAATGGTCCCAAAAGGAGTAGCTGACTCCATCGTCTCTACACCACTTGGGATTGCGCACTTAGAAGTGCTTCTCAGATGGGAACAAAGTCCCAGAAGTAGCTAAATAACTTTAATTAATTTTTTTAAATGTGTGTGAATGTTTTGCCTGCATGTATGACACACACCCCTGTCATACAATGCCTGCAGAGGCCGGAAGAGGGCATCAGATCCCCCAGAACTGGCATTACTGACTGTTCTTAACTGCCATGTGGGTGCTGGGAACCAAACTCAGGTCTTCTGAAAGAGCAGTCAGTGCTCTTAACTGTTGATTCATCTCTCCAGCCCCAGGCTAAATAATTTTAAAGTGGTATTTTATAGTAGGAACTAAAGTCAAAGTCAAAGGATGGATTATAAGGTCATGGGATTTCTTGAAAATATGAGACACCCATTCAAAATGAAGATTGATTTCATTAAATACTCAGCAATTCTTAATATTTATAGAAAAATTATTATAAATAATTTAATATCTCTTCATGAGCAAGAATTATTTTGTTCTAAGTAATGAAAATACCTCAAGCTAATGTGCACAGGGCATCTTTGATTAGAACTAGAAGTCACCAAACCTGGGTTCGAAGGGTAATTTTCCTTTCCTGAGTAGAATCCTAAAGACACCAGATTCACCAATACTCTGGATTTTGTTAAGCCTAACACAACTAGCTTTCCATGTGATTTTTATTAGGGTATCACAGAATTTAAGGATATCATACATGTGCAAAGCTGTCAGCTTGGAATGAATTAAGTAAACAGAACTTGGGGAAATGACCTGCCAACATTAAGGAACAATCTTTGCTGTAGAATAAAAAGAACTTACCAGGCAATTTTCCTTGGATTGCCAATTCGTCAAACTCATTTGGGAACTTCAAGCCCTCCGT
Organism: Nannospalax galili; assembly: GCF_000622305.1. Lineage (NCBI taxonomy): Eukaryota > Metazoa > Chordata > Mammalia > Rodentia > Spalacidae > Nannospalax > Nannospalax galili. The sequence goes on along the minus strand of NW_008334929.1, from coordinate 3,889,264 downwards.
TATTCTACTTCCAGTTGTGAAAATGTCATAGAGTAGCAAGCCGAATGAATAAACATCAGCCTGCTGGTTATAAATGACATTTCCCCTGGCAACTTCAGGTGCCCGGAACCCTGAAAGGAAACAGGTATAGCAATAAATACGTCCAACACCAGGACCCATTCTTGGGTGATCTGCCACAAAGAGACTCAAAGAGGGAAGCTCTGCCTCAGGCCATATCATCTCTACATTGAGAACCTCGAGCAAGTCAGTAAATAGGCTCTTCCCGGGCGCTGTGCCCCAAGATTGATCTTGAAGGACAGTGAACTATTTCAAACCTTGCCGTAAGGATTTATAATCCTACTATAATATCTTTAATCTTTGATAAGATTGCTCTGTATTCAATAATATAGATAAACATTAAATAACAAATTATTAAACAGAAACTCATAATTAAAGAAATGAAGCCTCGGGAAAAATGGCCTGTATTATTTTTTTCATTCTCATTCTCAGTATTAACCATCACCAGGGCAGAGATTTATGAACGGAGATGAGGAGGGAAGCACTTTCTAGATTTCACTCCCATTAACTTGTCTAAAATTCCAGGGATTCTATGAGAGTTCCAGAACTTAGAATCCCATTCCACACAAATGGCAAACCACAAGTGAGCAGATAAAAAGTGCTGGAGCCCAGTAGCAGAGCACTGGCCCAGCGTGAGGGAGCCTTGGGTTTTATCTTTGGTGTCACAAAACTAGTTAATTAATCAATCAACTAATTAAAAATCAAAGTCCTTTCAGGCTTATGCCTGAAACTTTTTCTTAAGTGTGTATGTGGGGAGAGGGTATGCACATATGTGCTGCAGGCACATGTCATTGTTACGTGTTATGTATTTGCGCATGTGCTGTAGGTACACACATCAATGTGTGCTGTATGTGTATGTTACAGGCAAACTTGTCAGTGTGTGTGTGTGTGTGAGTGTGTGTGGTGTATGTGCATGTGTTACAGGTGCACATGTCAGTGTATGTGTGTGGTATACGTGCATATGTGGTGCAGGTACACATGCCAATGTGTGTGTGTGGAGGTAAGAAGTCAACTCCGGGTGCCTTCCTTTACTGTCCTCCCCTTTTACTTTGGACGTGTTTCTCAGTGAGCCTTCAGCTTGCTGCTTCTGCTAGGCTGCCCTACAAGCCCTGGGGATTTGCCCACCTCTGCCTCCCCACTATGGGGATACACACCCACGCCATCACACGTGGCTTTTACTGAGGGGCTGGAGGTCCAATTTCAGGTCCTCATGTTTGCAAAGCAAGCACTTTCCCAACAGAACATCTCTCAAGCCTTTTAATTTTTTAAGAGTATTAAACGTTACACTCCACAAGGAAGATAAATGACTTTTAATTCTTCAGGACAAAATGAACGATTTCAACATTATCGATAATAGTAAAAATATAGATAATCTAAATAAATGTAACTGTAAACACAAAATAATCCAATAATGCATACTATGCAATAAATTAAAATTATTTTTAAAATGGCATTCTGTAACAAAAATGAAAGAAAATATAGGATCGTGTTCTGAGTTAAAAAGTTACTGATAAGCGGGAAACTAAATGAATTTTCTTGGCTGTGATGGTGGTGATGGTACTGCGTGGATGAGCCTCCTGGGGAAATTAATGTCACCTTGTCTGGGAAAGGCACATGGCATCTGCAACTCCATTTCAGACTCATATTCACTTGGAGTCAGAGTAAGAGAAGAACAAGAAGGGAAATGCTTCATGGTCACCGGATCCATGTTAGGGTGCAGGATGCATGTTGTGGTCGTTCAACTATTTTGTAGGTTATATGTGTTAAAAATAGGACAGGATGCATGAAATCAGCAGGGGCTATGGAGGGGTGCAGATGGGGAAAGGAGTCTAGATATGACTAAGCTTTACTGTATGAACTGCACAAAAAGTCAATAAAGTATACATTAAAAAATAGTCAGACTTGATAAAATAAATAATAAATAAATAAATAGTCTGCTGGCTGTGGTGGCACATGTTTTCAATCCCAGCACTTGGGAGGCAGAGGCAGGCAGACTTCTGTGAGATTGCAGCCAGCCTGGTCTACGTAGCGAGATCCAGGCCATCCGGGGCTACCAGGAGATGCCTTTATTGAAAAGACAAAAATAAATAGGTTATAGAAAGATAGATAGATAGATAGATAGATAGATAGATAGATAGATAGATAGATAGATGATAGAGATGACAGATATATAAATAGGTAAATAAGTAAATAAAATAATGGGAGTTTGGGGGGTTGTGCTACACATCTTTAATCCTAGCACTCAGGAGGCAGAGGCAGGCAGATCTCTGTAAGTTCAAGTCAACCTAGTCTACACAGCAACTTCCAGGCCAACCAGGGCTACAGAATAAGACCCTTCTCAAAAAAAAAATAGTTGATGAAAATGTATATAAAGTCTAGAAAGAAATACATCAAAATGGAAAAATGGTTGTGCATATTTTATTTCCTTTTTATATTTGCAAAATTTTTACAGTAAGCATGCATGATTCCTGTGATAATGTAAATATGTAGCTAGGGAATTCAACAATGTATGAATCCACAGCTTTCAAGAACAGTTCTAAAGAGTTAAACGGGAAGCTCAGTGGATCTTTAGCAGGCAAATCGAAAGGCAGAAATACCAAAATTGGCCCCTAATTTACTAATTATTAAAATTCGTTCCTCCTGGTCAAAAATTCCTAAATAGTGGGCCATGATCCCAAATGGATTTGTGTATAGCTGAATGTGGAGATAGTGAAAAGTCAGGAATAGTAACCAATTTCTGAGTGTGTCTGCACAAGTGTAGGCATGTGCTTATCGAAGTCAGAGGTCTGGGTGGGCTGTCTCTCTCAATAGCCTCTCAACCTTAGTTTGTGAGACAGGTTTTCTCACTGAGATTCAGCCAGACTGGCTGGCCAACAAACCCCAGGGTCTGCCTGTCTGCCTCTCACGCACTGGGATTGCAGGTGTGTTCCACTGTGCCCAGCTTTTTAACATGGGTGCTGGTGAGCCAAACTCAGGCCATCACACATGTGCTGCAAACCCTTCACTGACTGAGCTACCTCCCCAGCTCCCAGGAAATGGTTTCTGAACTTGCAAAGACCAAACATCAATTCAAAATCGGAAGGAGAATGAATTTAAGGTGGTTTGGTACTGCTTGCCCATGCTGCACTGTGGAACTGTACCAAACCCATGGTTCTGAACAGACAACATGCACAGTCCTCGGCACATGCCATCATGCCACACGATACCAAAGAACCAAGTGCTGCCTGAAACAGCTCGGCTCTGGTTTGACACTACTACATGGGAGAAAATGCATGGTTTTTCTAGTGCATGCGACGTCATCTGCACTTACAGAAACATAGTGGTTCAATTACAGAAAACAAAGATTTTGTATTCTCCTACCCTCATTGCTCAGCATGGAAGTATCAAATTAGTATATCTTTGGATTGGATTGGATTGAGACAATCAAGTACCTCCATCTCCAAGTACATGCATCCATAAGTACGCATGCAAATTTGCTTTCATCTTTCATGCTTATCAAGGAATTGTTTAAAAATAAAATCCTTTACGATTCATTATCAGCAAATGTTTGATTTGCATACTTATTTTAAGTAATTATATGTCCTGGGTCACATAAAAATATCGCTGGCATAAAGGGGTCATGAATGGGAAATGTTTAAGAAGCCTCACTCTAGATATAGGATATATATATACTTATATCATGACATAAATTTGATACAATATAATATTTTTATGTGAAGTTACAGATAACACCTTTCAGCCCTAAATATACATTTCCTTTTTTACTTTTCTTTAAAATGAGGATATTTCTCCATTGTTATTGTTTGGATATGAACTGTCCTACAAACCTTCATGAGTTGACAGCCTGGTTCTGGATGCAGCAGTGTTCAGAAGGAATTTATTAGAAAGCCTCTTTCCTTGTTGATGGATTAATGCATTGATGGATAAATGGCTGAGCTGACTACTGGGAAGTGGCAGAAATTACAGCAGATAGAACATACGGAAGAAAGCTTTTGCCAGCACCTGTCCTGGCTCCACCCTCTTGTTCCCTCACCCCTCCCTGCTTCCCGGCTCCTGTGAAGTGAGCAGCCTCCTCTGCCACAGTCACTCACTCTATTTTGCTTCACTTGAGGCCAAAACCAGTTGGGATCAGCCAACCATTGGTTGAAACTTCCAAAACTGTAAGCCAAAACATACATTTCCTCCTTACAAGCAGATTTTCTGAGGAACTGTATCACAGTGAGGGAAAGCTGACTTATACAACCTAACCGTGCAACTGTAACACCCCCTCACACCCAAAACGAATGAACTGTGATGTCATTAAGAGTTCTAAAGCAGTGTACTAATACAGTATACTTGTGACTTGATATAAACAAATCACAATGGCTCTGATTCAAGTCATACAGCATACGGCAGATACTTTCCAGAACACCTCCCTTATTATGCACATCATCATCACTACTGATCAGACTTTTCCACTTTCCACACAACACACACCTTACAGGAAGGTTGTGTTCCTTTCTAATTTTAAGATGTATTTTGTTTTTTTGTTTTATTTTATGTATATGTTTGCCTTCATGTATGTAAGTGCACCACATATGTGCCTGATGCCTGCAGAGGCTAGAGGAGGACATCATATCCCCCGGAACTGAAGGTAAAGACAGCTGTTAGTCACTATGTGGGTGCTGGGAACTGAACCCTGATCTCTGCAAGAACCACCAGTGCTCTTAAGTGCTGAGCCATCTGTCCAGTCCTTCTTCAAGCCACAGGAAAATCATAGTCAAGAGTACTCAAATATGAGTGATTCACCCAGTCAGCTCATTAACAATCTTTACGTTTACCTTCTTAGAATTTAAAAGGGATGTTGGAGGTTGATTTACATATTTTCCAGTTGTTATTCACTCAGCATATTAATTGGGCATCTACTATAACAAGCTTCCATTCAAACACTGTTAAATGTTGTATTTCTTTCCTTGGGAAATTCTCTGATAGAACTTTCAATCATGGATGAATGAAACATGAAGACACCATTTAGTCTAATCTCTGTACTTCATCCAAAGTGCATCAGTTCACACTTTAAGCTGCTCAGAACACCAAGTGCTCATATAATGATCAAGAAAGATAATCAGGCAAGGGATATAGCTCAACTTTTAGAGGGCTGGTATGGTACTCAGGAAGCCCTAGGTTTGATCACTAGCACTGCATAAACCAGGCAGAAGGTGCAATCCATAATCTCAGCACGAAGAAATGAAGGCAGGAAGATCAGGAGTTCAAGGTCATCCTCAGCTACATAGAGGATTCTAAGTTATCCAGGGCTATCTGAAACTGTGTCTCAGTAATAAAGAAAGAAGAAAAGAAAGGAGGAGGGAGGGAGGGGGGAAGGAGGGAGGGAAAAGAGAAAGACAGACCATGAATATAAAAGAAAAAAGAAATATTTATGTCAATATAGAAATGCTTTTAATCTTATCCATTCCAGAATCTGTATCTTTGGTCACATGATCCCCAGTACAGAAACATAATGTCATTTATAAATCCAGGCAGTACCTAAATTATAATTCTTTTTAAATGCTTCTTTAAATTCTCTCAATGAATTGTTACTGTCCTTGATAGTGCATTAACAATTTAATGATTAGCATCTCATAGTATTAAGTGATACAGCCAATTCAGTGCTTGGTACATGCTCAATAAATTACTGCCAAAGGCATGAATATATTAGTAGAAAGTTAGTATAATTTTCCCTTGCAAAATTATTATAAGAATTATAATGTTAGAATGATTTTTTAGAGAAGCCAACATTTTAGCAAAATAATGTGTACATAGAGGAAAGGTAGAATTTTGAAAATAGAAATTTATTAAATCTTGTCATGTGTCATGTGGAATGCTTCCGGAAACATTTATTTCTTTTTAAATTTAAGGGCAGCATCACTGAGCCTGGTCTCTATCATGTGATGGTATGTAGGCAGAGAGCAGCATTTCTTCTGCTCAATGATTGTTGTATTTGTACAGATGCTGAAAGAGTTGAAGCTATCAGTCAGCATCCACGTCAGTCAGCTCTCAGGACACAGAATTAATTGCCATCCTCAACAGGAACTCCATTTGGTGAAATCAAGGCTGGAAAAGGTTGGCACTCTCCCTTATTTACTCTTCAAAATGTAGATGATGTCACAGGGCACTGGAGTCCTTGTCAGAATGTGAACAGTTTCTGCCTTTGAACTGTGATAGTGCTGGGCCAGGGGCTTATAGGCTGCCTGAGTTTGCCTCCTGTACCGCCGTTACAGGTACTTTTAACATTCCCCCTGCTTTGCTTCCCTTGTCTGTAGACGAGGACTAGCAATAGGAGGAATCAGAGGATCTTCCCAGAGACCAAGCACAGGCCTATTTCAGCTCAGGCACTGGTGAAGACCACACCTCTCACCGTCCCCTTTGAAACGTGGTTCTGCTCATGCGCACACTCAGACTTCAAGACACTGCACCCGGGTTAGTGTAAAATGCACAAAAAGTGTCTAATAAATATACAGTCTTTTGTCTAACAGGAAGTCCCATGTTAAAAGACGTAACCTGAATAGGAAGACTCATCAAAGAGAAAAAAAACACAGACAAAAGTCCTGTGAGAAGGAGCTGTTTTCTCCCAGGGAACAGTGCTTTGGGGCAGGTAACGGCATCAGTGATGGTGGTTACATAGTTTTTGGAACTTGGGCGTGAGTTTAGGACTGAGATACTAGAGTGCTTTAATAATAAATGATAAGAAACGTACTTCTGAGGGAAGAAGTGGAAATCCAGAAGTCTATGGCTAGAACCCTGGGAGGCCTACTACCACCCCTTAGTGGACAAGCTTCAGTGGTACATGTCCGCCTCATGAACACAAAGCCTGGGTCTAGGGACACAGACAGAGGTACTACAAGCTCCAGGTAAGTGGTCCAGCCCACCTTGACATCATAGGAGGAAACCGTGCAGGTCTTCTAACAAAAGGTCACTGTTGATGGCCATTTTCCGAAGGGGGAAATACTACTTTTCCAAACCTTCATTTAACATTTGCTATTTACGGCTCTGTTGTTTTGACTTTCTCTTTAGAAACTAAAATTGCATATGGATGCCTTTGCAAGCACACACTACAGTTGCAGTGGAGAAGATGGGCTTCAGAGTTTAAAACCATTCGGTTCTTATCTGGGCAGAGTTATCTTGTCTACTTACTGTGAGATGGAACTTTACTCGGCCTCAATTTTCTCACTTACAAATAGGAAACTAGTAGCAAACTTCTGGATAGAGATTGTGTCTCTAACATACTTCACGGAGCCTGGTCCATAGCATGTACTCATTATTTCTGTGATTATTGAACAGCCCAGAGAGTCTCAGCTAGACTACAGAGACTCTCAGCTAGACTACATACACTCACCTTCTTGCAAAGGCAGACATACAAAATAAAATAATACTTACTTGGAGCAAAAATATAACCAGGCCTTGGAAGCTGGGAAATCTGGGGTCCTTTGCTCTCCAGGAATCACAGCTTGTGAGTGAGGAAAGAAGGCCAGGACCTTACGCCCAAGGAGAGCTTGTAGTGTATTTACTTCTGTCTTAGTCATAACATTTGGACTGAGCGGAAATCCTCTCCTGTAGCTTTACTTACAAATAACCAACTCTATTCAATGCCATTAAATGCAGAGCTGTTGCCCACAAAGCAGCACCAACTCCCCAATTCCACATTCTTTGCTCAAAGTGGAAACAAAATACAGGCGTCAGGCATGGACACTGGCCTGTAGCGCTCCTTACTAATCAGAACTTGACATTCAGATGCATCTGAGAGTAGAAGAGGAGGAAGATGCTGGAAGAAGAGGGGTATCCCTGGGGGGGGCGTGAGGGGCAGGCACGTGCTGAGAACACCAAGTATAAATGACACAGGCAAGGGTTTTCAGCAGCAGAGTCACCCAACAGTAGTAGCAGTGGGATTTCCAGAACTGCTATGACAGGACCCTAGAGGAAGAAAGGCTGCCATGGATCCCTAAAGAGTGAGGATGGAGTGGTTTCCAGAGTGGCATATTTCACTCTGTATTGCACAACTCATCTTGGCGCAAAAGGTCAAGTAGAGAAACACACTATTTGTCAGTAATGAACTTACATTATTTGTCAGTGCTAACAATGTATACATTTATGAAGGAAAACTGATGTGCTGTATTTAAAGCCATAGTGATTTAAACACAGTAGTAAACCTGTGATTAGAAAGAAACATGCTTCTATCAGGACAACGGGAGAGCCCAGGTCAAAGTTCTTGCATAAAACCCAGAGCCGCCATGTTTAGGGATATTTATGTTTAAGAAAATGAGTATTGATGCATCTATCCTACATTGACCCCTCAGTCAGGTTAGGACCAGCCCATCCTAAGACAGGTTTATATCTCTGCAGTAGAACACAGGCATACTCACAGACTATGAGAAATAAAGGTCACAGTAGGCATTAAGTCTATTAACAAATACTGGGTTTTCATAGCTCTTCGAGTTCCAGAATTACGAAAAGGAATTTATGGATCTGAATTTGGGTTGCTTCATTTTTGGGCTAAGTGTCACCAGTACCTACAGGAAAGCTTTTGTGTTGTATATTAATTATTGTTCTCTGACAACTTCACACGTGTATAACACATTCTAATTACTCTCACCCCCACCTTCTCTTATCTGCCTCCTACCCACGAATCTCCCATATTCTCTACAAACCTCTTTCCAAAACTCACGTCTTTCTGTTTTCTTTTGTAACTGAGTTTAACCAGGGCCCCCCTTGTGACTATGGGTCTGGAACTATGAACTGAAACTTCACTGTCTGCCAGTGGACACAGAATGGAAGACAATCTATCAGTAGCCAATAGTTCATGAGGGAGGTAAGACCCTAGAAGCCCCTCTCCTACCCGTGACTGACCGTTGACAACCCTGTCACGTGCCAACCCAGTGCAGGTACCAGGGCCACTGTGCCACTCTTTATCACCTCTAGGTGATAAAGCTTTTAAAAATATAATGACATCATATCCTCTCCTTGTTACTCAGTGTTTGCCCTAGAAAATTACAATAGCTGATTTTGTTGCTGTTGTAGAAACTAGAATGATAAAAATGTCAATGCAGTTAAGGACAGTTTGTAGCCGCCATGTGGGTGCTGGGAACCAAACCCGGGTTCTCTGTAAGAGCTCTCCAGTTCCAGGGGACTCCAAAGCCCTCTTCTGATTTCCGCAGCATTTCACAACATGGGTGCACTCACATACATGCAGGCAGTACACTCATACACATAAAAATAATAAATAAAATATTTTTTTAAATGTCAATGTAATGGACCATCACTATTCAGACAATAACAATCTGCTCTTACTGTGATAGGCTACACTTGCTTTGACACTCCTGAACTCACATCTGCGGACACTGCCTATTCATCTGAAACACGATCTCCAGGCAAACTTCAGCTCTTACCTGGGGTGCCCTCTGAGGTCTTTATGCCCATTCTACAGCAGTATTGCGCAATGCCGTAGTCTGCGATCTTGGCGATGATGGCAGCGTTGGGATACAGGGTGAAGAGCAGCACGTTGTGTGGTTTCAGATCACGGTATATGATCATGGCTGAATGGAGGTACCTGCCAGAGAATGCGTCAGAGACCTCACCAAAAGGCGATTATGCCATTTGTCATGACTTCTTTGACTGTGCTGTGTCTTCTATACAAAACAGCAAAAGACTGTGCGAATTCTGACCTTGAAACTTGAGATATTGTAAAAGGAACTCAAAACATAAAAAGCAAATATTACAAAGCAAGGTTATGATTTTTCACAAAAATAGACCATCAAACCTAGTGAGTTAAAGTTTAATACAAAACTCTGTCACACAGCAAGTTTTAGATGATTTCTTTAATAATCCTCTACAGTTACTAAAAAGAAACTCTGAATTCCCTCATTGATAAAATACAAATTTCTAATTATTTTTAAAATGTGACTACATCAGCTGGGCTGGTGGGGATGCCTGTACCATCAGTACTCAGACAGAAGCAAGAGACTAGAAGTCCAAGGCCAGTCAGAGCTGCACAGGAAGGCTCTGTCCCTGTCCCAAAGATACATTAAAAGGTCAAAAAAAGTCAAATACAAGGCAATAGAGTTTCATTATGACCTTCATTTTTGTTGTAACTTTCATTTATTTGTTTTGATTTTCTTAAAACTGTAGGAAAATGTAGCCAGGCATGGTGGTACACGCCTTTAATCACAGCAGTCAGGAGGCAGAGGCAGAGGGATCTCTGTAAGATCAAGGTCAACCTGTTGTATGTAGTGAGTTCCAGGTCAGCTGGGGTTTACAGGAGACCCTGTCTCAAAAAGAAAAAGAAAAAAAAATGTAGAGAAACATTAGCTTTAATTTTAATTTTTGGAGAATTTCAATGTCACAAGGCCTGAGATGATTACTATTCTTCCTTATGCTTTTGAGAATATTTTCTTCTTTTCAATAATAACAGATCAAAAAATAAGCTTTTCCTTAGCTATTAATCTCTGACTCTGCTTGAAGATATAATTTCCTATAAAGCTAATTTGTTGTAAGTTAAGGTTAACCAAAGAATATTTGGTCCTAGGGGATGAATAAGGTCCCATCTCGGGTAGGATGATGTCAGGGGCATAGGAGTGAACCATGCAAACACAAGTAACAGGATTTAGGCAGTTTGAACAAAGAAAATAATTGGGTAATATAAAACGCATTTTTAATCTCGCCTGGTATTATTCATTCTAGAGATAGTGGAGCGCCCACAGTTTCCCAACTACCCCAGTTATCGCCTTTTCTTAGACTTTAAGTTTCTGGTTTTCCTGGTCCTGCTGATCTCACAGGTACATCATGAACTTCCCTGAAAGAAGGACTTTTCACAGGACTTGATGAGGGCAATTTAAATCCTTTATTTATTTGTGGTTTGGGGTTGGTTAAGGTTCCATTAGTAAATATTTATTCAATTACCTCCTACCAATCACTGCTGGAGGATTAGGAGCAGAGAGGCTGTGATACCCTGAACTCCCCATTGTTGGGAAGCCTAGAAAGAACGCATCATTTAACTCCATCAGCTAAGCCGCAGGGTCTGTCTTCCAGGATGCACTTAGGCATCTGGCAGAGGGCTTGTTTCAGGACACACATTTCTCATTGATAAATAAAATAAACATTCTAATGAAGTTGACCTTAACAGTAAGTAATGAGTAAGTAATGAGCTTAAAAGGAAAATTTACTGAGGGCTTACCAAAGGCCACTAGCCATTCTTGTAAAAAGCGGGGAGATTAAGAACTAAAAAGTTAAAGCCAAGTCACACATCCCAGAACAGCATCCAAGATTTCATAATGCGTGCCTCTTCCAGTTACAAACAGAACTCTCTCAGAATACTTCTCAAAGGCTAAACAAGACACAATGTCAGTGGGAAAGCAAGATTATCTGGATTAATTAGAATTGTCAATTATAGAATTCAATCTTAAAAAGCACAATTTAATACTATGTAAGCTGCTAAGGGAGAAAATCAATCGATGGTCCAACCCCAGCTTTAAGGCCTAATAACCACAATGACCAGCATAGCATACTACACTGGTACAACAGTGGCACTTTTATCTTGGGGATAATAAACAGCTATCTAATTAAACTTACAGTCCACTCAATGGGAGGAAACTCATGTATGGTACTGTAAACCTAGCCAAATACACATGGCTGCAAAGGTCACTGATCTTAGAGAAAACCCTAAAGCTATCACATCTCTAGACAAATGTAATTTCTTACTATGTGCGAAATATGGATCCTTAAATTTACAGACAAGTATCTCAGTCACCACTCATCAAAGAAGCTTCTTTTGCAACAGGTGGAGACTATCACAGAGTTCCACAACTGGTCACACACAGAGAATAAGTGTCTGAAATGCCCAACCCTAAGAGACACATCTACAATGGTACCTCTGAACCTAAGACTCACGGAACATAATGGAACAAGGCGTAGAGGGAACACTAATGTATTGCTCAACTCTCATCAACAAAGTTCCCTCATGCAACAGAGGGCAATGATCACAAAAGGTCATAAATGGCCAAAGTGTGGAGAATAAGTCTGCAGAGTGTGGGTCCTTGGACAGGACTCCTATATTAAGCTCCACCAACCCAGGCTCAGGGACTATTGCGGAAGAGGGGGTGGAAAGACTGTAAGAGCCAGGGAGGAGGTTCATCATCATATGGAGACAGAGTCCTACAGGCTTCTGGGACCCTGCTCATATGAACCTACAGCAATGGTGTCAGCACACACAAGACCCATGCAAACTCAAGCAGACAAAACCCCAGCACAGATCTGGGAAAACGGGCAGCAGGCCCCAATCTCAGCTGAAGAACTGTTGGGCAACTGATTACTACTGGGTGAGGGAGAGCTGATCTTCCTTAAGGGAGTGACCATAGATAGGCTGACTAGACCCCAGTGAAGGGCATCTGGCTACACTAACTTGCCTCAATAGGCTTTGAAAGAAGGTATGAATGGGGGGGTAATGGGAGGGTGTGGACGGGCGGTATAAAGACGATTAAGATGTAGTGTATGAAATACACGAAAACTCAATAAAATATGCAAAAAAGTACAATTAAAATATTCTTATAATACTGGGGTTGGAGAAATGGCTCAGCAGTTAAAAGCAGTGGCTATTCTTACAGAGGACCTGGGTTTGAATCCCAACACCCACATGGTGGCTAACAACTGTCTGTAACTCCAGTTCTGGGGGATTCGACATCCTCTTCTGGCCTCTATAGGCATTGCATGACACAGGTGCACTTACATACATGCAGGCAACACGTTCATATATATAAAATAAAAATAAAAATAATAAAGACAATATTTAAATATCCTGTAATAGAAAAGAAAAACAACTTTTGAAATAGTTACTAAGAACAAATGTTTTCTTACAGACAATAATTCAGCCATAATTTGAGCACTGTACAGGAATAGGTATTGTCAAATATTTTGTTAACACAAATTATATTCAGTTAAACAGACTTTCTTTAATCATAATTATCATAAAATTACTAAGAAACCCCTATCTTCATAAAGTCAACTTTGTCTTATCCTGAATATTCTTATTCTAAAAATAGAATGCATTCATTCTTTAACAAAAATGTATTAAGCATCTATGAGGGCCAGTCATTAGTGGGCAAAAAACCATCCTTTTATCTCTGCTTTTAAAAAAGTCACAGTCTAGGAAGGACAGGTGCTCAGCTATAATAAGGCTAGAGAAATGTGTGAGTACCACATACTGATAAGCAGCAAGGTTTTAAAAAAGCTAGCAAGGTCGGCTCTCCCTCTAGCCTAAGTTTCCAACCTCAGGAACAGAGTAAGCACTAGCTTGTCGTCTTCGCTGCCTAACACAAAACCGTACATGGAGAAAGTGCAAGAAACACCCATGAACTGCAGGTGCAGAGGCAGGAGGCTGGGAGTTCAAAGCCAGGCTGGGCTACAAAGTAAGTCTCTGACTCACACAAAGAAAACGAAAGAAACAGACTCAAACACACACAAGGAAGCTCACTGTCTGTGACATGGTTGAGTCTCATGACAGGGTTGACACCTGAGCAGATTTATGTGGAAAATGAGTTCTCCAGGTGACAACTGTGTAGGAAGGAAGGCTGACATACATGAAGGGAGACACACGAAAGTCAGCCCTGATGGCCTTGCAGGTAACTGGGGATGCGAGGGAAATTTAGGCATAATTAGATTATTATTTCAGAGGAGATATTTTAATTCCCCGTAGACACTGAAGCAAGGTCAATAAAATAAACGAAGTGATGAAAATGACAGAATAGATTCAAAGATCTGATGAACAAATGGATATACACAGACATGGTCTCTCCATGCAGTGTAGGCTAGCCATGAACTCAGGAAGGGGCAGTAGCTGGAGTCAGAGAGGACACCGGTCTTTCTGCGAATACAGTGATCCTGCCCTGACACGTGGGAAATGTAAGAAAGACAGCTCATGATGGGAGGAGAGAGCAGGCAGATGAAACTAAACACAGAACACACTAAAACACCGAAAGTTTTAGAACTATAAAAGAACTATGAGGAAGAGGGGGCTAGAGAGACGGCTCAGAGGATAAGAGCACTAGCTGCTCTTGCAGAGGACCCAGGTTCAGTTCCCAGCACCCACATAACAACTAACAATCATCCATAACTCCAGTTCCAGGGGCTCCGATACCCTCTTCTGACCTCTGAGGGCATTGCATGACATGGTGCACTTATATACATGCAGGCAATTACACTGTATTCATACACATAAAATAAATAAAATAATTTTAAATACAATTATGAGGAAAAGCGGAACATACTGGATTCTGTCACAGCAGGATTTCAGAGGATGTGCATGGAGAAAGCCCTAGTGTGTCACTCTAAACAGCCCCGTTACCTGAAGGCCCTAAAAGGAGTGCAATTTTGTCATCTCTTTTTACCTCTGTAGTTACAGCCCCATGTTAACATATATTTGGAATAACAATCCTTAAAATTGAGTTTTTAAAAATATATTTAATAGGGCTGGATAAAAGGCACCTTTTAAGAGCACCAGTTAAGAGCACCTCTTGCAAAGGACTTAGGTTTGGTTCCTAGCACCCACATGTCAGTAACAATCAAGGGATTCAGTGCCCTCTTCTGGCCTTCACAGGCATTTCTTAACACAGGTGTACCTACATACATGCAGGCAAAACACTCATACATATAAAATTGCATATGTATGTATAACTGTACATATACATACATATATGTATGCATGTAGTGCTGGTGGATTGGCGGGTACTGATAGCTACCAGCCTCCTGTTGTGGCACCAGAGCTAAAACACCCTGACATTAGGCTAAGAGAAAATGAAGGAAAGTGTTGAAAACTATGCTGAAATTTCATTTGCTTCATCAGAAACCTTGAATTTATTATTTGAAGTAAGGCCTAAGAGAATGAGATTGAGTTGTGCTAGATCTGAGCCTTTTAATTTTTGACTAGAACATAGCAAGTCTTCATTTTATAAATCAACACTTTGGACGTTATGTGGAAGAATTAGGGAAACTCTGGGACTTGGAGTCTTGATTATTAAGGAAAATAACTGAGAAGCCTTTGAAACTCAGGAGTCTAAACTGACGTTTACCTAGATCGGTTTAACAGGAGGCGCCCCCTGGTGTTCAAAAGCAGACATGCCAACCCAAATCCAAATCCCTGCGCTCTGGGACATCTCAAAATCAAGCAAGGTTTTTAAGTACCTCTAGTCGCTTTCAGAAAGAGACTCTTACACATGTAACGAATGCATTATATTCTCTGAAGCTATCAACAGCCGTGTTTTGGCTGCTCTTGAGGCTGTCTATGCTTCCCTTGCTGTCTGTACCCTGTATGTTTCTAGATGCTGCCTGAAAGGACTCCTCACAGGCTTTTAGGACAGAAGGAAGTTTGCATATACTGCTTGGACGCAAGGTGCTACCTACTGTTTTCTTTCCTTCCTCCCTGCCTCCCCACTTCCAGTGTGGATTTCCTGAGGGCCCACTGTTCTGGAGACTGAAGGACAGGAAAGCAGGCCGGCAGACCCACATAAAACGACAAGCCGAAAGGACACCCCAGAGTCAGGCACTGCTGGTGGGTATAAAGCCCCTGTACATTCAGGAACCTGGGGGAGGCATACGGCTGAGCACAGGCACCAGGAAGTGAGGGAGGAGAGGTCAACAAGAGAAAGACCTGATCCAATTCTATGTCCTTCACAGACTGTGTAGTGGGATGGCAGGAGATGATGGGCACTTAAACAGGTGCTCAGAGAATCTGAGAGCTAGAAAGATGTGAGTCCTAGGTGTCAGCGGGAAAGACAGAAGGAAAGAAAGACGAGCACAAAGCAAAACCACGGTGACAGGAGGCAGGACAGAGGGAAGGGACATCGAGAATGACCTCCAGAGCCTGTGAGAGTAAAACGGGCCTTGGTCATAGTTTGCTGCAATATTACTATGCCAGGGTGATGGTCACCTAAACAAATAAAAGCTTAATTCTTGAAGTTTGCTCTTAAGAACACCTGATCCTGGAGGACACCTGTTCCCCTAGAGGTGTCTAGGAACTGCCTGTCTCTTGGAACGGTGCTGATAGAAGTGTCTTTGAAACATCCTGAGTCCTGTCCCATCCATGATTTTATGCAAGATGGCTTCCCCTGCTCCCCCTGGGGAAGCACAAGCTTTTCTCCACTCTACTCCTAACAGACTATCCACCTTTTCCTCTCTAGTTCTAGAGACCTCATTCATCCAAGGTCAATGGGCCTTCCCAATGTTCACTGAATGCCAAAGAGAAGGGGCACTGCCTTTCAGTGCTTTGATATATTAATTCTCAAGCACACCCACATTCATTCATTCATTCATCTTTTTTGATGGAGTACCAAACTGAGGTTGCCTAAGAAATAAGATCAGATGCCCAGGTCACAAAACACAAGAGCACATGGTTTTGCTGGGGTTAGTTTAAAATCACTAGTTCAGATTATGTCCATTTATAAAAGTTGTTCCCACAGCTGGGCAGTACAAGTGCTTGCTTTCCAAGCTGGAGGACCTGAGTTTTGATACAGGAGAGAAACAGGGTCCCCTTTTAGGGTCCTTAGTCTTATTCATAAAAGAAATTTAAGAATAGATTCAATGGAAGCTTTAGGACAATTTTATTAGAATTTAAGGAAAAATCCTCAGGCATTCATTATCTTTTTGGGTGGAGTACCAAATTGAGGTTGCCTAGGAAACAAGATCAGATGCTCAGGTAACCAGACACAAAAACATATGGTTTTTGTTAATTAGTCCAGATTAAGTCCATTTATGTCATTCCCACCGTTTGCAGACTAAAAAAACAAAAAATGAGTAGGCAATCAGAATCAGAGAGAGAAAAATTACAGTTACTAAGTTTATTCCACAGTGATTTATCACAGTCCTTTTGTTTTCAGACATGGCCTTTCTGCTCTGGGGTGCTGCTTCTGAAGGCTCCATCTAGAATCCATCCGCAGCGTTGGGTGTATCTCTGAGGCACTTGTGGAACCCAACACATGTCCCTCTGGTCCCCTTCAGAAGTATGGGCTAATCTTTCATTACTGGAATTCTCTACTTAACATTTTCCTTGATATTTGCAAGGCTAGCTTACTTCTTTTTAGGAGAAATCTGTCTAGGGTTAAGACCACGAGCTCTAGAACAGGAAGCCTGGGTTAAATGCTGCTGCCACCAGCTATGAAGTTCTGCACTCTTTTGTTATTTATTACATTATAGTTACAAAACTTGATCAAGGAAATTATAGTTTTTGTGAAAACTGTTTACCGAGTGCTAACAGGGAGCAGTGTTCTTTGAGCCTGGGAGCGAGTCCAGGGTCACACTTGTCAGGAACTAAATAGAAACAGTAGCACCCCATTACCTCAAGCCATCAGCCACATGCAGGGCGATCCTGTGCTGGAGGGTTCTGGTGAGGCTGGCTTTGTCTTGCTGAAGCAGGCGATCCAAGGAGCCCTTGGAGGCCAACTCCATCACCAGCATTCGCGGTCGAATCCCAGCCGCCAGCAACAGTATCAAGCTGGGGTGGTGGAGGTGGCAAAGCACCACCAGCTCCTGCAAGAGTCCAGAGTCACATGAGTCCCACATCACCAGCCTCTCCTGTCTTCTGCATTGTATCAACGTCAACTCCATGACCAGCTCTCACTGGTCACAATAATCATTGGACTATTGCAAACTTTCCTTTCTTCTTTGAGCTTTGAAAAGAAATTCTAACCACTTTCAATAATAAACAGCTAATTCTGAACTGCCATTGGAGTTAAAATTTTAAGTTCTATTTTTGTTTTTGACCTGTTTCTGTGAGAACATTCGTTGCAAGAACAGTATGCATACACAGTCATGTTTAGAGGTCATAATATCTCAGCCTCTGAATGCTAGTTAGTCACAGAATTTGTCTCAGCCCAGGATTCTGAGTAGACACTGCTGAGTCAACCTCAGTCAACATAAGGGGTAAGCTGTAGTCGCTGGCTTTATAACTCAAGGTTGTAACCATGTATCCGAGGATACAGGGTTAAGTCCATGGGAATAGATGGTAATCCCTGCCTGGTACTCTAATGCCTTCTATTACCCTTGGATTAAATTCCCATGTATTTCCCTGTCCTGAGAACCTGACCTGACCTAACTCCGCTCCAGCTCTCAGGCCCCCCCTCCCTCCTTTGATGTTCTTCTCCATCCACCACCCCTCAGTCATACTCATATCCTTCAGTCCTCAGCATGAGCCAGCTCCTCTTTACTGGGACCTTCACCTATGTGAACAACTCTCACTTGAGAGCCCCTCTCCCGTCACAGGGCTTCCTGACAGTTGGATACAAGCTCCAACATCACCATTTTAAGTGCCCTGTCTTGGTCCACCTGTCCTAGAGTCTCTGCAGCTGTTGCAAGGAGCAGAGATGCCGTGTAGCTTTGACAGCCCTTTCTCTGGACCCCACCATGAGCAATGTTAATGCTCTCCTAAGACATCACTGTGTTTGAATTCCACATCCAGTTACATTCTGGATATTCAAACTGACGCTGAAACTGTAATTTAGTGAAATTCAGCTTTGCTAGAATTGTATCCTTCTGCACCAATTCTATATTACATAGGACTACTTTCCCATTTCTTATAGTAGTGGTGTTTCTGAATTCTATAGACAATTTTCCTTTGTCTCTTCTTTATACTGACACCATAATTTGGTTGAGGTTTTCATATGTGGTGTTAAGCTGGCTCATGTTTTGAACTGTGGTGACAGCATAATCTCTGCTTCATAACAACCAGCTTCAGGGATGCAGAGAATCCCTGCCAACCTCATTTCCCAGGAAGCTGAAGTGTGCAAAGTTCTGAACATCAAAGAGAGGCTGGCTGTCCTCAGAGGACACTTTACCAGACTTAGGGCTGCAGTCACGTGAGCTTAGTTGGTAAAAGCCTTTCTGATTAGCCCAGTTGGTTAAACCTGAGGCAAGTCCAGGTAGTTCTCTTCAGTTTCACCGACACAGTCTGAAAACTACCACCACCCGACTGACTGAATGGAAAACAGCCAGAATGTGTAGCAGAGCTTCCCCAGTTCACAGACGGGAGCCAGAACGTGCACTGTACCTTCCCAGCTCATAACCACTGGCAGTACGACCCTCAAAGTGCAGCCCTGAACATCAGGGTTTTCCTCTTCTGTTTAAAAGAGAAGTGCGCTATACACACTCTATTTTGCATTTCTTTCACCATTTCGTCAGCGCACCTCAGTCCACACACTGATCGGCTCCCCACGTGTTCTTAGTGTTTGGGTCTCCAAGCACATTCTATGAAGCCTGAACTACGTATAAAAGAAGGCTGAAAAGTCAGCTGTTAGGATAAATTACCCAGGGATTGTAGGAGATTATTCTAGATTTGGTTCACAGGTTTGCTTCAGTTTTAAAAATGTTTCACTATATTCCTATAACTAGAATGTGACTTTAGACAAATATGAATTTTTTCATTATTTAGGCTAAAATTTTACACCATAATTTTGTTTCTTTTGGGGTTTTGTTTTGTTTTCATTTTTTCATTTTCAGGGTCTCCCTGTAGCTCCAGCTGATCTGGAACTCACTAGGTAGACCAGGCTGGCCTCCATCTCATAGGGATCCAACCTGCTCTGCATCCTGAGTGCTGGGATTAAAGGTGTGTACCACCATGCCCAGATATATGACAGTTTCTAAATTTGGTAAAGTTTATTTCAATTCAGACATTAAGGACATTTTTAATTTTTATTTTATGTGTATGAGTATACTGCCTGAATGCATGTAAGTGCACTATGTTGTGCAGTGCCCTCAGAAACCAGAAGGTGTTGGATCCCCTGCAACTGGAGTTATGGATGGTTGTTAGCCACTACTGTGGGTCCTGGGAATTGATCCCAGTTCCTCTGCAAGAGCAGTCAGTGCTCTTAACTGCTGAGCCATCTCTCCAGCCCACAAAAGATTTTTTTTTGTCTTTTTGTCATAGGGTCTCCTTGTAGCTCCAGCTGGCCTGGAACTTGCTATATAGACCAGGCTGGCCTTGAACTCACAGAGACCCACCTGCTTCTGCCTCCTGAGTGATGGGATTAAAGACATGCACCACCACACCCAGCTACACAGAGTATTTTTAATAAGTAAAGCAAAACTGTGAGGGTGAATAGACTTCAGGCTTATGTACCAAGTTACAAGAGTTTTCAAAACACTCTTTTCCGTCATTTATCAGAATAAAGAAAAGTTTTAAGTCCATAAAGAAATGATGAAGTGGAATTTCATAGTTAAACGTAGTCTAATTTTTGAGAGAAATGTCATGATTTTGCATTTTGACAACTGCATGCAAAACAGAGTCCCAGGAGGTTAACAATGTACGACTTAGTATTGTAATATTGTTGAGTTTCTTACTTGTCGTAACAGCCTGAGTGACGTATGCTTATTAAAAATCTTCACAGCTACTTCTTCTCCTTCATAGGTGGCTCGATACACTGATCCAAAACTGCCATCACCTTTTGAAAATAAAAAGCAAAGAAAGCATTTAATCTTTCTAAGCAGAGAAGCCAGATAAATAATATGTGCTATAGTTATATCTGTTGTATATTCAGAAAAATTGGATCCACTTGTCGATTGAATCAACCTCTTGCAAGGCTTCCCTGTCCCTCCATCCCACAAGCTACAATTCACCTACAGACTCTGTCCCCAGCCTGTCCTGTCACCATCTGTGCATGACCTTAAATCTCAACCTCAATGGTTCAGAAGTTGAGAAACATTGATCTAGGCTGCCTTCTATAAACACACATGGAATATATTAGAATATACGAGCATCTAGGCACTAGAGAAGGGAGAGCACTTATAGAAACATTTTCCTATCTAGGTAGTTAATGAACCATCAAACACAGGTGCTTAAAGTAGCCTTTGTGTTTCTACACACACTGCTCAGAACTTGACAAATCTGAAGCACATGTCAATCAGGACAACTATTGTAGCCACTCTATCTGATGACAGCTTGGGAAATCAGAGAAGGGGCACATCATGTCTACTGCCTGCCCATTCTTTCTGAGTCATCAGTCAAGTCTGGTGTTGGTTAAGGGGTAAAATTTAGTACTGGCAATTTGGCATTTGGATCAATGCACTATCACTGATGCGCTCACTTCCGAAGTTCTGAGACATTTAAGTTCAATGTGAACAACAAAGGTTTAAAGGAATTTATTTGGCATCATATGTCATTCCCAAACTTTGGAAATTTTTTCTACTAATCTATCCTGACAGATATTGGGTATTCCCTCCATGGTAAGTTAAAGCTAAATGGGTACACACGTAACAATGACAAACACCTCACACAGCATAGTAAAAGCTGTCTTCGGATGATTTGGATTCAATCCACCCAATGCCTTTTCAGCTTTCCAGTAACTTCCAGAGAGGTTAGAACTTGAGTGTGTCACTCTACAGTTAACAGCAGTGTACTGCACCTAGAAACTGCCAGGAGACTAAGTTTTTAAAATATTTTATTTCTTATTTTTATTTTATATGTATAAATGTATTGCCTGCATGTGGATAAGTGAACCCATGACATGCAATGCCCACAAAGGTCAGAAGAGGGTGTCGGATCCCCTGCAACTTGAGTTATGGATGGTTGTTGGCTGCCATGTTGGCGCTGGGAACTAAGCCAAGGTCCTCTGCAGGAGCAGCCAGTGCTCACAACAGCTAAGCCATCTCTCCAGCCCCCAAGAGACAGAGTTTTAAGAATTCTCACAGACAAAAGGATAATCATATGCAATCACGAATATTTCAAATATTATAGTTTACCTATACCACAGACACACACACACACACACACACACACACAGACACACACACACATGCACACACGCACACATCCATTTTATTCATCAATTAAAAAGTAAAACTTCAGAACACATATTTTAAACAGCTAAATACACAAGGGCATCAGAGGCATTGGCCGAGCCTTGGCTCTAGTATATTACCAACTTAATGCTTCAAGTTTTCAGGACCAAATATCTCATGAGAATTCCACGTTGCCACATAGGCAACAAAGCTGTGACAGCAAGTTTTCTGCTTTTCCTTATTTTCTTTGAGATGAGAAATGGCAACTTCAGTCAACTGAAGATCTCACTGTCTACCTCTTCATCCCTGGTGAGCAGCTCAAGTTCAAGACATATTCCATAAGCATCTCTACCTCCTAATAGTCCTGTCTCCATCTCCTACTCTGCTTGAGTGTATAGAAAGCAAATCCCAGGTCTGCAACATGATGTAACTTTAAACTGTATCTTTCCAAAAGAATCATCATATCAAATACATAAAAACAGTAAAGATTCATAAAGATATGATTATGGTATCTGAATCTTTTCTACATTGTGAGGAGAACATGGCAGTCTATCTTTTCATTTTCAAAACAACAGAGACAGTTACCTAAGAGAAACTCAGGAGTTTGTTCAAATTCCAGCTCATCATTATTCAGCATGATGGTTCTAGGCAGGTCAGCCAAAATCAGGTCAGGAGCAATCTGAGATATTGGAATGGTGAGTCTGGGTTGATCTGGATTAACCAGAAGATCTCCTGAGAAGTACGTAAAAGAATAGTTTTAAAAATCTAAGGATATATAAAATTTGTGGTCTTGAGTTACCAAAAAACATACATATTTTACATCATTTCTAGTCACATTTTTAGGTATTCCTACCAGCCTTAGATTTTTCCAGAAAATTTGAGAATTATGTAAAATGCTGATATTAGTGTACTTAGAATTTTAAAAACGTACTCTTAGGTTCATTCATTGGGTCACAGAATTCAAAACTGCCTTAGAACATGGCTGTTCTAATAAAAGCAAGCTCTTACTGTCTGTCTCTGCCACATCTGTGAAGGACCTGCTACATGCAGGTTGGATTTCAGTCTCCTACAATTCTATGGCCTGGGCTTGTTTAGTATTTCTACTTCAAAGACAAGGTTATGTTGCTAAAACACTCAGTATTCAATGTCAAAACAACATTTTCAAAACACGGGACACAGATCTTATGGGTAACAAATGTACTTTACTTTTCTGAAATGTCACTGTAAGTGAATGTAGTATCGTTTAACTCAACCCTGTGCACAAGACGATATTTACATGTGAAAGTCACTTTAAATATATTGAAGATATCAGAAAAACATGTGGAAACGGTGTTGGCACACACCTTCCTCTGCTTTCTTCATCAGGTCATCAAGCAAGATTTTTTGATGTTCTTCACCATCGTTAAAACTGTATAAAGCCCATTTCTTTAACAGGGTTTCTCCTTCACCGCAAATATCAATCTCTAGCAGTCCAGGAAACCACTCTTCCATGAGAGAATCAATGTGGTCCACAACTTGGCCCAAAAGAATACAGCCTACATAATTCAAAAGAGATGTACAGGCAACATGACAGGTTAGAAGCTACCTCAGTGGGCATGATGGAGAAGAATCAGGTAAGAAAAAGAAAGGATTCTAGTACAACGAGACAAAGAGCAGAGTTCATAAATTCACAAGGGGTGACAGTGAAGAAGGACAGAAAGACAGAGATGATTAAGGGTTCATGGGATGGGAAAGGAGCCCCTTACCCAAGAGTCTGGTTGAAGCCTGTCATCACCAGATGAAAGTCAAGAATTTCAGCACAATTAACATTTTTCTATGAAGACTACATACATGGAGACAATATTCTTTTACATGAATGTATTTTCATGGGGTGGGGAGGTGGTTCAGAGCCTAAAGTGGTTGTTGCACAAGCATGATACCTGAGTTTCAATCCACAACACCTACATAAAAGCCAGGTATGGCCGCCCGTGGCTGTAGCACCAGCAGAGGGTGATGGAGGCAGACAGATCCCCAGGGCTCACTGGTCAGCCAGTCTAGCCAAAACACAAGCTCGAGGTTCAATAAGAGACCCTGTCTCAAAAACCAAGGTGGCGAGAGATCGAGTAAAACTCCTGATGTTGACCTCTGCCCTTTACATACCCAAGTATGGGTGCAGACCTGCACTCAGGCACAAACACCACACGTACCAATCATACATCAAGAAAAGATCTATTTCCAAATAAGAATGATGAGACAACAAGAAACCAGGCCTGAGTGTCTAAGACTTCAGGTTGGGCCTCAGCCCTCAGAGACTCTCACGACAAAGCTATGACCCTTCTTCCATACTGGAGATGTTCTAACTTCTGTGTCCCTGTGATCTCAACTTTCACTTTATCAATCATAAACTTGTCTTGTGTACATCAGGAGTCAGTCTATGATCTTATTTCAATTCCTTAGCAACCCTTTGAAGATAATAACTGTAGAAATCAGCCAGTCCCTTACACAACAACTGTAATGCCCATGAAGCATGACTCTCCTTGAGAGGCCCACACCAACCTCTCCAGTGATCCGTATTTTCCTTCCAAATGCCTCCCTTTCTATTAACCCATGTACTTAAGGTCTAGGTTTAAAAACGTCTTGTAACAAACTCCAGCTCTGCTTCACATCAGCTTCTCCTGAAATTCTCTGCTGTGATGAAGTCAAGGATCTGGCTTTACCTGAGTGGAGGGCCCTGAAGGATAAGGGAATTCCTCGGGCTGCCGCAAGTGCCAGTGTGGAGCTGTGTCACCTTTCCATGGCTGTCAAGGCAGGGGAAAGTGAGGGGACGGGCAGTACTAACAAGTTAGCCACGTTGAACACAACTCCAACCCTTCAGTTACCCACAGGGAGAGGAGACGGACACTTTGCCCAAAAGTAAGCCAGATGGCCCTGGTGAAAAGAGATTGACTGTCCTGTCCACAGGACAGGGCAGGGAGCTCTCACAAGCCTCAGCTGGAGTCGCAGAGCTAGCTAGACAGTGAGTCCTCTCGTGGGATGGGTCAGAGAGGGGAGGAATTCCATTCTGTCACTCTGTAACAAGAAAGTGGTCAATCCCCATCTTGAGAGGGAAAGTACTGCTTAACACTGAGCTACTACGGAGGACTGACAACAGCCAACAATCACCAGTCAGGAAACCTGAATTCAACTATCCACAACCCCAGACTGAAGACCACCCTGGGACCCAGTCATAAAGAGCAGAAAGGACTGGCTGCTGGCAAGCCAAGAGGCCGGAGGAGGCCCGGGCCGTGATGTGTACAAGGCAAGGTGGCCTTGACCTTGGTAGTCTCATCAACTGAGATTTACTCTGGAGTTTGGTAGGCCTGGCCCTGAGGGTAGTGGTGGATCTCCAATGTGGCATGGTCTGAGAAGTTTGAGGCTGTCGCAGACATGCCATTCACATGTCTTGAAAGTACAGAGTCCCCCTGCACAGACACCCCCTACGGACATAGAACATTTGCCCAGGGGCCATGATCTGGGAAGCCTCAGGAGTGCAGGAGAAACTGCCCATCCCCAGACTGAAAAGCTGTACGTGACCAGCAAAGGTAACATGGTTCATGAGAACAGCGCTGACAGACATTTGTAGAAGAATCGCTAGATCCATATCCCTCACCCTGTTTAAAAATTAATTCAAAATATCTAAAAGACCTTAATGTCAGATGTAAAACTCTGAGACGGCCAAAGGAAAACACAGGCAAAACACTTCAAGATACAGGTAGGGTCAGGACTTTGTGAAAAGGACGCTAATAGCACAGAAAACAATATCAAGATCGGACAAACAGGACTGGATGAAATTTAAAAAGCTTCTGTACACAAAAGAGAACAATCAGTAGAGTTAAGAGACAGCCTACAGAATGTGGGAAGGTATTTTCAGGGGATTGATATCTAGACTCTATAAGAATATCAAAAACTAAACACCAAAAAAATCATCCATTCAGTAAATGGGCTAATGAATTGAATAGAAAGTTCTCAAAGATGAAATATGAATGGTCAATAAATGTTTGAAAACATGCTCAACATCCTAAGCTATCAGTAAAATGAAAATTAATGTTACTCTGGGAGCCATCTCACTCCATTCTGAATAACTAACACCAAGAAAACAAATGGCAGAAGACGTGGGGAAAGAGGAACCCTTATTCACTGCCAGTGAGACTCTAAGCTGGTGCAGTTACTGTGGAAATCAGGGCAGCGGTTCCATAAAATCTAAAAATAGAACCACCATATGGCAGTTATATCACACTTGGGAATACTCTTGATGGAGTCTAAGTCAGCAAATCACAGAGACATCCACACCATGTGTACTGCTGCACAGGTGAATGGAGAAACAAAATGTGACACATATTCTAATCTATACATTGATGTTCTATTCAGCCATAAAGAATAACATTATCAAACAGGCAGAACTGTAGATTATTATGCTAGCCAAACAAATTAGATTCAGAAAGACAAGCATTGCATGTTTCCCGGCATATGGGAAGCCTAGATGTAATACGAATATTCTATAGGTGGAAATGCCTACATGAAGAGAGAAGGAACCCAGGGGAGGAAGAGGACATTCAGACGGGGTGGAAGGAGCGAGAGCAGATGGAGCAAAGTGATAAAAGATCACGTTCTCTCACACAAAGGATCTAGATTTAAATATGTATGCATGTGCGTGTGTATTTATGTGTGACATAGGAGTTCCAGGAGGGGAGCTGTGAGAGGGAAGAACAGGGTGGTATTGGAGAATGAGGGTACAACAATACACATGGATGGAGGTGTCACGGTGAAGACTAATTCAAAAAAGTAATTTAATTAATTTACAGTGCTCACCAGTCTCACACAGTCACAAAGCTAAAGAATGGGAAAGTTATTGGGCTTGGGGATGCACCTGTTTTAAGTTTTGATCCAGGTCCTTGCTACATCTTAAACTCCTAGACTCCAGTGGTTTGCCCACAGCCTCCCGAACAGCAAGTGAACCCGGGCACATGGTATGGTTAAATGTGTTGTATTTTTAAGGTTACTAGTACAATTCATGGTTCAAAATTAATTTCCTTACCTTTTCTACAGGATGGAACTGTAATTTTCAAGAAACTCTCTGTGTGATTGTCCAAGACCTCAGATCCTACTAGACAGTAAGCCTCGGGAGACCAGTTCAAGTAGATCCCTTGGCGCCAGTACATCCTGTTTGGGCGAAGTGCTCTTTCTGAAAAGAGTTTAAATAGATACATAGTATCCATTAATTATTAACTACTTTACCAACTAAAGGAGAAAAACTACAGCTTATGTCTTAAGTAACCTTAATATATACTTGTTTCGAAAAAAAGTATTGATTTATTTAATCATGAGTCCTTGTCCATATAAATATATTAAAATTTATCATTACTATTTCAGTAGCATAAATTAAATCCCTGTATGTTATCCAACATACATTTCAAGATGCTGTTAAATAATTTAACATGATTAATATATGAATACAGAGAATCATAAGTTTTCATAATTTTTGAAAAAAAATAACTCATATTAAAATCATTCCTGAACTTGTTAACACATTCTAACCACCTTTGTGTTCATTAATTCCAGAAAAGACAAGATTTATCTCAGAAACAAGAAACACCTGCAGTTATCTTTTAAGCAAAAAAAATAATATAAAAAAAAAACCCTAAAAACAAAAACCTGATGTTTTCCATTTGGAGTATTAAGACATCCTCAAGCTTGAGAATGAAAAGCCACCAGTTTGGTCCCTTCCTGTGACTCCATGGGGGATGGGCGGCAGAAGAGAGGTGCTACAGTCTCTCTTGTGGATGGTTGGGACATGTTCCACTTGAACAGAAGTCCCTCACTATGCAGCGGTCATGGCCATGCTGCTGTTGGTTCATTTCTGGGTACACAGTTAAATGGATGGCCCCTAGTGAATTTCTGTAATGCTTTTATTGATTCAAGAATTTCATAAAATGTATTTTGATCATAATCAGACCCCCTCCTTCTATCCACTCCCTGACTTCATGTCTTCTATTATTTTTTTCAAAGTCTGTGTTTCCCAAGTGCTCCTGGGTGTTGCCTTGGAGTCTGGTGAATGGACCAGGCATCACATGAGTAAAGAAAACTGACTCTCCCTCTCACAGCACCCATCAAATGCTAACAGATCGTCAGCTAGGGCTGGGGCTTCCTGCCCACCTCCCCATCTGTGCTGGTCCCTGCCTGGCTTGGGT
This sequence comes from Nannospalax galili, assembly GCF_000622305.1. Lineage (NCBI taxonomy): Eukaryota > Metazoa > Chordata > Mammalia > Rodentia > Spalacidae > Nannospalax > Nannospalax galili. Next base: position 3,861,218 of record NW_008334929.1, on the reverse strand, counting down.
TGGCACAGGTCTTATGCATGCTGTAATAGGTGTAATGGGTTCATATACGCCACTACCCAGCTTCTCCTCCCAAGGCTCAGGGATCACTGCAGAAAAGGGAGCGGAAAGATTGTTGAGAGCCAGAGGTGGTGGATGAATTCAAGGAAGCTATTCAATCTCACCTTTTAAAAATACTGCTCCTCATTTGCTAACTCTTAGAAAGCACAACACTCATAGTTGTTAGAAATATGTCTAAAATAGGAACTGAAGAGTCTTCTTCCCAGCTGAGCTGGTGTGTGCTCCTGCGTGGAGCAGTCTGAGTTTAACGTGACAGCTTATTTTCTGAATTCAGTTGCCTTCCAACAAGTAGACTCTGGAAAAATGCTGTTACTTCTAATGTTTCTTCCTAGATTCTCTAAACATGAAGCTTTTTTAAACACATACCTCTTCCAGAAAGCATGAAAGGTGAAATTTCAAGTAATCGATTAATTAATCTGGACCAAAATCCCATTGGAAAGTATGGCATTTCATATAATCTAATGATAATTTCGGAGTTCTCACAATGAGGGAGCTCAATCACAGGTCTGTGGTCAGATAAACTATGGGAGAAAAGGATACCATCAGAATACACCCAACCATGGTCACCAAAGTATTTCACTGCTTGAATCCATGGGGATGAATATTCCAAACAAGAATCCTGTTTTGAGATCTCTCTTGCCACATGGTCTTCCACATCAAGAATTCATTTAATCTGTTCAAATTCATGCTCAAATGTAGAAGAACCATGAAATAACTTTTTCTACAATCTTATCGTATTCATAATTATAGCAATTAGTTATGCATAGACAGATGTTAAGACTATATAAAACTTTAAAAATGCATGTCCTAGGAAAAGTACATACCTATATTTAGAATTAGCTGCATCCAGCTACCAATATAATTTGCACTTTCAACATGCTGCTTTACAGCTACCTTCAAAGCAATGAGAAATTTTTCTACAATTCAGAGCTAAAACACAGGCCTCCACTGTGGTTTCATATTCTTTTAAAATTCTGTTGAAAACTCACTATCTCCCTCCAACTTCCCTAGCTTAATATAACGGTTTCATTGCCAAGTAAGGAGACACACACACACACACACACACACACATACACATACACCTCACATGTGCATGTACATCTGCATGCACACGTACATATAAAAAATAAA
>NW_008334929.1:3823201-3859945 GCF_000622305.1 Nannospalax galili | reverse complement strand
AGAGCTCCACTATTTTACCTTCCTTTAATAATTTGAGACTATTAAATCAAAAAGCAACTATATATATATAAGACAATTTATTTCTTCAAAGTATAAAATGCACTTTTTCTTTACAGTATATGTGCTATACATTGGCAGAAAATTTACAAAGAAACAAAAAAATTCAGCTTACCTGTGACAAGTTATTTCACAACCAAAATAATGTAATGTAAGGTGACTTTCCATATATATTGAATCTTTATCATCTGTTTTACCTGCTTGGAACCAGCAAACACTCTTCTCCTATCGGCAAGGCGATCTGGAATTTTTCTAGGAGTTTGAAGTACTGAGCCATATAGTTCTTTGGAAATCTCTTTTTCTTTGAAAGGAACTTTTCCACATCTCTACGGGAAATGATGCCCTTGGGATGTCTCAGACAGCCTTCCACTTTTACTGTCAAAATCTGAAAGATTTAAGCTCATGATCACCAGCATTCATTTTCTGAAATGTTTCTCATTTAAACCATTCCATGTCTTTTTGCTGGGCGTAAGCGATGGCAACAATTCGCCCAGCACAAGGAGGGATCAAATTTCTCTAATTCCTCACATCGCCTAGAAGCCCAGTGGGATATACACTTTCAGAAAACACTTGGAAAATGAGGGGAGAAGCTTCAGATCTCCACCACTTTCTTGGCTCCAATACTCAGTGTTTGCACCACAGTCTCATCACTGATATATTCCTGTGTACTCTTGGAAATTATCTTTCAGACTGACAATCCTGACATTTACACCATAGGAGAAAGCTTCTGTGAGTGGGAAGAGAGGCAGTGTGACCAACTACTCCGTGCTGCTGGATTCTACTGGTCAAGCCTGGGCTGTAGGTCTGGCGTGAAGCTGGGAATCTGCTTGTTGGCGTGCAACCAGATGATTTCATATATTTTGAGCGTTAGCCACTGTCATCCCAGTTAAGAATCTGAATCTGGGAGGTAGAGAGCTAGCTCATCTGATAAGAGCTCTGGCTGCTCTTCCAGAGGACCAGGGTTCAGTCCCAAGCACCCATGGTGGGTGCACCAACATACATCCAAGCAAAACACTCATAGACACAGAAAAAATAAATAAAATTTTTAACATAAAAAAGAAAAAAGAAAAAAAAGGATCCAAAGAATGTATAAGTTTGAGTTCAGGCTCGGCTGCTGACTGTGGTCCTGGGAAAGGCCCCGAGATTTCTTTAGACAGGTTCCCTCTCTGAAAAAAATGAGATACTAAAGGAGGCTGTGTCTTAAAAAGAAAGAAACAAGATCACATATGTAAAGCTTGAAACGCACATGACAATTTTAGCATAAATAAGTCCTTGTCTTAGTCATAATTACAGATTCAGTGTATTTTATTTTGATGAATTTCTTTTTAAGGCATTTCGACTTAATTTTTCTTAGTAGATCTGTAATGTATCAGGGGGTCCTAGATAGCTGCAAGTATCATTTCTGTTATATACTGAAATGAGGTAGCAGATTGTAAATGCTTAGGACCAAGGACTTGTCTGGCCCATTCTTATGTTTCTACTTCATACATATGATGCTTACTAGATGATGAATGAACTACTGATTAAAGCAATGGGTACCTCATGACAGTGACCGATGGGCCATCATGTAATGAAGCTGTGAACTAGGATTACCCCACCTTGCACACCTTACAGCCAGGCCAGATCACTTACAGCACAGGGCATGAGAGCTGCTCACAGCTTACTGTTCCTGAGGCGCTGAGCCCTTACAAACTCAGTTTCACAAGGAGTCTGTGCTTATTTGCTCTAACACAGCTGCAGGGTGCCATCACTCTTCACACCAGACACTTCCAAATGTGGCCACTCTATTCTCCCCTGAACATGTGTGCTGCTCAAGTCCTCAAAGCCGGAGCCCCCTTCCCCTCCCTCTGATCTGGGCCTATGGTTGCACTGGGGTTACTGGAGTGCAGAGAACTGACATTCTGCTAGCTTGGCTTCTGCCCTTTAAGAGAACTGGAAGCCTCTGCTTCGTTTCTCTGGGTGGCAGGTAAGACCTCCACTGCACTGTGATGATCCTGCCACAGGAGAGGCCCCAGGAGGAAGCCCAGTGTAGCTCAGATGGTGAGTGCAGCCTGCCTGCCTTCCCTGCAAACCAAGAGGATGAATAACTTGAGCCATCACAACTAACCCCACACAGAGTGGAAATAGGAAATGTCTGGCATGTTTCAGTTTCCACATTTTAGGGTGGACTTTTACACAGCAATAAAAATCTGGAACAATCTCTTAATTTTTATCACCTTTAAAAAGCCTAATATTTCGTCTCCTGACTAATTTGCATGTTAGTATCTATTCCTTTTCTTTTTTAAAGAAATATTTTATTTATTATTCTTATTTTATGTGTATGAGCGTGTTGCCTGCATGTATGTGAGTGTATCCGTGTCATGCAATGCTGCAGAGGTCAGAAGAGGGCTTCAGATTCCCCTGGAACTGGAGTTAAGGGTGGTTTGCAGCCTCCATATGGGTGCTGGGAATCAAACCCGGGTCCTCTGCAAGACCAGTCAGTGCTCTTAACCACTGAGCCATCTCTCCAGTCCCTACCTATTTCTTTTCAAGGAAGATGTCCCTTCTGTATCTCTCCTACCCGTTTTATCTAAATTAATCCAGCATGCAAGCCTGTTCAAGATCCACCTGATTAATTCAGCAGGTCTCTTTTATCCCTACCTTGGGAGAACATTCTTTAAGAGGGTCAGTGACCCTCCAGCTCAGCGCACAGTGGAATCATGAGAAGTTCTGCACGGTGAAGTCAGTCCTACCTTTCCTTATCTTGTTGATTCACAGAGGTAGTACCCCTATTTATTTTTACTGACAAACTAACCTTGTTCTCCCTTGCTTGTGACACTGTAAGTAGAAATGACACTATATTTCAGTGTATCAGCACAAATAAAAGTGACAGCATTTGATTTGTTGCTTCTGTCAATAAGAATTTGAAACTATCATTTTACCAACTTATTTTTGACCCTTGGAAATTTTATTTTTTTAACTACCCAGACTGAGATTTTCTTTCTGGAAGTTTAATTAGGTCGTTTACATTTTCTGCTGGGTGCAGGTGAACACTGGGGCTGCAGAAGAATAACAGAAAAATGAGGGAAAATCTCTTGGTGTCTGGGAATGGGAAGGTCCATCGTCAGAGCCTGGGTGCCCAGGACCACGTGTGGTCAAGACCACGGCTGGCCATCAAGGGAGGCAGGAAGTCCATTCCTGAGAATCAGTCCTCCCAAAACTAGAAACTGAAAATGACAGAAACCTCCACCTTCCCCAGTGTAAGTCCAATACAGATGCAAAGTCACTGCAATGGGCAACGGAGGACCTTAGGGGAGGGGTGGTGGGGAACGCAGCCATTCAGAGAGGGCTGAACCTGCTGCCCAGCGTTGGACGTCTTCCATCCTCTGATCTGCTCCACCATCAGCTACCACCAGAGGAGTGTGGAACCAGGACTCGGAGTTGAGAACCACAGCTCCAGCTCACAGGAGAGAAACCACAGTTAAGGTATATGAGATGGGAGACATTTTAAGTCTTTTATAGTACCCTTGAATTGTTTAAATTCTTGACTTAATTTTCACTTAAAGACCAAACATGGTGACTCATACCTGTAATTCTAGCACTTAATGGCTGAAACAGGAGGACTGCTGTGGGCTCAAGTTCAGCCTGGACTCTGCAGTGAGTTCTAAGGCAGCCTTAGCTACAAAGTAAGGCCAAAGAACTAGCCCGGTGATACTACACCTAAGATAACGAAAAGAACTTCCGTAGAGTTACACCTTAATTACGTCATAGAATCTTCAGGAAATTTACTGTGGTATTAGTAGAAATCGACTGTCTTTTTGGAGGGGAGGTCGCTGCTGTTGTTAAACGAAAAGAACACTGATGCAGACCTCTTCCTGACTCTACTCTGTAAGACGTCGCCCTCTAGTGATGCATCTGCTCGTGTGCTCAGTCACAAGGAGACCCAACACTGGTTTGTGCCTTTCTTGCCTATGTGGAGTTCCTGGTGGTTATAGTGCACCTCTCACAAAGCAAAATCCACAAGATGAATAAAACTCTCCCTTTGCTGACCATAAGCATCTACCGGTATGTATTTTTTGTTTAATTCCATACATGACACATTTCCTAAAATGGTATTTGTACCTCCTTTTTGCCTGGAAGTTATTCCCAAAAATAACATTCCAAAATTAGCAAACAGGTCAAATAAAGCTGGCATTTACTTGTACTTACATTGAACTAGGGCGACAACACACAGGAAAACATAATTTTCCTTATTTTCAAATGAAGAAAGAAACAAAGGTTTAAATCTGGAAGAAACAAGACGAAGCTGGTTCCAGTGTACAGGAATACGAACTCAGGAGAGTCTAACTCCAGTCACGTGACCCTGAGCACAGGACCCACTGGCTGCATTCTCCCTTCACAAGTAAGTTCACACTTTCCTTAACATTTGTTCAGAAAGATGAAAACCGAATTTTAAATACCTACTATTAAAGAGACACCCTGGGGGGGGGTTGGAGAGATGGCTCAGAGGTTAAGAGTACTGGTTGCTCTTGCAGAGGACCCAGGTTTGATTCCCAGCACCCACATAGCAGCTAATAACCATCTGTAACTCCATGTCCGGAGCAATCCAACGCCCTCTTCTGACCTCTGAGAGCACTGCATGACATGGGTACAATTACACACATTCAGGCAATCCACTCATCTACATAAAATAAAAGTAGTAAAAATATTTTTAAAAAGAGACACCCTACAATTAAATACGTTACATTAATACTGAAACGTGTTCTCAAATTCCATGGTATAGGACTGAACCTCAACTGAGTTCCCGCTTCAGAACATCTCCCTTCTTACCCTTAGGTGGAACTTTAATGATAGCCATCAAGATTATTTGAGGGAATTTAATTAGCACCATGCTTTAATTGAAAGAGATATTTCCAGCATAAAAATAATCATGTTAGGGGCTCAGGGAGCGACATGCAAAGCTGTAAATTATGTCCCTAAGTAAAATAACTGCCAAAGAATATTCATGCTAGAGGCCTCTGCCCTGACCTCCCTCACCACATGAAGGAGACACAGTACTTTGCAGCTGTGCTGATTCTGTCCCCTTGGCACTATTTGGCAATGTCCAGACACATTTTCACTTGTAAAACTGAAATGTTCCAGCTAGCATCTAGATAGTAGGGGTCGAAAAAAAAAAATGCCACTGTCAACAGTTCAAAAACTCCAAACTACAATTAAATGCAATTAAGCATGATGTCAATGGTGCTGGGAAACCCCGACTGGGATGCTCTGCCTGAGTTCTACAGAGTTTTCTGTGAAAACCTATAGAGAAGAACAATCATGATTCCTTTACATAAACTCTCTGGTAATGCACTATTTTTAGTGGAGAAAAGATAGGCCAAAGCAGCACCGTCCACAGCTTTCAGAGCATACCCATGTGGAGCTCAGAAAGTGCTGCCAAGTGCTTTTAAATTCTTATTTCCTTTGCTCTTGGCACAGGGTTTCATGAAGCACAGGCTGACCCGGAAGTCACTACATAGTTGAGGGTGACTTTGAACTGTTGACGACCCCACCACCTCCATCTCCGGGTGCTAGGATTATGAGCACACACTGCCGACGACCCCACCACCTCCATCTCCGGGTGCTAGGATTATGAGCACACACTGCCATGCGTGGCTTCCCCGCACGCTTTTTAGATAGAGATTTCATGGCCCTATCAAACGAGTTTTCTCATATTCAGTTACCCCCAAAGATTCTCACAAAGCCAGTTTGTGAAAATTACTCAGTCAATGAAGTAGCCATCTTGTCATTGAGATCTACAAAAATCAGAGTTATTTGCATGTGACTTGGAAACAAAGATCTAAGATGTGAACGCTAAACCGTGTGCCCATTCCATGAAGCTCTTTAAATGGTCTCCTGTGCCAAGTTGTCTACAGTTTTCTGTATTTACAGTAGTTTTAGCTTTAACTGAACCCAAACACTAAAGTACCCCATGCTCTGCGTGCCACCAATTCCCACAAAATGTAAAACACCAACCTGTGCCATGACTTTACAAAGCCACTTGGGTTCCACAAAATACAAATCACTCAACTGCAGTGCTGGGTCTTGAAAATGAAGAAGGACTCCTGCAGAAAAATTCATCAGTCAGTGAGATGTGGGATCTCGAACGTCTAAACATCTGGGAGCTTCCGACACACTAATGCACCTGCGTCACCTCACAGTGGAGGAGGGGCCCTGAGGTGCTACGCATCCTGTCCTCAGCTCTAAAGACTCAAAGGTATAAAAAGGAGGGTTTTTGAGCTATATGATTTGATTATATTAAGCATACTTGAGATGCTGGCAAATACAAATAAATACAAAGTCATAATTTACTTTTTAACTTTTATATGTATAACACAATGGCACATTTTATTTTCAATACAAATAAGAAACTAAACATATCTGTTTTAAGAATCATGGGAAAAGGGAATCCTGAATTTATTTTTCATACAACAGAATACAGGGATCATAAACAGTTTCCTGGCCACCTACTCTGCTACTACAGATAGGCTCACATTTCCAGGAAGTTCACACTGAAGGACAGCAGCATGGCCTCTATGGTGCTGTGGGCTGCAGTTTCACGGTGTGACCGAGGTATGAGTAACAGAGCAAGATTGGCCACCCAGCAACACTTCGTGTCAAAAAGCCCTTGATCGTCCAAGGCGGCCCAGTTGAAAACGCTGCAATAGTAATTCGTTTTTACAGTATGAAAATAACTTTCATATAAAAATGTGATGCTATGAAAGAGCACAGCTGTGCTGGGGGCTCAGAGTCTCCTATACAGCAAAACCACGTCCAGAACCCTAGTCCTTCATGCTTTGTCCTTGGATGATTTCTAAGTTGATTTTCTTAGGACCTGATGTTTCAACTCAACATTAATATATACAATGATCTTATGAAAGAGAAAAAAAATCAGTGGCCTGTTTAAGAATTGTTTTGACATTCTCATACATTCTGAACATAGATGATCCACAAGATTCAGGCACCTTTCAAATGCCATAATCTGGAGCACAGAGCAAACACACACAAACCTGACTCGTTTAAGAAGTGAACCGCCTGGGGAAGCTCGTTTTCATCCAGCTGCAGCTGGTTTCCCTTCACTAGCTGTAACAGGCGTTTCTGGTCAATCACAGGAAATTCAATTGGCACAGTTCTTCGCTCTGATAAGATGATTTTCTCCAGTTCGAGGTAGCAGTCTGGGATTAGCTGCCCGACAACAGGCTGATCCCGAATCTGTGAAATTGCAAATGACAAGCTGTGAAAATCTACTTAACGTCTGCTTTGTCAGATGGTGCATCCAGCCATAGCAATCTTCACAGAATGAATGTTTTTAAAGAAAATTGAAACATGTTGTAAAGCTTATCCAAATGGTAATGAATCAAAGATGAAATTAAAGAGAATTACGGACACAAAGCAAATTTGTAAAGTAACTTCTAATAAAATAGCGTGGTACTATTTGTCTAATTATTTAGAAATTCCATTTTTTAAAACAGACAAAACACTGACAGTAAAAGAATGATTTTATAAGGCTGGGCATAGCGGAACATACCTTTAAATCCCAGCACTTTGGAGGCCAAGACAAAGGGATCTCTGCGAGATCAAAGCCAGTCTGGACTACATCACTGTGCATTCCAGGCCAGTAGGGGCTACAGGGAGACCCTGTCTCAAAAAAAGACTATGACATTATATTTGAAGCACTGGGCCTGTGTACAGAAGACAGGTGGGCTTAAGACATCCATCCTTGCCACCAGAGCTTTGGAACGTTTCTTTGTTAGATAAAAATACATCCAGAAGTCAAATATCAAAATTTTCCCTTGTTCCTTAGACAACATCAGGTGGGCAGACTGTAAATATCAAGAGTCAAACCTGGAGATGTGAGATCTTCTAACCAACCTTGAACTTGGGAAATGAGAACGTGTCTAACCTCCGATAGTCCTGTCCCAGACCCGAGAAATCACTTTGCTGCACTAGCTGAGAAACATAAAAAGTGTAACTTTCAAAGACTTGTCTTAACATAACAGTTTCCATAATAGACATAGTTTCCAAATTTTGAAATTGAAAATTCTAATTTTAGAGAGAAATGCACCTGCAGCAATAGTAACTGAAATACCTCTGAGAACCACGAGGGGGCGAACTCTCCCCGTGTCTGGATCCCAGTGACTCTCATTGGTTCCATCTATCAGAATTTCTGTTTAAATTCTTAACATATTTATCACACACAGAAACTGGGTCTTTCCTAGCACACAAAATCACAAAAACGTCACTTTTCTGGACTGTACATAGAACATTAAGGAACCTGATTTTTAGCACCTATAACCAATAGGTGCAGCAAATAGTCGTTCAAAAAAATGGTTTGTATATGCCTTGTCCTAGGAAACAATACATAATTCTACTAATCTTCGTGTGCTTTTCTTCACTATTTATAAATTAAGATGAACTAGAACTTCAATTTGAAGTTTATGTTTTAACCCAAGAAATAAAGAAATAAATGAATGTTTCCCAAAAAGCAAACCAAATAAAAGGGGAAGACTTTTGTAGGCCGGGTCACAAGGCCACAGGAGGATGTCTGCTCTGATAACGGGCTGGAAAGTAGCACAGGTGCAGGGTTCCCACTATTCTGTCCGCCTTCATCGTTCACCTTCATTATGGGAACACTGCGAGACTGAGGAGGAAGAAAAAGAAAACTTCCAAAGAGCACAGACACGTGTGCATAAAAGCAAGGAAAGACTGGAAATGCGCTAAGACAGAGGGAAATGATAAATGAGGGGGAGAGAACCGAAGAGCTCAGCTCTCTAAGAGATTGAATGCTGTTCTGAATGGGTTGCGGCCTTCAGGAGATGGCGTTTTACCCTAACAAGGCATCTGAAAGAATCCCAGAAGCAGTGCAGTGGCCTCTGTAATCAATACGTGTTCCTTTACCCAATGTTACCATGTGTGAAGCATTTGTTTTACTGCCTTGTATAGAGCTGTCATCAAAGTTCATCTGTAAGGACCTGTCCCATTGGCTGACAGTGATATCTTCCTAGTATCCAAAAGCAGCATTAGCCCATCTTAAAAGACCTGCCTTACCTACAGGCTTGGCTCCAACTAAATTCAAGCTTTTTCCAAACACATTCCTCTTCCAAAATATCTGCTATATGCTTTTGGCATATATGCTTTTGGCAGCAATAGGAAGAGGAAAAACTTAAATATCCCAATTGTCAAAGAAATTCTTTAGGTACAGGTACAGTCACAGAAGTTGATTAATAAACAAGTTAACTGAGTAACTTTTGCATATTTGTAATTAAAGAAATCACATTACCCCAATCATAAGTTCCACAGGAGAGTAAAAGAGAAGAAAGCTTTAAATACACGAGACTATTCTTCTTACGTAAATATCAACAGCAATCAGGAAAACATTTTAGTAACCATTAAATGTGGGTTGAAACAAATTCTCTCCCAGGCACTGTGAAGACCAAAAAATTATGAATGGTTCATTAGGCTTCAGACAGGAGCATGATCTGTGGAAATGGGGCAGAGCTTAGCTAACTGGTCAATATGGAGTTATAACCAGAGTGAGCTTATCATTTTTCATGAAGTACTTTTGAGATGCAGTGGGGCCCGGGGAGTAATTACCCGGGGGGCTGCCCAGGCCAAACAGGACTCTGGTCACATTCTATGATCTCCTTAGAGCTAAGCCAACAGAGATTCACCATGGCCCTTACCACACTGAACAACCACCCAGAGCATTTTCCAGCAGATGAAACTATCATCCCCTCAGGGCCTAAGGAAGATTTCTTTCTCCCACAAGTATTTAAAAAGAGTATTGTTGCTGGTGACCTATTTATTCAAGTTTTAGAAACATTAGGCTTACCAAAGAGAACTTTAGGAATTTAAAACATGTCTTAAAATGAAAACCTAGTTTGTATGAATTGAGTAATTATTTAAATGTGGCTGAAAGCCAATCTGTGGTCTTGATGACTGAAGAGCTGACTCACAACTCTGAGAGATAAACATAGGAATGGAAGCCACAGGAGAAGAGACATGAAGGAGCCGAGCAGACGCAAGGAGCACAGAAACTCCAGCAGACAGTGTCACAGACCAGCAGGAGCCAACACACTGACCCAGACTCCACCTCACTTCCCCTCTGGACGGGTGGGGCAACGGGCAGATTGGCTTAGTATCCTGGGAGCATTCTCTCAGCTCTTTCCAGGATTCCCTAGTTATATTTGTTCCCACGTCTACGAATTATAAATGAGGCATGTTTGATAAATAATATAAATAAAAGTACTTTGACCCCACAATTTTAAGATAATCGCATTCTTAAGATTTCTGACATCTCCAAGCAGTGGCATAATGTGAGAACGAACAAATTGCGTTTATCCATCAGCCTGCAAGAGACACACACTACCGCACCTTGAAATTAAGACTCTCATTTACGATGGTTTTCCGAAGTTTTGCCAAAGCATCAGACTCCTCAGTGGCGTTCACAAAGTGGTAATCCCGGATGGCAGGGAATCCTCGCTTGTTCAAGAGCTCCTTGGTGATTTTACTTATGCAGGCTTTGCGCTGCTTCTCATCAGAAACATCCAGATGTGTACCCACGAGAATCACGGGGGAAGAAGAAGCACGGGCCTATGGGACAGACACAGAATACTTTGCATTTGAATAAAAATCCTATCTGTTCCATCTGCTGAAATTCACTTTCTTTGAAATTCAGCAGCTCAGTGCCAAAAGACTCAAAGACTTAGGAGCAACAAAATAACTGTCCTTTCTTCTGCTGGGCTCACAGTCTTCCAAAGGACTCATGTTGGGACTCAACACCGTGATGCAGACTTTGTGAGCGGGTTACGTCACAAGGACGGAGCCCTGAGGGACAGACTGAGGTAGCCATCACGGGAGTGCATTTCTGGTGAAGATAAGTTAGGGCCCCTCCCCTTACTGTCTCTCTGGGGCGTGTCTACTCCTGCCCTTACACCTTCCCTGTGGGCTGACACAGCAGAAAGGGCCTCACAGAGGGGAGCCCCTATATCCTGGAGTTCTGGGTTCCAGAACCAAGAGAGGGAAATCTCTGTACTTTATGAAACACCCAGGCACAACAGCATACAGTGATCAAGACATTTCTTAAACCTAAAAAGCAATAACCTTAGAAACTTTAAGATACTAGTTATGCCCTTAATCCAATTCTTACCACTTTTCCGGCTGCCTATATAACAGTGGTAGAGTAACTTTTCTTTTTTATTTTGACATCTGTTTAAAGTAGTTCATTTGTCATCTGCTTTCTAAGCATTCAATAAACCTCCGAGCTACAGCAAAGTAACACAGAACTATTTACATCTTCCTTTACTTATCTGTGAACTTTAGCTCCCAAATTCACTATAAATCATTGAATTTGGTCTATGCCAAGAAAGAAAAAAAGCTGCAAAAGCAAATCTTACTGCACCGTAATGTTTGCTCACACTGCTACATGTGTAAGCAATAACAAAGTCAAGGAGAAATGCTTCAGAAATCATCCAAATTACCAAACAAGATGTGCACCATCAAATTATGTAGCGAAACGTTTGACACAACCCTTCCTAAGGACTTCACTCATGGAAGATTTCCCTGGTGCCACATGTGGTGAGCAGGTACGTGAAATCTTACCTCAAAAGGTCATATTATTTAGAGGAGTAGTTGACAGCTGGAGAGCAAGAACAAAGTAAAGAAATAACAAAAAGGAGACATTGAAGAGAGGAGCCTCACAATCTGGGCCATGTGCACAGCAAGATCTGAAGGACTTCTTACTAGAAGGTCACTGAGATGTGGCAAAGATGGCCAGAGTTTGTTATAGATCAGTTTTAATTGGGGAAGTTGATATTACACTTAAAAACAGAATATGAGCAAAACCAGTTGTGCATATGTGCCTTCAGATTTTACAGCATAAAAGGATTTCAGAAACTGGAAATACTCAGCACCCCGGGACAAGTTACTTCTGTGGAAGAACCCTGTCGCTCTAAAGATTGCCCAATCTGAAAGCTGAGCACTTCTAACCTAAAAAAAAGTATTCTAAGAAGAGAGAAACTGTAGGAATAAATTTTGCAATGGAGCATAATCCAGCCTAAAGACTTTTACCTAAACTTGCAATCAGAAAGTTACTGTTCGTAATATAAACATGCTCACAGATGGTTATCTGCAACTCTTATGACCTGGGCATGTGACCTTAATCCCTCGGGATCCACTTTGCCTTCCACCCAAAATAGAGGCTTAATTTATGTATGAATGTTTTACAAATCAGAGTGCAGAAAGAGGCATGCTTTTCTCATTCAAACAATGACAGAAATCTGTGTGTAATTGTATGAGCTAGTTTAAGTCTAGGGACTTCAAGGACAAGATTCTCTGATAAGGCTGGGTCCTGACTTCTACTTCCCCGTTTCATGCTGGAGTTGCTGTTTCAATACAGAATGAGTGACGTCTGGCTCCGGAGCACAAGAGACATCTGAAGGAACAGGTATGTGGCAGTGCTCCACTCTTGGCCTTATGAATGCTAGAGTCAAGTTGTGCCTTTACTCACGCATAACCATCATGTGGCACAGAAAGGTCACATTGTGGGACCTGCTGTGAGGAAGAGGCTCTCTACTCTGAACTCACAGATCAATGGCCAGAAAAGTCGCAAAGAAAAGGGGACATATCGGACTTCACAGTCATACATTGTTACTTGTATGACATCGAGCCCAAGGCTTTCTTGATAGCTTGTGCAAGAGCACCAATTCGTGGATCAGCAACTGGGAAAGTCATGAGGAAAAAGGGAATTGTTGGAAGTTCCCTATCAAACAGGAGGATAAGACAGACAGACAGACAGACAGACAGACAGACAGACAGACAGACATCACAAGGCTTTCTTCATACCTTGCATCGAAACACTTTACTTTTTGCTTTTACCTCCTTCTTTTCCAGGTCCAATCTAGAAGGAACTATGCCAAACATTTCACTTTCATCTTCACCTCTCCACACTCCCAGTGGGGATTTCTTTATCTCCTGACTCAAGCACATTCATTCAACTAATGAATTTACTTAAAGGAACTGGAACTAAAGCATCATCAAAGCAAATCTGTGAACCTTTAAATGTTATTCAGAAATAATTTCCCTAGTATTCCAACCATAGAACATTTAATTCAGAATCTTATGGAAAAAAACTAGGGACCAGTTGAGCTGCTCCTTAGAAACTGTTCAACTGAAGCATTTAACTCATTGGAACCAAATAAGTAGATATACAGTTTTCTCAAGGGAAAAAAAAAAAGGAATACTTCCAAAGAAACTGCCACTTTCTGGACATCCTCCACCTGATTCTTTTGCCTCCCATGGTGCTCCCTTCCCTAGGACAAAAGGCAGTGAAGAAATGAGTTTAGAATAGTAGTGTACCCGGCTTGGTAACTACAGAGTCTGATAACGCCAGCCCTGCATTTTCAAGCCTGTTTTTCTCTGAGATAGAATATCTTTTCCCTCCTCAAAACTCTTTTACTGTCTGCTTGTTTTGTTTCTGTGCTATCATGCTGGAATTCATTTTCCAGTTAAAATGACAGGGGTAGGTTAAAGAGAGAAACATTTGGATAATTTTCTTTTTTCCAAGTTCTTTCATCTGTTACTATTTTCTGTGTTCTCAGTTCTCCAAATTCTGAATACCTAACCCAGGATTACATGTAGCAAATTGTAATGTGGTTTTGCTAATGCAGATAGCCAAACTGCTATTCTTCTCTAAAAGAATTCACACTTGCCTACAAATTATAAATTAAAAAGGAAAAAAGGTCAAGAGGAGGGATTAAGGGATATGTATTAAAATTTTAACCCATAAGGGAGCCAACATGCTCCTTAACTTATAATCATTATTAGAAGTTGGGTGACAACTGTAATATATGTAAGGCCAATATTTACTTCTGTTATGAATAGTGGGTCATGCACAGACAGGATCAGTTGATGAATAAGTTGATTAACGTTAAAAGGTATTGAGAGAGCCACAAGGGCAAACGTGAGTAATCTGAATAGTCTCTACCTTCTTTATCATTGCTAATGAAGAAAGATGAGATACAGGAAAACTCAGGTCTTCTCAGAGTGTAAAGCATCTAAGTCTGACAAGGCCTCTTTCCTCATGGTTGCTCATGAAGGAAGGAAAAAAGGGTGCTCTGGAGAACAAATTACAGAAGGCTACAAGGCACCCCTAGTCTGTATCTATTTGACCTAAATCTCCAAAAAAAGGAAAAAAAATTCTAATGTTTTTCTGCATTCAAGCCTGGCCTTAGGTAGGCGAGAATAAAAAGCGGCGATACATAAGTTTCTTAGATTGTACACCTCCATTTACAGACACAGGCTAGCTAACTGTGGACAGAGGCTTTCAAACACTGGTCACTCCAAATACATGCAGGGAGAAACTCAAGTCAGGAAGTAATGAAATCGGATCTATGTGTTGCTTGACTCTCCTTGATGATGAGTGCTAACTGCCACATACTCGCGATCTTATAAAACGTAAAGATGTCAGGGAATGACTCTTCAAAATCAAATATTCTGACTTTTGTCACTTCTGATTCCTGATTCAAGACCCAATAGACTCAATTTTAGAGAGAAACAAAAACCTTTTTGTATACCGATAAATTGTCATATATTGTTTAGCTCACTGAGAAGCTGCCTCTGGAGATGGGATTCAGCCCTCCCAATTCAGATCTAAGTGTGTTCATCTAAAAATGTCCTCTTAAACTACTGAGAAAGGTTTGGCTCTCAACTCAGTGGCCAAAAGGAGGACAATATAGCAGGTTGATAGAAAGGCATTATGTCCTTTAGAACAGCTAAGGGATAAAACATTTCTAAATGAAATGTTTAACCTCTAAAGGAGGTTACTATTACTTATCTTGTGATATAAAGATATTTATAGTAAAAGCAGCTTAAGAGATGCTCTTTTGCCACTAAAAATATGCTTGGGTGGGGACCTCTCACTAAAGCGTCAGTCCCTCAGGCTATAGGAGAATCAGAGCCACCCTTGAGCTTGCCTCACCCTAAAATGATAAAAGAGGCAGGCCAACTCCCTCTTTAGCCCTAGGGTAATAGGTAATTTGCTTTTTAGATACAATAGAAAAAAATTTAAACTCCAGAAACAGAGGAACACCGTTAAAAATATTTTGGTTTAATCTTAGGTAATTCAAATTGACCTATAAAAAATTTTCCTTGCCCAGATGTTATTGATTCAAACCACTTGATTAAACACTTATCATGGTTTATTCTCAGCTACACCAAGATTCTGGCTTTAACTTATTGGTGCAATTGATTTATTGTTCACACTGGTGGAATCAAACATTTGTTTATCCCCAAAAGCTTATGAGAAGTGACTAGACATTGCCTAGTACCCCTCATCAAGGAAGTTCTCACAATAGAAGATAAATTTATTTGTTAATAAATGTCTCATGGTATTAAGATAATCAAAAAGAAAAGGTTATAAAGATGTAAGAATGGAAATATTTTTTAGTAAAGGATTTATTCTGAAGACTAAGAATGTTGGATGTTTCTAGAATGACAAAGTAAAAAAATGGTGTGTGTTATGAAGGAAAATTGGATTAAGGTATTTTAGATACATAAGAGATGATACTTAAATATCCTCTAATTAAATCAATGAAGTTGTTGATCTAATCTTGTTATTACACAGATTGACTTTAAAATCAAAATATATATCTAATCAAGGTTTATTTAAATGTTCATAGTACTTGACAGTACCAGACTGGTGTAACTGATTTTCTGGGTGTTCAATAACCATACCTGAAATTCACTATCCTTCTGTAGTTCATCAAAACTACCATATTATTATTATTGATTTGATTCATTCACTTCTTTTTTCATTAAGCCTCATAAGTTAGAACTGTCTGTTCCAAAAGGATAACCTTACATTTTTTCAACAGCTTTTAGGCTGCATCAATTAGCTTCAACCTTGCCTCAGAATTTGCATTGCATCTTTTTCTCAAATTTTTGCTTCTCTTAAAAGAGACACTAATTTAAATTCACACTATCCCATTGTGATGCCCGGCTATTATGTTACAGCAGTTACAGCTAGGAGCTGAATTTAGAAAACAGACAGCCTTCATAGATCCTTAGGTTTATCTTTGTATTTATTTGTGAAACTTCTCTTTCCATTACAGAATTTTAGAATGGTTATTTATGCCCAATACCTCAGTGAAAAATATTTGTATCCCAAATCAACAAAGAATTATTTATTCTTATTCAACAGGACCAAACCAGAACCATCCAACTTAATAGACAAGATCCTGATGCTATTTATCTGTCCATATCTGAAGACAACTTCCACTTTCTTTTACAGATCTCAGAAGAATGGTATGTTACTTCTGCTGGTTTTTTAGGACAGGCTTCCTTTCCCTCTATGTGGAGTTCCATTCCTCCCTAAATCACTAACACTCTTTTCAGATGGAGACAATAATCAGGAGAAGGAACCATTATGTGGTCCTGGACTATAACACTCTCCTGTAACTTCTAGAGCAACCATCACCCAGTGAGAACTTATAGATGTTCCTTCTGCTTTTCAAAAAAATTCCCTTATTAACCCTTCGATTTAATAACGGATTGAGCTCACTATGTGGCTCAAGCTATCCCATTAGTTTCAAGACATGTTGACTCATTCATCAGACTCCTTTTTATTCAAAATATTTACCTCTATTTAAAGTCTTTTTCATAAGTGAACTCATCCTGCCTATAAGAATAACCTGGTTCCCTCACAGGAGGGCACTGATGTGCTAACTGCCTAGTTATATATTTTCAATTATCAGAGGTATAAACCAACAAATTATCCTGTTCTGTTCTGACTGTTCATTGGTGAGCCCCACCATTTCCAGAGAAATTACCCCTAGGTATTCATCCTAACAAACTTTTGGAAATGGAAGTAATTCACATAAATTACTTTGGTCATTTTATATTTGCTTATGAATGTGCTGATACTTTTCAAGGCTTTAATTTTGCTAATGCTTAAAGATATGAATCTGCCTGAGCGGTCTAAAAACAATCATTAACTACTTTTTCTGTAAAGGGGGTCACAAAAGAAATCAATACAAACAATTGTTCCACTTTGTTTTATTTTTGTTGTTTTTCTTTTATTTTTATTTATTTATTATTATTTTGGGGGGGGTCTTTTTGAGACAGGATCTCCCTGTAGCCCCTGCTGTCCTGGAACTCACTACGTAGACCAGGCTGGCCTTGAACTCACAGAGATCTACCTGCCTCTCTCTGCCTCCCTGAGTGCTGGGATTAAAGGCCTGCTCCACCACACCCGGCAACTGTTCTACTTTGTATCTAAAACTTTTATCTCCTTTTTGCTAACTCTGACAAGTCTGTGCCTCTACCTATATTACCCCAAGTACCAACCATAATTAAACTAATTCATGTGTTATTTAAGTTAAATGAACAAAAAGGAGGAATAAAGGGTAATTGCTCAGAAATAAATTGTTAAAACAAATTATACTTTAAATCTTTTAAAAACAACTTATATTTTAATTTTTTTCATTGTTTCAATTTTGTCCCCTATGATGAAAAAGCTCCTCCTTAAGTAACAAGAAGTTTTACCAAAACCCATGGTTTTATATAAGGGCCAACTAATGGATGGATTCCCTTCCTCTCGTTAACCAGAGCCAAAACTCCACACCTGTGCTTTCTCCAACAGTGCTCTCTGGATGGTGTAGTGACTGGTAAAGCTGCACCAGAAGGCAACATCCCGGCAACAGAAAAGGTGAGGGAAACGTAGGAGCAGCTTTTGGGATATGGACATAATCTGGCCTAAAGACTTATGTAACCTTGCAACCAGATAGTTACCACCGTTTATAATGTAAACATGCTCACTCAGCCTTTTACGACTTGGACATGTGACCTTAATTCCAGAGGACCCCAGGATGACTGAATTTACGTATGAATGGTTTGCATATCAAAGCACAGAATGCGGGATGTTTTTCTGATGGCAAACAAAGACAGAAATCTGTGTGTAGTTGTGGGTGATAGTCTAAGCCTAGGGCTCAAAGGGCAAGATTCTCTGATAAGGGTAGGTACTGACTTCCACTTCTTCATTTCATGCTGGAGATGCTGTTTCAGTAAAGGAATGAGCAATGTCCTAGTTCGGGAGCACTGCTCCAAGAGACATCAGAAGGAATGGATGCTCAGCAGTTTGGCTTGCTTTGCCTTATGAATGCTCAGATAGGCTAGTTCTTTATTCAGGCATAACCATAATGTGGCAAAGAAAGGCTGCAACTGTTTGCCAAATAAATTACTTTAAACATGGATATGGAAAACAGAATTTATAATATGATAATTTTTATGCTCCATTTCCTTATGATTAGAAGAGATAACCTTGATATTGAAGAGCCAGGGCTTCATGGCGTCCACTTCTGCCTGCCCTTTGCTCAGGTCATAGACAGCGAGGTACAGAGCTCTCTGGGTCATGAAGTGGGGATGTGTGCTGTAGAACTCCTCACGACCTGAAAAAAAATGTCAGAGGTTTGCAGTCTTCAATGGAATAAGCAAGATTCATTTTAAGAAAGCATGCAGACTGTCACATACTTAAAAGAAAAACAATCAACAGACAATATTCATATTGAGAGGTGACCCTGTGGTTGTGTCAGTTGTAGACTGACAACTTTCAGCATTTTTATCGCTGCCCACCATGCAGTTAGTGTCAGAGTCCTATGCTGATCTCCAGCCTTTCTTTTCCTGTTCTTGCCTTCTCTGGTGACAAGGACAGAATCAGCACGTAATGGCTTTGGAGGAACTTCATAGGATCTGTTCTTTGATACATTTGACCAGAAAACTCAATTTTAAAATCGCTATTCTAAATAAAAGGCAAAAATAATGACATAAATACCTAGAGAAACAAATACCTGCAAAGTCCCACACGTTTAGAACGAGGTCTTTCTTCTTTTTGCCTCTGATTTGGATAGGCCAGTCTTTCACATCGATGCCAACCGTGGCCCCCTGCATGCTAAGATCTGATTTCTTCATTTTCATTAACTGCTGAAGTAACGTGGTTTTACCACTTCCAGTATTACCCACAATCATAAGCTTCATCCTGTTGTAGGGCACAGCCTTTTTCAAACGTTGTTGAAGAAACCTGGTATTTGAAAGATAAAAACAAACAAGCTGCCTTAAGAGTGCACTGGGACTCGTGGGAGTTGTTCTGCAGTGAATACTTAAGTATGCAAAAGACCGCAAAGGTCATAAACTAACAAAGTCGCGCCTTTCGATGTACTATTGGCACATGCATTTTCAAAGCAATAATTTAGTAATTTCAAAGCAATCAATATTTTGTAGCATTGCCAAATGTAGCCTGACCACCAGAAATAAACAAAATGCCAAAATTCATTTGCAATGCTGATCAGAATGCAATGTATATACACAGACATATATACAAATGCTCATATATGTGTCTCAGTTTGTTTATAGCACAAGTAAAACTCTAAAAATTTTAAAATATAAAATTTTACAGTGGGGTTACAATGTCATAGAATCAAAGAAGAGAGAAACAACAAAGCCTATTATAGCCAAAGTTTGATAATGAGGTAATATTGGTTATTTTATATGTGAGTGTATATATACATTCATATAGGGTATATGAAATATAAAGACATATTTTATGTATTCACATATGATGTATGTGATATAGAGATACATTCACACATATTCACATATTGTGTATATGAATAGAAAGATAAATATTTGATCATTTTAAATATATAACTTATTACATTATCAATAAATATTAACATGTTATCTTGAGTAAACTTAATGAAAAAATAATTGAAATTAATTATTAGAAATGCTAGATGCTCAAACAAAACTGATATTCAAACAACAGAGTAAAGATATGTGTTGTTTTTAAATATTTATTATTTTTATTTTATGTGTATGCATTTATTGCCAGCAACGTATGTAAGTGCACCCATGTCATGCAATGCCTGTGGAGGACAGAAGAGGGTGCTCAATCCTGTGAAACTGGAGTTATAGACAGTTGTTAGCTGCCATGTGGGTACTAGGATTCAAACCCTGGTTATCTGCAAGAACAACCAGTGTCCTTAACTGCAGAGACATTTCTCCAGCCCCCAGATTTAAAATGTTTTGAAAACTTAGAGAAAAGCACAGAGAAAGTCACAGAGAAAAGCAAACTAGAGGCTGGAGAAATGTCTCAGTGGTTAAGAGCACTGGCTGCTCTTGTAGAGGATCTGGGTTCGATTTCCAGCACCCACATGGTGGCTAACAACCATGTATAACTCCAGTTCTAAGGGATCTGACACCTTCTTCTGACCTCCACAGGCACTGCACGACATGGGTACCCTTACATACATACAGGCAAAACACTCATGGAAATAAAGTAAAAATAATAACATTTTTTTAAAAAAGA
This sequence comes from Nannospalax galili, assembly GCF_000622305.1. NCBI lineage: Eukaryota > Metazoa > Chordata > Mammalia > Rodentia > Spalacidae > Nannospalax > Nannospalax galili. The sequence goes on along the minus strand of NW_008334929.1, from coordinate 3,839,511 downwards.
AAAAGCAAACTAAATTATACAAAACCTTTAAGGAGTATTGATAATCCATGCCAACAGCAGGAATCTGAGCAACGTTCCTGATCATATGATGAAAAGGAAACATTAGTGACAGGAAAGATAGCTAAAGTGCTTGCTTGTGTGAGGACCAGAGTTAGGATCCTCAGCACCCACAGAAAAGCCAGGCCAGGTGTGGCAACCTGCCTGTAATCCCAGCCTTGAGGAAGCAGAGCCAGGGTCTCCCGGGCAAGTACCTAGCTCCAAGTTCATCAAGAGACCCTGTCTCAGGAAATAAGGTGGGGGCAGTCAGGGTGGAGTGATGTAGGAAGACACATGACATCAACCTGTGGGTGACAGGTATTCTCTCCACATTATCTGGGCTACAAGGAATGGGGAAAAAAAAAAAAAACCTCTGCTCAGGCTACAAATAAACTCATTTGTTAAATGAAAAACTAGTGGAACACACAATACTGTTAAATAGTACAGTTCAGTTTCCCTAAAACTGTAACTCTATACCCATCAAAATCACACACAAGAAAACTGAAGCAAATTTACCCAAGACAAATGGAGATAAAGTTGGCTAACCTTATGATGTCTTTGGCTTTACATCCTACATGCTTGAAGTCAAAACTCAGATGCAACTCATCCAAGGGAAGATCCCATATTTTGCTTAATTTCCCCATTTCGTTGGGAAAAGATCTCAGTTCCGAGTTGTGACTAACATCAAGAGATGTCAGATTTTCAAGAAAGCCAATCTCAGGTGGAATCTTAATGAAATAAAAAAGGGTAAAGCCTGTTGTTAGGGAGGAAGAAATGTGCACAGCCAGGAAATAAAGCGTTAGGGAATAAGAAAGGCTCTGACATCTCATCAGCAACCTGTACGACTGTTCAACAAAGTGGAGAGTTTTCCAAAACCGTGTCCTAAGTTTGCAGCATACATGCTTTAAAACAAGCAAAAATATGTAAAGAACTTACCTCCAATCTATGAATCATTCACAACTTTATTACATTTTTAAAATGTATTTACTGTGTGTATGCATGTGCACACGTGTGTGTGTGTGTGTGTGTGTGTGTGTGTGTGTGTGTGTGGAGGTCGGAGGACAATTTGCAGGAGGTTGTTCTCTCCTTCCTGGGTGTGGTGGTTGGAACGACAACATCCCCCACTGGCTCCAAGTATTCGGACATTTCGCCCTCGGTTGGTGCTGCTGTTCCCGGAGGTTTAGGAGGTGTGGCCTTGCTGAAGGAAGCACCGGGGATGCTGCACCTGCTTGAGAGGTGAGCTCTCAGCTTTCTGCCCTGGCTGCCTCCTGCCATGCCTACCCTATCATGAAGGATTCTCATCTCTCAGGAACCATAAGCCAAATAAATTCTTCCTTCTGTAAATTGCCTTGGTCATGGTGGTTTACCACAGCAACCAAAAAGTAGTTGATTCACTAGGGGTGGAACTCAGGTTGCATGGCTTGGCAGCTAACACTTTTACCTGCTGAGCCATGTACCTGGCCAGGTTTATAACTTTAAAAACCCAGTTTCCAGCAGGGGATGGTGGCACACGCCTTTAATCCCAGCACTCGGGAGGCAGAGACAGGCGGATCTCTGTGAGTTCAGGGCCAGCCTGGTCTACATAGTGAGTTCCAGGACAGCTGGGGCTACAGGGAGACCCTGTCTCAAAAAGACCAAAAAAACAAAACAACAACAACAAAAAGCCCAGTTTCCTTTGGTAATATACTTCATCTCCTCACAACATTGAAAATGAGTTCTTTGTAGTTACTGAACTGGCTCATTTTGTTCAGAGCCATTTCAGCAGCAACTTTGCTCCACACCAAAAGGAAAAAGGGGGCAACCTTGGGCCTTGGAAAATTGCCCTTGCCATGAATCACGGAATGTGATAATTCCAGACATTATACATTTTTACTAACCAGCTTGTTTTCACTTCTGTAACCTGCTTGCTGTCTTGGGTCACCCTGACATAGGGCACAAGACCACCCTTGTTATCTTGTTATTGTATGACCACCTAGAAGTTATTTACCTTGACTGTCTTATTTTACTTGTTATGGCTAAAGCAGTTGGCTAGTTTTAATGTCACATGAGTGCCAAGTTATATGACTGTATCACTTGACTGTATAATGATTGGTTGTTGATTAATAGAGTCAAAGTTCTGCTATGTTGTACAAACCTGATTGGTTTACAAGTGTCCTGTTTGAATAATAATTCTGTAATCCTATAAAAACTCTGACCCGACAATCATCAGGGCTGCTTCTACTCCCAAGATAGACAGCCCGGCCAGTCGAAAATTAAAATTTACCTTGCTACTTTTCTTAAAGTGGTGTTGGTGATTTTTTTACGAACTCTGTCCTATAACAGTTACCTACACCATCATCTGTGGTTCCCTGTGTTCTTTCACGCTACGTATGTTCTTTAGTAAACCACAGGCTATCAAAGTTATAACCATCACAAACCACTGAATGTTTATGCCTTCAGTGCCAGCCTAATCAAAGTGGTTTCATTTTCTATTCCAATTATTTCTTTCAGACATCACCAGGCATTGAACCAGGCTCACGCAAGCTAGGTAAGTACTGTTTCCAAGACCTCCATCGACGGTTTTTAAGCCAGTTATATATAGTAGACTATCAGTTAACCTTCATTTGTTGACAAAAAAAAAAAAATGTACCAATAATATCCAGTAATCCTGAACTTCTAACTAGCAGACTTTTAACAGTTTTTTTTTTAAATAAGCAAAAAGCTGGACCATCACAAGAAAAATATTTTCTTACATGTGTAAGTAATCAGTTTCAGATCTATAACATCAATGATGAATCAAAACAAAGGAGGTTGACTCATTTAGGTGAGGGATCACACAGTGGAGGGAGGCATACACCTAAGAATGTGAATGTGCAGGTTGGTCTCTGAGAACTTGACACAAACTAGCAACACCTGGGAAGAGGAAACCTCAGCTGAGGAATTCCCTCCATCAGGTGGCCTGTGGACATGTTTGTGGGGCGTTTTTGTGATTGCTGGTTGATGTAGGAGGGTCCAGTCCACTGTGGGCAGTGCCGTCCCATAGACAAGTGGGCCTGGATGTGCAGGAAAGGTAATTGAGCATGAGACAAAGAGTGAACCAGTAAGCAGCGTTCCCCTATGATCTCTGCCTGAGTTCCTACCTCCAGGCTCCTGCCTTGAGTTCCTGCCCTGACTTCACCTAGTGATGGATTGTGATCTGGGGGTTGTAAGGTAAAATAAGCCCTTTCCTCCCCCAAGTTGATTTTGGTCAATGTTTTATCACAGCAACAGAAACCAAACAAGGACAGTGGAAAGAAAGAAGAAAAACAGGCAATGTACATTCCAGTGAGGATGAGAAATAGAAATGATCTCAGATTGTCACCAGGTCAGAGGCGGTGGCACAGGATAGGCTACAGCATTATATGCATTCACATACACATGCGAATAATCCTTTTAAAATATAGTGTGAGTGTTTTGAGCTTGTTGGTTTGTTTATTGGAAATTAAGCTTTTACTATACCCACTTAGTATGAAGTAGGCTCATGTCTTATTTACAAAATAAGAAATATAAACTAACCGATTTCAAAATAATAGTCTGTGATAATACATATGAAACATATTTTCAAATTGGTCATAACTTTAAGCACATAAAGACCTCTTACCTCTCTCAGTTTATTGTGGGAAAGATGGAGTTTCTCTACCCTAGACCACAGGTGCGGTTTTTCACTCAAGTTCAAGATGCTGATCTGATTATTGCTAAACAGGAGTTCCCTTAAGTTCAGAGATTTCCAGTGTGCAGGCCCTGGCAGACAGTCAATGTTATTGTTGCTCATGTCCAGCGACCGCAGGCTAGAACAATACAGTGACAGAGGGAAAATAAAATCAGAGTCTCCACAGTGTGTAAGAAATTATCACAAATAATTTTACCGAGCTAAGAATAAGAAACGACTTTAAAGCTAGTGGTACTTACATGTAACTATGAGTTTGAGCTTGTAGGTGCATGCATTGGTTAGAACAAAAGGCATGCTTCACTGGGGTGGAGGGAGGCAAATGTGAACAAGGACGTCAGAAACAAAATTGGTCAAGTGGCCTAGGGGGTGATGAGGTAGTAACGATGTACCTGATACTCTTTAATTACAAGAAATGATTTTTTTTTCACCAAAAAGTAATGATAAATGTTCAAAGCAATAGATGCATTTTTTCCCTCGAATATTACCTGATGGTCATATGTCAAAACATCACATGGTACCCTATATTTATAATTTATTGTGATGACTTATAAAATGGACACAATCCGATAATGTCCATAATGACTTTTAATTAACTCCATCAAACCATGGGCTCTGTGCCTTGTGACATGGGCACCTGATCTCATTTCCCTGGCAACCTCAACTTGGTATAGCACCGGAAAAGGTAATGAGTGAATGAGTGTAGGCTTGAGAATTCACATATCACACAGTTAAGACTGGGAAGGACACATGACCTTGGGTGAATGAGATATTTTAGAACTAGGGATGAAAAGGCCTGATGGCAGAGCCAAACTTGTACTTCCCCAGTTGAAGCTGGAGAAACCATTTTGAATAAAATCATGGGTGGGGCCTGACTAGAGGGCACAGTTCCAGACAGAGTCCCAACAAGACAGTTCAATTAGCACAGTTCTAGGACACAGATGATTCCAAGAGCCAAGTTCAGGCCCGTTCTTAAAAACTAAATTTGGGGGCTGGAGAGATGGCTCAGCGGTTAAGAACACTGGTTGTTCTTACAGACCCAGGTTCAAATCCCAGCACCCACACAGCAGCTAACAACTGTCTGTAACTCCAGTGCCAGGGGATCTGACAGCCTCTTCTGACCTCTATGGGCATTGCATGACATGGGTGCACTTACCTACATGGAGGCAATAACACATACACATAAAATAAAAATAATAAATAACATTAAAAAAAAACTAAATTCAAGCGTTAGGCTTTTATTTGTTTAGGTGATCGTAACGTTGGCGTAGTAGCACCACAATAATTTATATATGTCAGTTCAAGATTTTTTTAAAAAAGAAAGCAAAAACTTGGGACTGGAGAGATGGCTCAGCAGTTAAGAGCACTGACTGTTCTTACAGAGGACCGGGTTAAGGTCCTATCACTCACATGGTGGCTAACGACTGTCTGTAACTCCAGTTCCAGGGGATCCAATGCATCTTCTCACCTCCTGGGGCATTGCATGACACAGGTGCATTTACATACATGCAAGCAACACACTCATATACATAAAATAAAAATAATAAATAAAATATTTTTAATAATGAAAAAGAAAGCAAAATCTTGAGGTCTAATTTCTCTACTTTAGGTACATAAAAATGTGTCAAAATGAGGAAAGGATCAGTGTTCTACAAATGCTCATGGGTCATGAGAAATTATGATTAATAAATGGACAAAATGCTTACTGAGAGTCCTGCCTCCACTACAAGATTTGCAGATGTGGAGCCCCCACTATCCCTTCATGGAAGGGGCTTACTCAGTCATGAGGGGATCCTTCAGGCTGCATCTGTAGCTAACTAGCAGTTAGCTACTCTACTCTGGAGTTAACTAGTAGTTAACACTCAAAGTGGTGTGCATACTCTTCTTGCAGCTTGTCTCAGTGTGATGACCGTCACAGCACTGAGTGTGGCTGGTAGCATCAACAGGCCCACTCTGCAAGCTGCCTACGCTCACCCACATTTCCCATGAATGCAAGAGTGAAGGGAGAATGAAGTCAGATGGCAGCTGAGGTGGACTTTCACATGTTAACTGACCCCTTTTACCCCAGTTATCTGAAGCTCAATGAATTCATTCTAAGCTCACCTAGCAGACGAAAATTTGGGACTATGAAGCAGAATGTGTTCTACTGAAATGCATTAGATTTTGTTCCAGTTATCTTAGAAAAATGTGTGAAAAGCTAGAAAAGCATAGAAATAATTTATGCTATGCTTAAGTCAAAACCTTCCTTCTAAAAGTTATGCTACAGCTCACATCTTTAAAACAAAAGTAAGGATAAACTTACTGTGGTAGAATTAAAATTACATCTGGAATGCATGTAAATTTATTCTGAGATAATTTTAGGCTTGTTATGGAGGAAGGTAAGACAGGCATAGTAGCTGAAAGAAAATAAAAAGATAATGAACATTTTTAATCATTTCAACCAGATTTCTATTAAGCCCAATTAAGAGCAGTTACCAATGAAACACCACTTACTTTAATTTCTATTTTCACACTCACTAATGTTATACAAAAAAATTTACCTTATAAAACAATAATATGGTCATTAAACAATAAAGTACTTTTAAGAATTTTAATCTTAAAACCCTTAAACAAGTATATAATCTTATACAGCCAATATTTTCAAAGTAAGAAATTTTAGAATATTCAGTCAATTTGAAATGAATACAATGTTATTAAACAACATATAGTATAGATTAATTCAAATGACTCAGCTATAACAGCTATAAGAAAACATCGTGAATACTTTATTAGCACACAGCATAGCAGAGCAGTACCATCTCATAAAGGGTCTAATAAATGAATGGTATTTAACAAAAATATTCTTCAAATACATGCTCTTAAGACACTGGCAAGCATTAGGTAAAATAAAGTGAAATATCCCGGAGTTTTTGATATGTGCCATATTCTAGGAATTTCCAAGAAGAAAATACAGCTTGAGGTGCCTCCAGGAGTAAACTTCAGTAGAACAGTTTAGGAAACTAAGCCAACCACCTGGGAACAGTCCAGGCAAACTCAGACTCAGTAGAATTTCAGATCTAGAGTTTGTGAACTATAACTCTATGGCTTTGTGAAAATCATCTTCAGGTTTCCTTCCTAGCATTTTCAAGATTAAAATATGAGTCATATTTCATATAGGGTATCTTCAAAGGTCAGAGTACTCTAGGGCACTGCTGAGAGCTAGCCTCTGAAAAGAAAAAACAAAACAAAACAAAAATGACATTCTCCTGAAGCTTCCAAAATGTACTTGTGACATAAATAAGTCAGTAGAGATGGTTCTCCACCCAAGAAGTATCTTGTGGCTCAGATGCTAAATGGGAAATGCTTGTCAAATCAAAGAACCTGGGCTTCGCTTCACATGGGTAATTTTTAATATATGTTTAGAATAATTCTTTGAGAATTTCATACAATGTGTTTGGATCACATTCACCTCCACCGCCCCCACACACACACTCCTCCACTTAATGCCTCCCAGGGGTTATTTTTAATAGTGGTGTACTGCTCAAATGCGCCCCCATCAATCATCTTCTCAGATACAAGCCCAGTTCTCAAACCATTAAGTCTGTGTAATGCTCTTACAGTTTGGATCCTTAATGTCCCTAGTGCCCTGGTAAGGACAACATCCACACACAAGACTTACCAAGAAAATTCATTTTGGCACTGAAACTCTCCACTTTCTGACAATCCTCAAGAAAGTTCTCAGGAAGGGATGAAATGTGGTTTTTACAGACATTTAAAACCTTCAGTTCCTTCAAGCTCAAGGAAGAACATATCCCAGCTATTTTATTTCTAGTTGTAAAAAACAAAACTGAGGATTAAAATGTACCGCTTCCAGGCACGTTTACTACTCTTAAAAATTAGTTGTGAAAATTTCAACTGACAAAATTGCATTTTGTCATAATCGTCTCTGTATTTTATCATGTCTGCTTCAAACTCATTACTATAGAAACGTCAGTGTTTTGTCAACCTTAGGAAGTTCACCATAAGGCAAGCCTGCGGTCTTAATGAGTCGGATCTCACCCTTCCAACGTGAGCTGCTCCAGGTTTTCCACCGCAGTGGCGAGGTTCTCTGGGACCAAAGACAGCTGGTTGTATGACAGGTTAAGCTGTTTCAGGGTCGGGCACTTCACCGTGGGATCTAAAACTACAGAGGGCCCGATGTCGTTTCGCGAGACATCAAGATTGGTGATACAAGTCATTTTCAACAAGTAAGAGGGAAATGATGTGAATTTGTTACTGTGCAAATCCAAATGTGTCAAACACTTCAGAGTCTGAAAGAACAACGTTTTAAAATTCTAAAATGAATATTTGAGAACTAAGTTTAGCATCATGTCTGCCTTTCATACCTTGGCTAGAACCCTCTGTGATTTTTTTTTTTAATCTGAAGACTCGGTCCACAACAGAACTCAGTGTGCTCACTGGCCCAACCTTCCCTGCTATAGCATGTATAAAGCCATGAAAAGTATCCTAAGTCCCCATCAGAAGCAGGCTCACAGAAACAGAGTTGAGAGCTTAATTCAGCTGAATTTTGGAAATGACTTCTGCAAAGAGGAAGAGAGAGGCGGGGCTCCAACTTGCACGGCTGAGTCTATCAGAGCAGGCTCTACTTTCGGGTTATGGATATTAAAATGTGTAAGGATTTCTAACAGGCAGTGTTTAGATACCTGTGTAAAACCCAGAACAAAGGGGAATTGGGACCCAAAGCCTAAATGTAGTGCTTGCTTCTGGCAGACGCAGAGGTGCGGGCTGCACAGCAGTGCAGTGCCCTGCGCGGTGCCGAGTCCCGGGACGAACCTCGCACAGGTGCTGCGGGAAACAGGTGAGGACGTTCTGCTGAAGCTCCAGCTTCACCAGGTGCTCCAGGTGGCCGCTGAGACAGCACCGCGGGCTCAGGGCATCGATGTCCCTCAGCTCGTTGGCCGAGAGGTCTAGCGATGTGATACAGTCTCGCTCAGAAGTCAGGGAAGAAGAGCTTCCCGAATGCCTTGAATAGGATGGAAGCTTGGAGGACCCTTATTTTTCAAAACACAGAAGATGGCAACGTGAGTACACGGTTGGAACTCACCTGGGAAAGTTTTCGGAGCCCTGTCAACTGAGTGTCAGGCTCCCCCGGGCACTGAGGAGTCGGTAAAAACAAGCCGTGGAACTCAAGTTGAAGTGACAGAGGTGAGGGTAAAAAATACCGTTTATTGTATGAAAGAAAAACAAGTTCCTGATAAAAGGAAGGTTGGGTCTGGAGGGAACGTTGTTCAGACTTCAGAAACCTCCTAAGAACACGGGTCCAATGATATTCAGAAAAGGTAAATTTTTAAACAAATGCATTTTATGTTTCTGTAGTCTGTGCAATCATTAGATAAATGCATATGAAGTTCAGGGGCTGGAGAGATGGCTCAGTGGTTAAGAACAAAGACTGCTCTTGCAGAGGACGTGGGTTGAATTCCCAGCACCCACATGGCAGCTAACAACCGTCTGTAACTCTGATAACCAGGGGATCCGATGCTCTCTTCTGACCTCCACGGGCACTACACAACATGGGTGCACCTACCTACATGCAGGCAATACACTCATACACATCAAATAAAAACAAGAAATAAAATATTTTTAAAAAGAAAGTTACAAAGTTCAAATTGGAACCATGAAAATTTGAATAATTTGTGCAAATTAAAGCAATGCATTCTCACTAAAATATCTCTTTAGTTAAAGTTATTTCCAAGTACTTACTGAGCGAATCATCTGAAGACAGTATTTTTCTTTTTCGCCTCAGTAATTCCTCCTGATCAAAAATGGGACCCTATGAAGCAAATAATGTTATGCAAATCAATTTTTTATGGTTTCTGTCAATTCTGAGGAGAAGACATTTCTGTTAGCTGCAACCAGGAAATGTCAATAGGGAGAGTAAGCGGGAAGCAAAACTACAGCCTTAAAAACAAGGTCAAAAGAGAACCCATTTTAGTGCCAAAATGGCTTTTAAAATGCAGGCTCCCTCTCCTTGTTTTACTTTCTTATTTAGAAGGGTCGCACTGTGTAGTCCAGGTTGGCTTAGAACCTATGATCCTCCAGCCTTGGCCTCCTGAGTGCTGGGATCTGAAGCATGTGCCATTAGACGCTATCCTTAGTTTTAAACATGAGGAAACTGAGAGGCAGCGAGGTTGAGACAGAAACCTGTGCACATTCACTTCACTCAACAGCAAAAGCACCTTTGTAACTGCTTAGTAAGTTACACCTGCTGTAGTCAACCCTGTGGCCTAATTAACCCTGGCTACCACTCATTCTGCCCATCCTCAGATTAGACCAAACACAAAATAACTCCTTTTGTTTATTTTTTTAATTGGCATACTTTATAAGTTATAATATGTCATACGTTGCATACACTGATCAAATCACTTATACAGGCAATCTGCTAACGTCAGCTTTCTAGAAATAAAGAGCAGACATGTTTCTACCCACAGGTATCGCTGCCTTCACCAGAGAAGCTTCCCTTCACTTAATATTTGTATGTGTGCACCCACGATGTGAGGGCCCATGCCGTGGCATGCCTGTGGAGGTGAGTGGATAGCTATGAAGCTGCTTCTTTCCTTCTCCTTTATGTGTTTCCAGGGATTGAACTCCTGTCACCAGGAGTATGCAACAGGTCTCTTTATCCCCTGAACATCTGGGTCCTGAGGAGCTTCTTTTTGCAGTTAACGCAGAGACTTAACAGCTGATCAAAGTGCTGAGAAAATGAGATGGTAGAGTGCTCAGCCTTAAGTGGGACACCCGCATCATCACCCTTCCAAAGCTCAGGGAGCACCTTGAAAAGGGGGCAGAAATAATGAAAGAGTTGGAGGATGGGGAGGTGTGTTGCAAAAAGACGCCTGGAGATGATACAGCCACAGCACTCACAAGCTCACTGCAGCTGTGGTTACCCACGCAGAACCTGCCCCAAACTGGCCTGCCAACATTTCATAATGGAAGGGGGAGGATTCACTAGGCCCCACCCCTCCCTGAGGAACTATTAATGATTAACAGTGGCTGGAGAAAGGGTTCCACTTTCTTCAGTGGTCTAGCCACTAAGTGCCCACACTCCAGCAAATAACCTCCTGCACAGGCTTGTACTGGTGACCTAAATTAAACCCTAAGAGTCACTCAAAAAAGACATGAGATCAGAGGGAGATGACAGAGGGTACTAGAGGTGAGATGACTAAAAGTTAATCACATTTATATGTAAAACTGTCAAAAATATAAATGAATAAGAACAACCAGTGTTCCTAACTGCTGAGCCATCTTTCCAGTCACAAATAATATATTTTTTAAGCGATTTAAAAAAAGAAAAGAGAAAGAAAAAAAGAATAGAGTGGTGGTTACGAGAGTCTGGGGATGGTCTGGAGGAGGGAGAAGAAAAGTAAGATCCATCAATGGGTTCAAAATTACAGAGAGAGAAGGGCAAGTTCTGATGTGCTGTTGTGTAAGACCATCGCTGTAATCAGTAATATCCTATTGCATATTTCTCAGGAAGAGCTAAATTTATTAATTTTTAATTAATTAATTTCTAAATTTTCATAGATCAAAATAAAATTCTGGCCACTACACAACAAAAGGGTTGAATCTGAAAACAGCATACTTTAAATTTCTTAAGACTATTCCAAACAAAATATTTTCCATTTAAAATTTTCAAACTGTATTTGATTGAAAAAATTAAAACCTTTGAAAGAGAAATCATAGATAAAAGGGGACTATTATACTGTTGTCAATAATACAATCTGCCAAATTATGTGAGAATGACATGTTCTCCTTTGATATTATATTCTTATATATATCCTTTGATAATCAATATCCTTTGATATTATATACCTTAAATATATACATTTAAAGCAGTCAAGAGCTATTTCCATAGCAAAACATATATATTGCACATATATTTTTCAATGTTCAAAACTAATTTAAGATAAAAACTCAAGCATAGGTTAGGATTAATCTTTCAAAGTAATCCTGAAAATATAGTAGTCTTCAATTTTCCCAAGGGGTATTAGCAAACACCTCATGTAAATGTGTTATAGCCTTTGGATCATTGTTAACCAAACAAGAATTAATGATATGCATAATATTAAATGAGTCTCAATAAAAACATATACACAACTGTGAATTTAAGATAATTCATAAATTATTTAGTATGTTTTCATATATATGCATTTGTAAGGTAACTCCTTGCTGGTCACACCTAGCTTCACCATAAAACTCATTTATCAAAAGAATGTCAGATACCAAGCATGCAACATCAACACAATTTAACTTACCAATGAATTGGAATGTCTCTGTGTATTTGGTGAGCAGCGTTGCAACACAGGATCTCTGTAAAATTCTCCTACACTAATTGAATTTGATTTCCTTTTCATGAGAAATGAACTTTCACTTCCTATTTTGAAATGACAAAATAACATGAAAGCAAATAAGGAAAATTAGCTCATCAGAGGTAAGCAGCATAATTCTGTCATGGAGGTATAAATATATTTTCATTAAAAAAGCTTAACAGGAGGGCTAGAGAGATGTGTCAGCAGGTAAGAGCATCGGCTGCTCTTGCAGAGAACCTGGGTTCAATTCCCAGCACCCACTGGCAGCTAACAAACATTTGTAATACACACACACACACACACACACACACACACACACACACACAGAAATTTCACAACCCCCTTTGAACATGAGAATAAAAATGATAAGCTGTGTTGGCTTTTCATTTAAAAAATCCAACGACTTTTTTCTTCCTCCCTGTATACTTACTGTACACCAGTCAGAGGCTGGGCTTTGAGCAAGTGCTGGATAATGAAATGCAAACCCATGCCTCAGAGTCACTCATGGTCCATGAGGAACACACAAGAAAATCCTAGTTACACATATTGTAGTAAATATATGTGTGTACAGGAAACAAAGAAAGTGTGCACAAAATGTGACCAACGGTTTTTCCATTTCTCTAAATTTTTCTTGTGCACTTAAAATAAATGGCTTTATCACCCTGTGTCCCTGTTCAGCATGGAAGAAGCCAGAGCGGTCTGCATCCCTATTCCCTATCTGCAAGTTGGGTAACCTCTTCAGAGGATGGTGTGATAAGAACAGGAGGTAGGAATTGGCTAGGCAGCTGGGGTAAAAAGACCCCAAAGAAAAGTAGCCAGTTTCTTGGCTAAAAGTCAAAATGTCCTTGGGCCTCTTAACAACATACTCTGTTCCAAAGGCCCAAAATGTCAAAAGTATTTGGGAGCTCTCAGCTAATCCCTAAAAGATTTTAGGGTTACCTCTTCAGAAGGGAGAATATTAAGAGTAGCAAAAACCCCATAAAAATACAAATAAATAAATAAAATAAACTTCATTCACCCTGGGCTCAGGGACCATCTCAGAAGAGGGGGCAGAAAGGTTGTAAGATCCAGGGAGGAGGTGCAGAACCACATGGAAACAGAATCCTAGAAGCTCCTGGAAATCTGCTCATATAATTCTTTGGCAATAATGTCAGCATACTGAAGTCCCATGCAAACTCACACAGACCAAAACTCAGCAGAGAATTGGGAAAATGAACAACAGACCCTAATCTTATCTGAAGAAATATTGGCAACTGATTGCTGCTAGGTGAAGAAGAGCTGATCTTCCTAAAATAAGGGACTCTAGGCAGGCTGACTAGACCCCAGTGGATAGACTTGCACTGGGGAACTTCTGGGGACACTGACTTGACACATTGGGCCTTAACAGGGATGACAGGATGTATGGGTTCCAGTGGGGGGGCTATGGGAGGGTGCCATTGGGGACAGGGGTATAAAGATGATTAAGATTGTTTGAGATATTCTGTAAAAAATACATGAGAATTCAATAAAAAACTTTTAAAAATTGCCTTTAAATATTGGAAACACTTTAAATTATTTAAAATTTGACAATCGACTATAATTCCATTTTTATTTTATATTTTGCTGTTTCTTTTATGAATTGACATGAAAATAAACAAAATGGGCTTAGTCTTTTAGCCTTTAGGTAATTTTTTTTATCAGTACTGAGGACTGACCCCAAGACCTCATGCCTCATGCATTCTAAGCATGTATGTACCACTGAGCTATGCCTGAGTTCTGGTTAACAATAATTACTTTCTGAGATAAGAAATGAGAACTACTTATTTTCAAAAATAAAAATCAATAAAATCATACTTGAAAGGATAGTGTACAATTATTTGTGGAATTGTTTATAAGATTGTAAAGTCCACTGCCTTTTACAATTTTTTTATTTTTAAGCAGTTTTATGTGTATGAGTGGTTTTGCCTGCATGTTTAAGGGTACCAGGTGAGTGCAGTGTCAGAAGAGGCCAACAGAGGGCATCAGATTCCCTGGAATTGGAGTTACAGATGGTTGTTAGCCACCATGTGGGTGCTGGGAGCTGATCACAGGTCCTGTGGAAAAGCAGCCGGTGTTCTTAATCACTGAGTTGTCTCTCCAGTCCCACAAATCTACTACTTTTTAGCTTGGAAAGAAAAAGAATTAATTTTAGGTGCTAAAAGCAAATTGTAAAATCAACATATCCAAAAATCAACTTTATAATACAATATAAAATTTAATATACTCTCTGGTTCCATATTAAAGTCTAATTCATTCTATAATATGAATTATTTCTGCTTAATAATTTAAATAAAAGAACTGGCAAGATGGCTTAGTGATAAAGGTCCTTGGTGCAAAGCCCAGTGACCTCAGTTTGAGTCCCAAAACCCACATGATGGAAAAGAGAGAAGCAACTCCTGCAAGTTGTCCTCTGTCCACACATGCTCTGTGGCAGAGAGAGAGAGAGAGAGAGAGGAGAGAACAAATATATGTAACTTAAATTTTTAAAAGATTTTTAATAAACGAAAATTTGTAACTTATTTACATATATTTAAAGACTATGACATTTTCATAATTATCTTATGCTATCTATTTTGGAAATGATTTTTATGTCAACCATTTTAATATTTTCCTGTTTAAAAATACTTAGTGGGCTGGAAATATAACTCAGTGGTATGAACATATTTAGTATGTGTAAAATCTTTTGGTTCCATCTCAGGGCCACAAAAAGAAATAAGTGAAGAGAATTATTTCAAGAATAAGAAACAAAAACTTAATTACCACCATAAGCAACTAGAGAACTGAGCAAACGATGTCAAGCAAAGTGCAGATTGAAACACTGGGCAAAAACAGTACATGATCCATCCATAAAATCTAGTAAGTTACAGGAGTCCTAGGCTCACCCTCGCCTTCACCGTGGGGGCAAGGTAAGGGCAGAGACAGGCTCAGGCAGGAAAAATTTCATGGAGGTCAGATAGATGGATTTTCCAAAACAGATCACAGAGGCTGGGGAGTTGTGTGTTCTGGGGCATAGTCATAAGGCTGAAGTAATCACCATATGGGTTTCAGGAAATGTGAACCACAAAAAATGCAAAATGGGATTCTAGACGCAAGCTTCAATCAATACAAAGAAATTTCCAAACAAAAATACAGTCTTTAATGTCTCTGCACCCAACACAGAGTGCCAAAACCACAGAGGAGAAACTCATGTGATTAAAAGCAGAATTCCTTAAAAACCATATTTACAATGTCAGCATTTCCTCTCAACAAAAATGGAAAGAAAAACCAGTAAAGATACAATGCTAAAGAAAAATGCTAACACACAATTTACCTAACCGATCTTTCTGGTCAACAGCTGCTACATTTTCTTTCAGTCACACACGGAGTATCACCAGGACAGACCATCCGAAATCCACAAAGCAAGTCGCAATGGAATTAGAAAGTCTGAAATCACCGGCATGTGATCTCCAATCAACAAAATGATAAACTGAAACTAAAAAACATATCCAGTACATTTCCAGATATTTTGAAAATAAATGACACTCTTTTAAATAACCCATGAATCCAAGACATCACAAAAGAAATCAGAATTATTTAATGAATTAAGAGCAAAGAAAATATGAAAATTTGAGGAAGAGCTAATACAGTATTTAGAAGAACAGGTAGAGTCTCAAATTTTATATCACAAAATAGGAAATGCTACCAACCAATACTCTAAATTTCCACACTAAGAATCTATAGATTATGGACTGTGTATGCCTATAATCCCAGAACTTGGGAAATGAATGCAGGAAGATCTGCAGCACAAGGCCAGCTACATAAGTAGTAAGTTTGAGGGCAGCCTCGGCTACATGAGACACTGCCTCAAAAGTGAGGTGGGATGGAGAGATGGCTCACTGGGTGAAGTGCATGTTGGGCAGCCATGAGGACATGGGGTCAGATCCTAGCACACAGGTGAAAGGGCCAGACATGGTGGGGCAAACCATTAGCCACACCTGGGGCAAAGATGGAGGATGCTTAAGGTTCACTGGACAGCCAGTCCAGCCAAAACAGCAAGTTTCTGGGTCCATGAGAGAACTGAGAGAATGTGTCAAAAAAAAAAAAAAAAAGACAGAGAAGCAGCAAAGGATGACATTCGACCTCAGCCTTTGGTCTCCAAACCCTGCCCAGTGAGTGAGGGCACCTGCAAACACACACACTCTGCACATGCAAGCACACTCAAACACTAAACACATTCCCATACACAT
>NW_008334929.1:3801168-3823058 GCF_000622305.1 Nannospalax galili | reverse complement strand
CATACACATACACTATACACACACTCTACACATGCAGACACACAGACACTACACACATTCTCATACACATACACTATACACACACTCTACACATGCAGACACACAGACACTACACACATTCCATACACATACACTATACATACACACACTCTACACATGCACACATACTACAAACATATATACACTACACACACATATATTCACACTACACACACATAGATGCACAAATACTAAACACATGCACAGACACATGCATACACTACACATACTCTGACACACACACTGCACACACATATAGACACACAAACACATACACATTCTACACATGCACACACATATACTACACACATTCCTATATGCATGCACTCTACACACACACACTACACATGCACACACACTACACACATTCCACACACATACACCTTACACACACTCTACACATGCACATACACACACATACACTATACACCTTCCATACACATACACTTTACACACACATACTCTACACATGCACACACACATGCACTATACACATTCCCATACACATGCACACACACATATAGTACACATATTCCATACACATACACTTTATACACACACTCTACACATGCACACACACATACACTACACAAATTACATACACATACACTTTACACACACTACACATGCACACACACATACCCTACACACATTCCATACACATGCACTTTACACACACACACTACACATGCACACACACATGCACTATACACATTCCCATACACATGCACACACACATACACTACACACATTCCACACACATACACCTTACACACACTCTACACATGCACATACACACACATACACTATACACATTCCATACACATACACTTTATACACACACACTCTACACATGCACACACACATACACTACACACATTCCCATACACATGCACACACACATGCACTATACACATTCCCATACACATGCACACACACATACACTACACAAATTCCCATACACATGCACTTTACACACACTCTACACATGCACACACACATACCCTACACACATTCCATACACATACACTTTACACATACACACACACTCTACAGATTCACACACACATACACTACACACATTCCATACACATGCACTTTACACACACACTCTACAGATTCACACACACATACACTAAACACATTCCCATACACATACACTACACAACACTCTACACGTGCACACATACTACAAACATATATACACTACATACACATATATATATACACTACACACACATATATATAACTACACACACATAGATGCACAAACACTGAACACATGCACAGAAACATGCATACACTATACATATTCTGACACACAGACACTACACACACACATATAGACACACAAACACACACATACTATACACACACAAATGAAAAATGACCCCCTAAAAAAGAACCCACAGAAAGAGACAACTAATACCCAACTTTTAAAACAGTAAGTAAAGGAAATACTACAGACTACAGCAAAAGAATTAAAAAACAAAAATAATGAAAACACCAGGCAACCAAGCCATAGAAAAAAAATCAATGTCACAAACATTTGGTTCTGTGAAAAAAAAGCAATTTAATTTATTAACTTTGAGCAAACTGAATTGAAATAAAAGATTGAAACTGCTAACGCCAAGAATAAAAGACCAGATACGACCATAAGTCCTTCAAATATTAATTAATAAGAGACTCAATTTGAATCCATGAGATAAATCTGGCAACCTATGTAAAATGGACATGTTCCCTGTACATCACAAGCTACTAAAACTGACTCATGGACAAAAAGAAAACAAGAATAAACACAAACTATTATTAAATTTATAATTTAAAATGCTGCCCCACCCCTCAAATCCCAAGCTCATATGAGTTTTACTGGAGAGTCCTATCAAACAGTGAAGAAAAAACAGTGTCCCTCCACAAACTCAGAATCTGTGGATTAGGAAAAGGCCCTGGCTGAGGACATCAGCTCAGTTCTCATAAGCGTAATCAAGTATGAAACTATTGATCTGTATGACTCACAGAAGCAAAATCCTTAGCAGCATTTTAGAAAGAAAATGCAGCAGCACATAACGGACACTTTACTAAAGTCAAGTGGGGTTACCGTAGAATTACGAATTTGGTTTAACATTAGAAAACCAATCAACACAATCAGCCACATTAATGTAGACACAGACATTTCAGAAGAGGCTGAAAAGAATTCCCCAACATCTATAGCCACTGGGGACAAACGTAAAGTAGCTTCCGCAAGCTACTGAGGGGCATTTCTGAAAAACTATGTCACTGCTGCACTGATGACACTGGACCAGCAGTGCCCCCGCCCACCCCCCGAGTGCAGAAGTCGAGGAAGGATCCCTTGTCTGCCACTTCTGTTCAACATGAACTGAAGGTCTAAGCCATGTAGTGAGGAAAAGTCAGACTTACAAATCAGAAAATAAGTGAATACCATCAAGTAACACAATACAATCACATTGTGTTATTTATTTATTTTTTCTGTCTTTTTGAGACAGGGTCTCCCTGAAGTCTCAGCTGGCCTGGAACTCACTATGTAAACCAGACTGGCCTTGAACGCCCAGAGATCTGCCTGTCTCTGCCTCCCAAATGCTGGGATTAAAGGCATGTGCCACCACACCCAGCCTATTTATTAATTATTAAATGTATGCACAGAAAATATAAATTGGGACACCAGCAAAGTTGTTTTGAAATACACACACATACACACACACTACACATAATACACATACACAGACACACACACTCACACAGAGACACATACACACTCACACACACACACAAAGAAGCTGAAATAGCAAGAACAACTTTGAAAAGAACACCAGAAACTTACAACACTCAGTCCAAGAATTAATAGATAAGCTAATAAAGATTGTAGAATTGGGGGCTGTGGAGATGACTCAGTGGCTCAGAGCACTGGCTGCTCTTGGAGAGGATCAGAGTTTGGTTCCCAGCACCACACTCAAAACTGCCTGTTAACTCCAGCTCCAGGGGATCCCATGCCCTCTTCTGGACTCCATGGACATGTGTGCTCACAAGCACATGTGCACACACATACACATAAATAAAAATAAAAATTGCTGTAAATTTTAAATAGACCTAGAATGAATTATAAGCCTGCACATTAAAGAGAAACGAGTCATACATTGAGACTAGGAAAGGTTTCCTAAAAGACACAGAGAATGATCAAAATGTGAAATAAAAATCAATAAGTATAATTCACCCAAACTTAAACTCTGTGCTCTTTGAAAGATGCCATGAATGAGAAGGGAAGTTATACTTGAGAAAAAATATCTACATACATGTATCTGTCATATACTACCCAGTATATACTTTTAAAAAACCTCTTATAGTACCATAACATAACAACCCAACTAACTACTGAAATAGACATGTCTAAAAGAAAATAAATGAACAGTCAACAAGAGCGAACAATCCTTAACAGTATTGGTCACGAGGGAAATGCAAGTAAGCCCACACAGGAGAAGACTCGACTTCCGCTGCAACAGCTAAGATACAATTTGCTGACAAGCATTGACAAAGAGGTACAGCAACTAAGATTATTGGGTTTATCTGGTGAGTATGACACTGTACCATCACTGGAAAATAGCCCGACACAAAAGAACATATTTGGTATGGTTCTATTTTTGTGGAGATATATAAAGGAATTTTTCTGGATGACAGAACGTCGCCCAACTTGACAGTGGGGATGATTACAGGGGTGCTTTCATTTTTAAGGCCCCCAAATACATATTTATAAGAACATAACTTGTTTTATGTCCATAGTATTTCACTGAAGTTGATTTGCAAAAAATATTTAGACTTGAAATACAATATTTGGAGAAACCCTGTGCTTTCTGCCATCTCAAATACTTTGACTCTTCTCACCTAAAGTTTCAGTCAGACTATGTTGATAAAAAGCCTCTTAGATAATGAAAAAAGAGGAAGAAGCCAAATTATTCTTATTTACAGATGACAGAGCCTATACTTCAAAGACCTTAAATTCTCCACCAGGAAACTCTCACAACTGATGAACATTCTCAACTGATAAACCCTTTCACATATCAGGACACAAAATCGATAGCTTTTCTATATGACAATAACAAATTTGCCAAGAAAGAAATCAGCAAAAGACTCCCATTCCCAATAACTTAAAGAAAATAAAAATGTAAAAATAAAACCAATCAAGGAGATGAAAAGATCTTTACAAGGAAAGCTTTAAAACACTGGATAAAGAAATTAGAGAAGATTGCAGAAGATAGAAAAAACCCCGAGCTCGTGGATAGGCAGAATTCATATTGTAAAAATAGAATGCCAAACTAAGGCGCTTTACAAATTAAGCACAATCCCCATAAAAATCTCCAATGACATTCTTCACAGAACTAGAAAAAAAAAGTATTCAAAATTCATATATAAGTACAAAAGACCCCAAGTATTCAAAGCAACCCTAAACAGAAGGAGTAATGTTAGAAAGGTATTACAACACTGGATTTCAAATTATACTACAAGCTGGGTGTGGTGGATCTCTGTGAGGTCAAGGGCAGCCTGGTCTACATAGTGAGTTTCAGACCAGTGGGGGCTATAGGGAGACCTGTCTCAAAAAAACAAAAAACAAACCAACAAATCCCCATCAAATGATACTACAGAGCCATAGACATAAAAACAGCATGGCACTGGCACAAAAACAGACATGAAAAATAGAGGACCCTGAAATCAACCCACACAGCTGCAGAAACTTGACTTTAAAACGTTGACAGAAGTACACATTAGAGGAAAGACAGCCCTGCCAACAAGGCAAACTCTCACCCTCTACAAAGTGGCTCAGGCATCCTTTATTGGGGTTCTGTTTGCAACAGCGAAGATACGGAATCAGATTAGGTGTCCATCAGTGGATGAACAAAGAAATGGAGGTGTATATACACACTGAGGTTCTATTCAACTATACAAAAAGGATGACATTATGTCATTTGCATTGACACATGAGAGGAAGGCAGGAGGGGCTGTTTGTGGGAGGAAGCGGATTAGCAGCAGGGGAGAGGAGGGCACAGATGAAAATGCATGACCATGAGTGCAGCACAATGACACACGTGATTTAAATGTCACAATCAAGTCCACTACTTTGTACACTAAAAAAAAAATTTTTGAAAATAAAAAAAATTTTAAAGCCCCTTAACCCCATTTTAAACCTACATTGTGTTGATGTCAGTCATAACCGCTATCCTTATACATCTTCCCATTACAATTGTTATGTCAAGTGAGCTTAAAATATCGCTATTGTTTAAATCTTAATAAAGGTAAGAAGTATTTGCCAAGAACGGTCAGACCTTTTAGTTAGACTTTCTTGATTTCTCACCCATAACCTGAAGGCTGGCACTACCTTTTATAAGGTTAAGGAATGGACACAAGCCACAGAAATCTAGTGGACAAGGCCACTTGGAACGCTGCTCCAGTGTGAATAAGTGAGTATTCTTGCTAGTGACCCGGACCGAGTTCTCTGATTTGCACTGGTCAAGTATGTCCCTTGAGCCAGTGCTTTAATTCATGTTAGGAAATACAATTGTCTTCAACAATGATCACATTTTACTCATTTTTAAAATGAATTAAAGAAGGCTTTAGACTGAGTTCCAACATGTATTATAAACCATAAAGGGAGGGGCCCAGACGCCATAATCGATACCTTCACTATCCAGATCATCGCTTTGACCAAACACGCTGTCCATAGACGAATCGGGAAGGAAGGTCCATTCATCCAATTTATGAAGTAGACCGTCTTCAGCAAAGCTCCCATCGCCAGCTGAGGCTCCTTCCTCCACTGCACTTTTCGTCTGATATCGGAGTACCATTCTCGCTAGCACAGAGCCTACGTCTAAAAGAAGAAATAGACCAGACACTTAGAAACCAACAGACAACCAGCTTAAATACATCTTACTCACGTCCTTCTACATGTCTCGTGGTTCTAAAGAATTCTTTAAATTTTCCTCCCAAAGTCTCTTGACAATTGCAGTACATTTCCAGGGGTCAATTTAAAATTTTCAAATACCATCAATATTTATCTAAAGCTGTGGCATAAGTGGCCAATGTGAATCATTATGAAACTGACTTGATTCAGGAAAGGCTGGGCTGTGAAGCCAAACAGGCCTGTTTGCAAATGACAGGAACGCCACTTGTAAGGAGTACAAGCTCTCTAAGGACCAATCAGTTCACCCGAAAAGTGCAGATAACACATTCAGCATAAGGTATAGAAAAACTCAAAAAGTGTGATGATTTTAAAAGCTTATATAATGCCTAGGACATAGAAGATGCTAAATAAATGATAAAATTTATTGAGCGGTTCATGTGATGGAAATTTAAGGTTAATGTTCTTCTCAAATTTTTATTGCATTTTACCTTACTCTTTGCTACGAAAAATATCTGACAGAGTCACCATCGATCTGCGAAGACTTGAGATTTCTTTAAATAATCTTTCCTGACTCACATTCTATGTGCTGTACATGACTCAGTCAGGTAGAACCCAAAAAACCTTTCAAAGTCACAAATCCAAAATTTCCTTTTAGACCAACTGCCAATGAAATCATGATTGTAACTTCCAGTCAGTCAAATGACACTGACTTTAAAAAAAAAAAATTACATGAGACATGTCAGTGTAAGAACTTCACAAAGAATGCTAAGTCTCCACCCAGGACCACAATCCCTCTCCATCAAAATCAGAGAACAAAGCTGGGCATGGTGACTCACGTCTGTAATCTCAGAATTTGAAAGGCAGAGGCAGGAGGTTTGCCACAGATTCAAGGTTAGCCTAGTCTACATTTTGAATGGTTTCTGGAGACAGGCTCTCACTCTGTCACCAGGCTGGCCTCACCATCCTCCTGCTTGAGACGCTCCATGCATTTTCTATCAACATTCGGGCTTGCTACGTGTTTTCCCAAGTAACTGCAGAGCATTTCTGGATGAATTTTCCGTGGTTTATTTGACTATTTCTCCAGGGGACTACTTAGGCCTTTTCCCCAATCTTTTGCTATCATAAATAAATTTTAATGTCTATCCTTGTGCACAAGGTATGTTTGTATCATGGATGCCTAATAATAATTTTGATGAGTCAAAAGTATGTGTCCTATACAAATGTACATTTAGTATATCAGTTTATGAAATTAAAAAAATGTGCATAAGCTGAAAACAGCAACAGATACTACAGACGTCCACAAAAAGAACGTTAGAGATTTAAAAAAGAAAAACAATAAAAACAACTGTGATCACTGTTACTGTGTGAAGTGCTTGTTTACACATGTGCTTTCAGATACCCACTACCGACTTTTCTTTCTCAATGTTATAAACATCCATCATCGTATATTAGATGTAAAGCCCCAGCATAAAAGCTCAGAGTTCAACATCCACTTCATGATACTTATCATCTACCAAAAAGTAGACTGTAGAAAGAAAAATTCAATCACATAATGTGATAAGTCTGCATCCAGGAGCTCAGTGGTAAAGTGCCTTCCTCCCGTGTATTAGTCCTGGATTTAGAAATCAACACTTCAAAACATTGCTATTAGT
Source organism: Nannospalax galili (assembly GCF_000622305.1). Classification (NCBI taxonomy): domain Eukaryota; kingdom Metazoa; phylum Chordata; class Mammalia; order Rodentia; family Spalacidae; genus Nannospalax; species Nannospalax galili. The sequence goes on along the minus strand of NW_008334929.1, from coordinate 3,815,462 downwards.
AATTACACTTATAATAGGAGTGATGCAAGGCAGGAATGGTGGCACACTCTTTTAACCTCAGCACTCTAGAGGCAGGGGCAGGTGGATCTCTGTGAGATTGAGTCCAACCTGGTCTACATAGCGAGTTCCAGTCTATCTGGGGCTACAGAGAGACCCTGTCTCAAAAAAAAAAAAAAAGGTTATAGAGAATATGTTCGTTGATACTTACTTGTTTGTTTTCTTAAATTAGATGACTTGTCTGGAAATAGAGGACCAAGCCAGGAAGGTTCGATTTTTCCCATGCAAAATCCTCCAAGGCAAATGCTGTTGTTGGCCAGGTCGAGGGCCAGCCGCCTCAAAAGCAAGCTGACCACCTGGCTGTCACCTCTCCGGATGCTTACTGTCAGTGCTTTCCGCACATCCTGCTCACGGCACCCACCGTTAAGCAACAGTTCCACCAACTTTGAACTGTTCTCTTTCTCACATACCTATTTTCCAAACATAAAAAAAGAAAGTAGATATAAAACCTGCCTTTCTTCCCTTTGGCAAGATTGACAATTTGACTTAATACCTTTTTTTTTTTAACACCTCAAATTTAGGTTGAAACAAAATAAATAAGGCAAAACTTCTTCTTACAATAGACAAGAACAATAAAAAGATTATTGCTATAACTACAAGGCTACCATAAATCTGACAGCTGCAAGTCGGTGATCTGAAGAGACGCCATTACCCTCCCCTTCGAAGTTGGGTTCGTGCGGTTCTGTTTCTGTCCCTGTATTTTCATGTTGATTGCTAACCCTCCACATTCTCTGCCAATCATGTATATTACATCATTTAATTCTCAAAAAGTGCAGTACCATTAAATTCAGCTTTGTCTGAATGGGTTTGTTTATGCAACCTCTGAGTAAATGATTAAATAGTTCTGAATACTTTATTTTGCACTAGCACAAAATAAAGTACATTCAGTAAATATGTCCACAAAATTAGCTGTTTGCTTGGTACAGACCAACTCTGACAATTACGGTATATTTTATATACGTACTATACAATCCATGGAAGGAAAGGTAAGATTTTTTTTTTTTATGTGTACGAGTGTATGGCCTGAATGTATGTGAGTGCACCCGTGTCATATAAAGCCACAGAGGTCAGAAGAGGGTGTCAGATTCCCTTGGAACTGGAGTTCAGGATGGTTTGTAGCTGCCATGTGGGTGCTGGGAATTGAACCCGGGTCCTCTGCAAGAGCAGTCAGTGCTCTTAACTGCTGAGTCATCTCTCCAGCCCTGAAAGGTAAGATTTTTAAATTTATTTATTTATTTTGTTTGGATGTAAAGATGACATTTTTATATTATTATTGTTGTTGTAGTTATTATTACTATAGTGGTTGTACGGCTCAAAACTGCAGCTTTCTGAATGCTAAGCAAGCATTTTACCACCGGGCTACAGCCCCAGGGTCTCGTTTTAAGAAAGGGAGATAAAAACAAGTGCATGAAGTCCAAAAAGCGTTTTAAGAAGTGAAATAAAGTGCAGTCTTTCACACAGAAAGGCTGGCTAGGTAGAAGAGGAGGAAAAAGCGTTTTCTGCAGGCTCGTTGTGCAATAGCACTGGGGCATTTTCCACTGGACTGTTTCCCTAGTAACTAGGAAAGTGAAGCTTCCTTTTAGCTCTTGGCCTATCCAAGTGCACAGTGTTCTGCACACAGATGCATAACAAAGGCATATTGAACTATTGACAGAAAAAAAGAATTTTCATTAAATTTATATAATGCGATCATTTGGTTTCAATGCAAAAACATAATAGTATACAAAAAGTTGTACATTCCATTTCTCTTCATGCTGATTACCAATATGTGCCAACTTAAACTTCCACTTGGCAAATAGGTTTGAACCCAACATAGAAAATTAAATAAGTAAGACAAAAATAAGTTATTGGAAAGCAGATAAAGGTAACTCCATGGCCCTTGAGGTGGCTCAGTAGGTAAAGGCACTCTCCATCCCTCCTGAGAACCTGTGTTCCATGTGGGTTCCAGGACCCACATGGTGGAAAGAGAGAACCAACTCTCACAAGCTGTCTGACTTCCACATGTACGTCATGGCATTCACATGCTCACACATGTAAGTGTATCCAAGTATACAAAATAAGTAAGTGTAAGGATAGCTTTTAAAAGTTACTCCACTGATTTTTTAGATAATCTATATTAAGTAACTGGAGAGATGGCTCAGTGCTTAAGAAGAATGACTGCTCTTGCAGAGGACCCAGGTTGGTTCCCAGCACCCACATGGCTGCTAACAACCACCTGTAACTCCAGTTCCAGGGGATCTGATGCCTTCTTCTGACCGCCACCAGCACTGTATGCACATGGTGCACTTAGCAGGCAGACAAAACAATCAAACCCATAAAATAAAGATTAATTAACACATATTAAATGGAAATATAATCATTCTGCTAATAATATTAGATTTCTAAAAATAGACACTATCGTATCTGAATGCTATTATAAACTTTAAAATTATATAACTAAGACACACCTAAAATGTAGATGATGCATTTTAGTAAATATTTATTACACATATACTTGTTGCATATCTATTTACTCCAAATTGATACGTTCCCTCCAGGAGGGAGGGGAGAGGCTCATTAGACACAAGAGGGGTGAGAAGACACTCCATAGAGCTTCCTATAAGCTGGGCAGGAAGATCCAGGGATGCAACTTTCCTGAGTCCTCACCCATACTAGAGTGGGCTTTCCTATGATGTAGCTGCTTTTAAGTCACCTATGTTCCTGTAAGTAACCCCAGTAAATTACCAGGCTGGGCATGGAGTTATTCCTTTGATCAACTGTTGATGTCCCCAGTCTGGGGCGAACAGATGCTTGTTTACATCACCAGAAGAACAGTCACAGCAGTTCTATGAATTCAATATTCTGAAAAAATATAGTGGTGAACACTGCAGACTCCTATTTTAATAAAATTCACAAAAAGTAAACTGTCATGAGTCTACAGAAAAACTAAACTTTAATTTTGTTTGAGGTTCATATCTGGTGACCATTGATGGTTTGGCACCTCAGCTGAGGACCTTGAGCCCCACAGTCAGGCAGATCTCCTCTACAGACTGGGGCTCTCAAGGAACCCAGACCTCGGTGCCTTCCTCCAGCCAGCTGCTGGCTTGTGTGATGCTGTTGAACACTGCTGAAAGGCCGTCGAGAGGACCATCATGGCTGAACCCCACGGACTGCCTGATTTTTACTCTGTGACATGGAGAGGGTGAGCCCCCTTGAGCATGATAACTGTGACTTGGTTCATCCTTACTATGATTAAGGCATATGTGATATATGGAACGCCTATGCCTTGTGTTGGTGTGGAATAAACTCAGCATTTATTGAAAGGCATCTCTGTCTGGACAATCTATATTCCAACACAGAGAACCTACAGGCCACCCTCGCTGCCTGCAACACTTATGTACTTTAAGCATGAATTGTATGGTATTTGAATTATATCTCAATAAATCTGGATTTTTTTAACACTGGGCAGAGGTGGAGGAAGAAGAGTTATACAAGGGCCACATACTGGAACACAACAAAAGCAAAGGTCTTGAACATTCACCTGATAAATTAATGAAGTCGCCCCCTTCATGTGATTGGCATCAGCTCCCAACAGAAGCAAGCATTCAACCATGACGCTGTTGTTCTGGTCGCACGCTCTCTCCAGCATTACATTTTTCAACTCATCATCCGCAGCCAGTTTTGCAAAGCATTTGCAACACAGGTTGAGAAACTAAAGGAACGGAACTGAGAATGAGAGCCAGCTAGAGGGATGACATCATGATGTCTTGCCCACAGGTCACGACGCCATACCTGCTCATCCTTTGGTTCCATGACACTGGAAGACATCTGGAGGAAGATTACCAAATCAAATGAATGATGCACCAGCAGCTTAGCAAACGGCACTGAGAGCTCAAGGATTGCCAAGACGGTCTGCAATCCCTGAAAGTGTGAAGGATAACAATCACAGTAAATATTACAAGCAGTTCTAGGCGAAAAAGAATAAATGATCTAAAGCAGAGTTTAGCTATGATTATTTTAGTACCTAGTGTGCTCACTTAACTAAGTAGATGTCTTTGGGTTTGTACCTGAGCACTGTAAATCTTGAAGCACTCTTTAAATATTCCTTGATATTTTGAGACTAAGAAATACAGCAAGAACAAAAACAAATCAACAAACCATCTTCAAACAAAGCAGGAAAAACACTTATATCTCCACCTCAAATGTGGCTTAAAGAAGTCTTTCCGAAGTCACACTAGAATGTAGGAAGAAAGCCAGATGCTGCTTGGGATTAAACAGTGAAGAGCAGCGGGGTGATGGGTATAAGCAGACCAGCCAAGGGGCATTGGCGCACAGGCATTCTCCAGAGCCCAGCATTTCTCCACGTTTTCATGATGTCTTCTGAAAGTTCTACATCAAAGACAAGTGAGTCCTCCTGGACTTCATCCCTGCTGAGTGCACTGATGGAACCTCTAGGGCAACGTACGGGTACATTATTGCAGCAGGTTCCTCGTAAAGAGCACCATTGCTTTTTAGGACCACCTCAAGCTCATCCCCCAGGCTGGCCTGGCCTCTGCCCATGCAGTGCTGTGAGGAAGGACCCTTTCCTTGCATTCCTGTAGTATTAATTACCATGGGTAAATTCACAAAAGGTCAGCTTAACCTCTACAATAGCATATGAATGATATTGTGTACATAATAAAATTAGTTTGAGCTCTACAAATACTAGTATCTGACTTTCTTTTAAAAAATACATTTAATTATTAACGGTTCAAAGAGGCATGCGGCTCACAGCCTAGAGAGCAGAAATTTCTGCACATGAAAATTTGGCAGCAAAGCCAGAATTTTGCAAAATTGTGCAGACAGGGTCATGAATTAATCCAAAGTAGCTTGAGCCCCATACCCACACAAAGTCACTTCCTTCTCTTGGATTGCTCTTAATTAATTCTGCCATGGCTTTAATCAGTTTAAATCCAGTTTTTACAAAACACAAGTTTATAAAATAGATTCCTGCTCAGCTATAACAGAGGAGCATATTCAGCATTTCACGATTAATAAAAACACTTTACCTACATTACCGATTTACTGAAAATTTCTGTGCAATGGTGAGAGCTAGATGCTTTCATTGGTTAGCTTTTATGTGGCTAATTTTGTCATTTAAGAAAACATGTTTTGAGTGGGGTTCAATAAACATGCAAACTTTATTACTACAATCAAGGCAGAGCTCGTTATTTTGCTAAAATTTCAAAAGCAAATGAAACATATAATTTCTGTAGGTGTGGAGGTCTCACTGTGTTGCCCGAGGTGGCCTCAAAGTTCTGGGCTCAAGCAGTCTTGGAGTATGTATACAACACACACTCAGGAACAATTAATTTCTTAATCTCTTAAGGCCATCTTGGAATTCTTCGTAAAGACAATTATTACATATCATGCTTTAAATACTGTTCGGTGAAAATTATTTACAAATATTACTTCATTATAGAAAAAAATCAAGAAGCGAAATTACTTGAGGCAGTCAGCAAATGATAAATCACAGAGAATGGCAATATTTTAAATAATAATAACTTGTATTTATTCAAAATCTTAGCAAAAGCAAATCAACTACTGGAATTTCATTAGCATTTTTATGGGTCTTCCCCAAAAGATTTCATAATAAATGCTGGGTCTTTAGAGAGGAGATCCAATTTTCTGCACCTTCTATAATTAAAGTACTGCAAAATGATAAACGGTTTTTAATCAACTAGGCTGTCTCATTAATGGAAAGTGGGAATTACAAGACTACTCTGAAATTTAAATCCACACACGCTCACGTACGCACCGTAGCCTGTACTGCAGCAACATCTTTAAATCGCTGTAAACTGGAAACCAGAATTTTTGCCAGGAGGTGTCCTGTTCCAATGCATAAATTCTTCTTTGTAATTAAGCATCCCATTAAACTTAAGCCCAGACACTGAATTTCTAGAATAAAAAAGTAAAAATGCTGTTTTCAGCCTCAAAACAGAAGAAAAAATTAAAGAGCCAACTAATAGTGAGTGGCCTATAAAACTCTAAGTCCTGAGCGCCACCTGTACCAACCTTGGTCATCTGGGTACATCTGCAGTGTGTGAAGGATGGTATCAACGGCACCATGCAGCGACAATACCTCTAAGGCTTCGGGAAGATGTACTAGAGAAGACATCACTTTCAATCCACATTTCTGAACCCCAGGATTTCCAATGAACTAAAATCAAAGGGAATTTAAGCATATTTACTGTTGCGATTGAGTTCTTAACACGTCTCAATTAAAACCAGTTATAGACCGATAAAACATAATTCAAAGGCAAGGAATGTCGTTTCCATGGTAGAGTGCTTGCCCAGCATTCACAAAATCTTATGTTTGATTCTCTGCACAGCATCAAAAAACGGCGTGGTGGTGCATGCCTGTAATCCTAGCATTTGGGGGATGGAAGCAAGAGGATCAGAAATCAAGCTAATCCTCAGCTACATAGTGAGTATAAAGTCAGTCTAGGATACGTGCGCCCCTACCTCAAGAAAAAGAACATAAATCAAGAGATCATCTATATTATTAATTACATGTACACATCAAAAGCAAGCATTTGTAACATAAGTACTTGCTCTTTGCCAGACATTTGTGTTAAATACACACATTCCACAATAATCTAATTAGGTCCATGCTAATGTCATGTCAAACATTCACTGGCGAAATGGCAGCTTCTCCAGTTCATTGTGCTGGAAACCCTGATACTCATACACAGAAGACAGAAACGCGAAGCCCGTATCTGTAACAGATGGCAATGCTGCCTGTCACCACGGAGGTACCACGTGAGTGTTTGCTCAGCTCCGAACTGTCCACAGGCTTATTTCATGTTTTCCCTTCAAGCGTAACAAACAGTAGTGTCAGATTTTATAGATGCAGAGAAAATAAGTTAATGTGTCAGGCCCTGGCCTTGAATAGCAATACATCTACCTTAAAAGCCCAGCTCTTAATCATGACATCTTGCCAACTTCTTTAATCGGAATTTCCTTCAGGTGATTTGGCATTTAAAAAAATATTTTATTACTTTTATTTTATGAGTATGTGTGTATTTCCTGCATGTATGTGAGTGCACCCATGTCATGCAATGCCGCGGAGGTCAGAAGAGGGCTTCAGATTCCCCTGGAACTGGAGTTAAGGACGGTTCGTAGCCGCCATGTGAGTGCTGGGGCTCGAACCTAGCTCCTCTGCAAGACCAGTCAGTGCTGTTAACCGCTGAGCCATCTCTCCAGCCCAGATTTGGCATTTTTTATGGGCATTCTGACAGAATCTACTTCTTCTTCAAGGACAAGCTATTCTTAGAGAAGAAACGGGCAACACATGAGCTGACAGCCACAGCCTGTTGCTTCCCTTTTAAGGTCTATAACATAGATCTAGCCCTGGTCATCTCTGGCTTCCCCCACATGGACACTATTCACCAATCTCTCTACAATAATTTGAATTCACTGCTGACAGATTTTCTTTCAGAACACACAACTCTCTCTTCCTTGGGATTTAGCTTTCATACATTGTATTATACAAATTATTTGTGTGGCCTCTCCACCCCACATCCAAGGTCCCCCACCACAGGAATAGGACAAAGCTGAGAGAGCTCAAGCCAGACCCCAAGCTCTGACACAGCCGATCTGATCAAAGCCTCCTGCCCCACAGCGTGGAGGGGTCCATCAACAGATTTTCACCATCCTCTGTTGGTGTCTTGATGCCTCTCGATTGCCATTAGGGTTTTGTCCCCCACAAACAAAGGGAGTGGGAAGATGAATTGGCTTCTCCTCAGGTGCCTTGTTCTTCTAACTCTAGGTACTCAGCATGGCCGACGTTCAAGCAAGCGTTCTTGCCCTCTTTGGCACTACTTTTTGTTCTTGACGCTATTTCTTCTTAGTCTTGAAGAGTAAATAAAAGGGCATGGGCTCTGGAGTCAGATTTGGACTCTCATATTTTGTAAATCAAAAAGAAAGAAACAAATAAAAAAGAATGAAACGGAGTGCATGTGGATTTGATCAAAACACTTTATATGCATGCATGAAATTCTCAATAAGTTATTTAAAACAAAACAAAACAAAAAAGAATGAAAGGTTATCTATTCCAAAATGGTAAGGGATTATCAAAGAAACATGCACAAATTCTCTCAGTCATATTAAGCTAGAAAGACAGTTTGGTGCTGGTCCTGGTACCCTGCACTCTCAAACAACCCTAAGATGCAATGCTGCTCTGGTGATGAAGTATTCTGTCCATGAAGTCAGTATTGAGTGAAGACACAAGTCAGGCCCTGGGCAAAATTCTCATCAGAAAGAAGAGTTAATGGGAGGGAAGTGTCCCATAATTGGTCTGCCCTTCGACCAGGCTGCCATTTCGCCTTCACTTCTAAATGTATTAATAGAACAGTGACCTCCACATTCTTGCTACCCTTTAATTTCATATCATCAGACTTCTGTCCTAACTACTCTGAATTAAAAGCATTCAAAGAAAAAAACCACATTAAGAATGTAATTGCTGCTTTCCCACCCCTCCATTTCCATGGACGCAGCCCTCCTCTAATTATTCTCAAACTTTAAAACCATTCATTTGCCCATCTTCTTTATAATCTCTTCCCGCAGCTCCAAATGGCAGAAAGTTCTTTTCTAAAATCTTCTTTTCCTGGGTGCAATGATTCACGTGAACAGCACAGCACAGCACAGCACAGCACCACCAACAACAACAACCACCACCACACTGGATGGTCAGAAGCTGTAAGCACTTGCTTCTAAGAATCTTGCATATATTAACTCATTTAATTCTCTCACAATCCAATGATGCAGACACACCACATTATCTCTATGCATCAATGAAAGAAGAATGAGGCTTCAAACCCTTGAGAAGATAATGAAAAAGGTCCACTGTGAGCACACACTTCACCTTGTTTAACACAGGCATCTTAAAAACATGTGTCGAAAGCTCAAAATTTCTCCATCTTCTTTTTTTTTATAAGAGTCATATTGTCCTGATGAAATCACTGTTTGATTAAATGTGCCATCAATCCTGCTCAACAGGCACAGCCATCTTCACAGGCAAGCCCCAGTTCTTAGAAGGACCCCACCTTTGGTTTCATCTTGTGCTGATAGTCTCTTGAAATCCTTACTAATTTTTAAGCCAGGGGTCCTGCATTTTCATTTGGTACTAGACTCCATGAAGTATGTAGTCAGGTCTGCTTCCAAATAGAAAGTGCACCATAGGCTTGGTTTTGTACAGAGAAAATCAAATTGATAATTATAAAGTGACTGGGGTTCTGTGTTTAGTATCTTTTTAAACAATGTTAAATTTATTTGTTTGTTTGTTTGTTTGTTAGTTAATCAGTCAGTCGGTTGGTGTGAGAGTTTCACACATGCCTTCAAGCACATGTGGAGGTCAGAGGACGACTTGTGGGAATCAGTTCTCTCCTTCCACCATGGGGACCCCAGGGATCGAACTCAAGTCTTTGGGCTTGGCAGCGGGTGCTTTACGTTCTGAGCCATCTTGTCAGCCCCATATTGAATATACTCACCTCTATCTAATTTATATTTAACTACTGGTTCTTGGAATGTTGACCTCTCTTAACTGCTAACCTTTACAGATCCAGTTCAGCAACTGTCAGCAAACTGACAGGAAATCCGTGATTCATCTATGCAAACAAATTCAGTTATCACACAATCATACATGATAGTGCCTACACTATATGATAACTAGAAATAGGAGTATGCTCCTTTGAACAGTTAAGTAAATTGAAAGAAATAGCCAATATATGCATTTATCATATCTGTGTGATATTTACAAGCCTACAATGGACTTTCATTCACGTACCTAATGCTGTATCTTTTTATAATGACTATTCTTTTTCATTAATTAATTAATTAATTTATTTTTATTTTATGTAGGAGTGTTTTGTCTTCATGTATATAAATGCACCCATGTCATGCAATGCCCACAGAGGTCAGAAGAGGGTGTCAGATCCCCAGGAACTGGAGTTACGGATGGCTGTTAGTCACTATGGATTGACTTCCAGAAAAAGATAAAATAACAAAACAAAAAGTATATACATAAAGATGCATTTCAAGAAAACTCTGAGGATATAAGACTCAGTGTTTGGCTAGAATAAAGACACCATATATTAGGACTAACCATGACTGGATTTCAAGAAAAAGAATCCTTTGGATGGTGAGATAAAACTATTGACTCACATAAAAATAAAGAAAAAAAAATTAAGCCTGATTTAGACTTCGCCACTGAAGCATTCAGCAATAGAACACAGTGAAATACTTCCAGAAAACTCAAGCAAAGAACAGAAGCACTCAGTGTTTAACACCCATCAAAATCGTCATTCCAAGGGTTCAGATACAGGACAGGAGAGGTGACTTAGTGGTTAAAAGCACTTGCTGGTCTTGCCAGGGACCCAGGTTTGGTTCCCAGCACTTACATTGGGTGGCTCACAACCACTTATAACTTGAGCTCCAGGGGATATGGTGCCTTCTTCTGGCTTCCATGGGCACCCGGACATATGTACAGACATATATAAATAAAAATATGCATAAATAAAAAATTAAGAGTTCAAATGTAAAGGTAACAACCAGAATAAAAAATTTATCAAAGTATTAAGAAATAGAACTTTAACTGTAATTCTGGTCACAAAATGTGTGGAAAAACTATGATGAAAAGAGTGGAGGTAAACACTGACAGCACAAAACAAGGAATAAAATGGAATCAAATTTGGAAAGTACAGGTTTAAAGCTAAATGTACATACTGCATAGTCTGTCAATGTAGCATTAAGTTTTTTCATGAAAGTCACTGGGAAAATCAGGACAGTACAAAAGTGTGAACACTCCAATCCCCCAGCTTTTATAGTCATAGGTCAAAAAATACAATTAAATGTAACAGCAATAATATCAGTATTTGTTGAGTTCACACTGTGTGCTAGACATCATCATGACAACCCTCAGTGATAAGCTCCTTATTGCCTCTGTTTGGAGCACGAACTGCCACGAGGCACACAGTCCAAAGACGGTAGACCAGGACTCAGACCCAGAAAGCCTCACTCTAGTGATCACAAAACTTTGTATAGCTAAAGAAGCAAGGTCCAGCTGTGTAATCTACACTAACTGAGTCACAGAAGGGAAAAGGCAGAAGGAGATGGAAACACACCATTCCCACCAAAAAATACGCATCGTATGTAAACGTACATGGGAGAAAAATCAACACCTGGAGAATACCATCATATTCTTGCTTATACCATGTGTGTGATCCGGTCAAGAGGGGCCTCAGCTCCTCATACTCACTTGAGGACCTCTGCAAACAGAGCCATCAATGTTGAGCACTGCAGGTCAGAATGCCTGATGGAATATGGAAGACTTACTACCTGTTGACTGTTTAGTCCATAACTCACAAACATAAGCTCTGTTTTCGGCTCCTTGTGAGAACTAGTCACCTACTCCAAACTATGATCTGATAAAACACGAATCCAGGCTCTCCACAAGGTGGAGAGCTACAAATACCTGCCATGCTGCATAGAGCCGAGCAAACAAACCTTTAGCTCATTGCCATCCCTTCCTGCTACAAACAATGTAACAACAACCAGTCTTGTCTAAAAGCCTTTGCATGCATCACATGCCTCTATATCATTAATTCTTAGAGTGGAATTGCTCACAGGAAAACAAGTCCATTGCCGTTGTGACAGAAGTTGCCAGTTTTCCTTTGTTCTGTCTTTTGTTGCTGTTTGAGCCTGGGTCCCAGTCAATAATCCAGATCGGCCTGCAACTCACCATGTAGCCCAAGCTGGCCTCAAACTTGTCAATCCTCCTAGTCCATACTCCCCCCAAATTATGCGGTTTCTAGGGTGAGCCAGCAGCCCAGCTACCTACCACATTTCCCCAAAATACTTTTGCCTTTGTTTAATCTACATCATGATTATAACTGAAAACCTTAATACATGTGCCAATTTCATTATTTTATTTTTATTATTTTTTAAGTGTACGAGTGTATTGCCTGCATGTATGTGAGTGCACCTGTGTCATGCAATGCCACGGAGGTCAGAAGAGGGCTTTGGATTCCCCTGAAAGGAGTTAAGGTATTATTTTTTAAGTGTACGAGTGTATTGCCTGCATGTATGTGAGTGCACCTGTGTCATGCAATGCCACGGAGGTCAGAAGAGGGCTTTGGATTCCCCTGAAATTGGAGTTAAGGATGGTTCATAGCCACCATGTGGGTCCTGGGAATCGAACCGGGGTCCTCTGCAAGAGCAGTCAGTGCTCTTAGCCTCTGAGCCATCTCTCTAGCCCCAATTTCATTTTTGAACCTTACATCTCATCCAGTTATGTTCTTGGCTGAAAGAATAAATACCTGGAACTGGAGTGATGTCTCGGTGGTTAAGAGCACTTGCTGCTCTTCCAGAGGATCTGAGTTCTGTTCTCAGCACCCACACTGGGTGCCTCCCAGCTGCCTGGAACTCCTGCTCCAGGGGATCCTGTGCCCTCTTCTGGCCTCTCTGAGCAGACACACACACACACACACACACACACACACACACACACACACACACACATAAATAAATACTTTTTTAAAGGAGTAAATACGTAGCTTCCTTTGTTTTCTTCCAAATGGCTGGAACATCAGCTACTAGAACACATAGTGTTGAGTGAACAATTTTTCCCTCAGTAGTGAGGAAATATTATGGAGTAGGCACAGCAAAGTTGTACTTTATTTCGAATTCTGCTGCGTTCACACTAAGGATGCTTCATTTCATTGTGACTACAATATTTATACTTAAAACTCCCCATGCTTTATAATATTTATGCAGAAGGAGATACACAATTACAGAATTTTAGAGCCAAAGAAACTACTCATTATCATCTTCTAGAGCTATTTTTCTCAATCACGAAGAAAGATCAGAGGACTGACACTGGAGAGCTTTATAAAACACAGTTGTATCATTTCTGTTTCCTGGTGCCGTAACTCCACCAAAATGGCAGTCACTGCTGAGGTGAGGCCCTGTGGTATTGGCTAGGGGAAGTAGCTGTCTATGCCTTCTCCTGGGATAGAGGAAGAGAGAGTAAGACTTGGAGCTGAGTTGACTATGCTGTAGTGTTTCCTGGCTGTCTTGACTCTAGACTCCTCCCTCTATGCCACACTCACACATACACAAGAATGTTGGAAACACTTGGCTAACTGGGATCAAAGTAACCTACAAAGCTTTTCTATACCTCTTATTCATATTAACACTTGCCATGAATAAAGTGAACGGCCTCCTCCTCTGTGTTCCTAGAATAGTTTCACAAAGCTAATGTAGACAGTAAGTACTGACACTGGTTTTATTGCTGGCTATTCACAACAGGAGGTACAACATATCCTCCTATCCTCTCAAGTATCACTTCATATGCTTTCCTATTGTTTCTGGAATTAAATCTATCCCACCCACTTTACTGTATAGTCAAACTATAGTCAAGAATCACTCTAAGACTTGGAAACAAGTGACTCACATATCATGTAGAAAATCATTACAAAGTTCAGTTTAAAATGAATTATTAAAGACAATCTCTCTGGAGGCTACTCTCAGTAATTTGTGACACTTATCAAAATACACCAATCAGAAGGAATCATTTTCGTGGGTCTCTTCGAATACTATCTTCCTTTCATAAAAATATTGATACGCTGCAGGAGCCACAGCTGGGAGCATCGCGGCAGTGAAATCGGTGGCTTGACTTCATCTCGGAGGCGAGGCTCTTCAAGTCTGCAATTTTTAAAAATGGCCTTCAATAAAACCACATTGCAAAAAATGGGAAAGGAACAGAATGGAAAGAGTAAAAACGTTGAAGAAGCAGAGCCTGAAGAATTTATGGTAGAGAAAGTACTGGATGGACGTGTAGCGAATGGGAAGGTGGACCATTTCCTGAAGTGGAAGGGATTTACAGATGCTGGTAATACTTGGGAACCTGAGGAAAATTTAGATTGTCCAGAGTTAATTGAAGCATTTCTTAATTCTCAAAAAAACGGTAAAGAAAAAGATGGTGCAAAAGGAAAATCTTTATCTGACAGTGAATCGGATAATAGCAAATCTAAGAAGAAAAGAGACGCTGCTGATAAACCAAGGCTTTGCCAGAGGTCTTGATCCTGAACGAATCATTGGTACCACAGACAGCAGTGGAGAATTGATGTTTCTCAAGAAATGGAAGGATTCAGATGAGGCTGACTTGGTGCTGGCCAAAGAGGCAAATAGGAAATGTCCTCAGATTGTAATTGCTTTTT
>NW_008334929.1:3765280-3801119 GCF_000622305.1 Nannospalax galili | reverse complement strand
AATTATATATATATATATATATATATATATATATATATATATATATATATATAATCTGGATCTCAGTTTTTGAATTCCTAGTGTGAAAAAAACGTCCTAATGAAAATCAAGTTTGATGTGTCAGTTTTGAAAGTATTGATAGTTGTTGGGGTTTTTTGTTTTTTGTTTGGCATTAGAAAGTACTGGTTACTTTGAGCAAATAAAAGCTTTCTGTAGTTGCTTCCTTTAATTGTAGGATTGTTAGGGTTCGAGAATCGAGAACAATTCCCACAGATACCCAAAAGGATTATACAAAAGTTTATTTAAGAATTTAAAGAGGAAAAAAAAAAGACAATAACCAAATGGCGGCTAGCCGGGCACAGACTTTACGAGCCAAAGGTGGAGTCTGGCCCTGAACAACAGCAGGCAGGAGCTTTTACTGCGGCACTCCACAGAAACCCGCACACGCCAAGCATTTTTTAAAATAATTGGCTGTCCCCATATCCTGTGTATGGGGAAAGTCTTGATTGGTAGGGGCTATCTTCAGGGCATTGGAATGTGCTAACTAATATCTTTTAGAGTCAGAAGTTTTTGTGCATACCTTATAAGGCTTTTACATGTACAATATGCCTGAGCTTGTCTGGGCTTGTCGAAAGAAGCTAGCCAAAATGGAGTCAGGGCATTCTGGCTCTTCAGGATATTTGATGACATGCTGTATTTTCCTCCGCATTGAAGAACAGCTTTTTCTATAAATGTTGAGGAAAATTTCCAGCCATTACACAGTCAAAACTTATTTTTAACTGGGATACAAAAGGACCGTTCTGGTTTTGTTTGTATGTGTGTATATGCATAAAATACTTAACGTGACTCTTTTTTTTAATAGTTCACTGAAACAAAAACCATGGGTGATAACACACTTTGATGAGATTCCATCATTATGAACAACTGAAGAAGTCACTTTGGTTCAGCTGAAAATTTTCCTGAAGCCATAACCTTCCAAATTAAATAGGTGATTATATAGTTAGTGGACAGTTTAGGTTGGATAATTTTAAAAAGCAACTACATGAGAATTCATGTATATTGTCACATAAATGCAGTTTATTTTCAAAATTTGTTGCTACTAACCCAATTCTTACACTCAAAAAACTAGATAAATAGTTTGTTTTAATTAGCTAATAAGACTTAAATGGATCTGTGAAGTTTCCTCTAGTGAGACATTCCTTTTCAGTAAGTTGAAATCTGTACTAAAAAGTTACGATTCATAGAACATCTAAGCTCATGGAAATGTAATTATGGTTAGAGATGTTGACAATATTAGGACTGCTGACATGGATGAATGAAGAAAATTTGGTAATACAAATTACTGACCTGCATGCTTTTTCTTAACCCTGACTCATTCCTTACTGGTAGATTTAATCCTTTCAGTATTTGGGTTGCTGGTTCAACAGAAGCCAGGAAAATAACTTTGTAGTATCAGAATGTTATCCAACTGTATATTGTTTACTTTCTTGTAAATAATGGTGAACAGTGGTCAATAAATAGTTTAATATTCCTTTAAAAAAATTAACCAAAATCTTTCTTTTCACTCAAACTTTAATAAAAAAGCAATTCATCTTGTGCTAAAATGATCTAAGTTCTAGCAACTAAATGGTCTCAGTTCTAGCAATATATATATATATATATATATCATAAGCCAAATCTTTTACCATAGGACTATGAAGGAAAGGCAATCCACCAAGGAGAAGAGAGTAAGCCAGAGGTCTTGACTCCTATATCCTATGTCTGCCTCTTTGGTTCACATCTGGTTGAGCAAACACAAGTGCAGTCACCTATAGTCCAAGAAGCCTGCAGCTGATGATGCAATTACCTTTCAATATATATATATATCATAAGCCAAATCTTTTACCATAGGACTATGAAGGAAAGGCAATCCACCAAGGAGAAGAGAGTAAGCCAGAGGTCTTGACTCCTATATCCTATGTCTGCCTCTTTGGTTCACATCTGGTTGAGCAAACACAAGTGCAGTCACCTATAGTCCAAGAAGCCTGCAGCTGATGATGCAATTACCTTTCATTTAATGCAGCAGCCCCCACATTCCCAGTACCTTCTTAAATTCTAACTACATGACTTCTTACTGTCATAGTAAACAGAGGAAAGGAAAGCTCTCTAGCTCCCCAAATTTAACAGTTTAATTAGCAGTATAAAGACAAAAAGCCTACATTCAACATACCCTGTTCAGAGCGGCTAGAACCAGTTTGTGAATATCATTCCTGAAACATTGCTTTTTAACCATGTTCAGCTTGCATTGGAATTCAGCCTTTGATTCTTCTGGTAGTCCTAAGTGAAAAACAAATAGTAATAAATACATTCAAACTATCTTCAGACACACTTATGCTGAACAAGCTGCAGTTTGTTAAGCGATATCATAATTTGGGCTGGCTAGGTTCCTGCTCATAGAACTTTCTCTCTTCATAAAATGTATTAGTATCTCATCTGCATTTTCGGTGACTATGACTACATGAAGTCCCAAAGCTGCTCACTGCCCCACAGGCAGGCACGACCACTCACAGCGAGCCAGCTGAGCAGCGGTACAACCTGCTGGCCACAAGTAATAAGTTTCCATCAACATCTTCCTTGGACTATGCCCGCATGAACACTCCTAAACTTTCACTTCTGGTCTTTGTTCTATCACATCAGTTCCTGATGCTCAGATGGCTATAATTTCCTTTCTATGTAAAAGTCCTTCTGGTCGTGTGCACTGCAAAATATTTAAGGGCAGGTCCATAACCTCGTCTCCCTAGATCTCAAGGGATCTGAGCACAGTGCTGCAATGTAAAGGGTGTTTGGGAGACAGAATTTCACTGACGTGGCAGTCAGTCTGCATCAACTGAAATCTTCAAACATGTTGTATCTGTGTACCTTAGTTCATCTCTGTGTAACGTAAAGAAGAATGATGAGATGCATGGAGTAGACAGATGGTTAAACCTGCCTAATAGAGAAATGTACATATATACTAGTATGTATATAAAATGTGTCTATTAATATGTACATACATACAGTGTAGCCTTAAAGTAATTACTTTTAAAAGCATCCATAATCATCTAAATGTCTAAATGATGACTAACAATGGTGCTTCTGGGTCAATTTACAATCAATAAAAGAGAAAATGTATATTCAAACCTTGTTTTGCTTTTGTTTGTTTGCTTGCTTGCTTTGAGACAGGGACTCCCCATAGCCCCAGCTGGCCAGGAATTCATATATAAACCAGGCTGGGATTAAAGGTGTGTACCACCACGCCCAGCCATCAAAGCTTGTTTGGGGACCTCGAATATTATTGCATTAACTGACAACTAGTGGTTCTGAATGACTCTACTGCTCTTTAAAAGTCCCATTCAACCTCAGAGAAATAAACTGGCACTGAGGACCACCCAAAGGGAATTAGCTGATGGTGATGAATGGACACCAAGATTCAGCCTAAAACATGCTGACTGATAGCTGTTTTTATTCAAAGTACCAGGAGATTAAAAAAAAAAAAAAAAGACTGAACAAAGCTATCCTTGCAGACACACTCTTAAAATGGATATCCTCTAAAATTTGGAAATCTAAGACACCTATAATACTTGATATTTGATTTAGTATTATCCCTTTCATTTAGAAGTCATGATGTTCTCTCAAACTGATGTCCTGTTTACTCTCAAATTCATACTTTCTGCTTCTACCATCCCCCTCCCCAAGTCTCAACTGACTACCATCGACCTCTAACCCAACTTTTCTATGACTAGTCTCCCTGCCAATCACCCTCTACAATACTGCTATTGCTATCAATTGCAAATATAGTCACAGCACTACAAGGTAGTGATACAAATTGTAGTGTGTATTATTAAGCATAGTTTATAGAGTTCCAAAACTCGCTCAGCTTCTTGCTTAACATCAGAGTTGTATGGAAAAAGTTCTTGACATGCATTAAAGTAGATGTAATTTTAGGCTTATAAAAACAAAAATTTAAACATAAGCCATTCAGAAGTCTAATATGTTTAAAAATTCATGTGATATATAAAACCAAAACTGAAAAATGTATGCATGTGTGTATGAGTATATTTAAAAGCTATGAGCTAATCTGACTCAAATTTATATGTCTCACTTTTACTTTAAAAAGTACACATAACTGAATTGAAAGAAAATGGATAGATTAAAACGGTACTAAATACGTCCTCCATTTCTTAGAAATAGTGTGTTCTAAATATTAATTGCGCATTTAATTCTACAACTTCTACTTTCGTCCCAAAACACTTCGGAAACATGCAGAACGCCTGAGAGGTGATCCTGGCCTCTGCACTCGACCTTCAGGATCAGGTATCAAGACTCTGACCTACCTACTCTTTGGAATCCATTAGCTGCGCCTCCATCAGCACCAGAATCCTTTCCCTTTGTCCACAATGGGCCCTGGGTTGTGTGGTAATTAACTATTAAGCTGTCTACTGTGCTACAGTCCTGCTTCCTTTTCACCTGGCAATCACCTTACAAAAGCTTCACAATGTTCAGAACAGGAAGCGCACAATAAATATGTGCTGAAAGAATTGAAGGGCAAACAAGGTAACAGCTTGTGAAAATGAGATAAAGGTGGTGAAGGGAGGAAGTCCTTGACATTGTAGACTAAGGGCCACCTGGCTCTGTCAGAAAAGCTAGTTTAACCTCAGAGGAAAAGGATACAAGCAGAGCAGTGGAGTTCACTCTGAACTTGAATTTGGATAATTGCAACAGAAACATCTGAAATGAACTCTCCTTACAGATGAAAGCCCCACTTTGAACACTGTGTTTATTTCTTAAGTAAATAAAGTATTGAATATTCTCACAAAGTTTTCTTATGTCGTCCTTTATCATGAACTTTATCTTTTGTTTTTCAGCAAGGTTTTGACAGCCTCCCATGTGGCTGTCAGAAGCTGGTTCTTTAAAGCTTTGTGTAGAATGTTGATGTTTCACAAAGCCGATCCCCATTTAAACGGCTGTCTCCATTTAACCATGACTCACCTGTCACCACAAAGTGTACAATGGCCCTCAGTGCCTCCAGTTGCACCGGCAGTGAGGTTTCATGGCTTTTCATCACTGTTATTATTTTGGGGAGCACTACTGCCATTGTGTCCAGGGTAGTGCTACTAGAGATAAAAACGGACACCGTTATTAAAAAACACAACCTTCAGAACGGGGGCAAGAAAGAAGATGAATACATCTCTCAACTCTCACCAGTGATGCTTCCTCACACAGCAGATGGTGATTAACCCAGAAAATCACAACCAGCCAAACTTCAGAGAAAAGGAGACTGTAGAGAACTTTTCCCTGAATAGGACACCTATATCAAAACTGCTGCCCAAGGCTCAGGGACTAGCAGAGAAAAGGGGGCAGAAAGATTGTAAGAGCCAGAAGTGGTGGGTGACCACAAGTAAATGGTTTTCCAGACCGCTGGGAAGTTACTCTTATGAACTCACAGCAATGCTGACAGCACAGCCAAGACACATACAAGTCCCAGCCAGACAAAATCCCAGCATAGAACTGGGGAAGGGGGAAGAAGCCCCAACTTTAGCTGAGGAATTATTGGCAACCGGCAACTACTGGGAGAGGGAGAGTTGGTTTTCTTTACGGGAATGACTCTAAATAGGTTAACCAGGCTCCAGAGGATGGACTCACACCAAAGGACGTTAGGGGACACAAACTTGGCATGATAGGCCTTAACATATATGACAGAGTACATGAAATCAGGTGGGAGGGCTATAAGAGTGGGAGGGGTCTAAATGTGATCAAAATACATTGTATAAAATTTGCAAAATTTCAATTAAAATGTTTTTTTTTTAATGTTAAACTCTGAAACAAGAGGTCTTAGCTCTCTTGAAAAATAGGCTGCTAAAAGTCTGGGCAAAAATTCTATTTGACACTTCTAACTTGAATTTATTTGCTTATCCTTAAATTGCAGAGAAATATTTTGAATTCTGGTTATTACTTTAAAGAAATTCTGATTGTACTATAATTTCTAAATTGACTTCATTTTGATGGAGTTTATATCTTATTTAAAACCAACTCCCCTTTACCTTGAAAATTATGAAGTGCCCAATGAATGTTTACCAAAGGTTGCCAGGGTGAGGTAAGCCTTTTAATGATACTTAGCTTTACCCTTCCATTAGTCGATATAGTCATAATTTAAAAGACAGCCCCGTTGGGCTTCATTGTCTTCTGTTGTGTAGGTTTTATTTTGTGTTTATTGCTTTGGGTCAAACACAGAGCATTATCCATGTGCAAAGCATACTGAAAAGAAATATTTTCATTTTTCTACTTTAACCACATACTGTTTAATACCAAAGTATATGTATTTATATTTTAAACTATATATAATCAAGTAAAAGATACAATAAAGTTTCTAAAACACTTGCATATCTTATTTATAAATTGAAAAACTGAAATTTGTTCTTTCAAGTTACTTTAATGAACACAAAACTTTCCTTTAAAAACTACTTCTTTTTTGAGTTTCATTTTCACTTTGAAAGACGTTATTTTCCAGATACATTTGAGAAGACATAATTTAATCCCAGCACTCAGGAGGCAGAGGCAAGCAAATCTCTGAGTTCAAGGCCAGCCTGGTTTATATAGTGAATTCCAGGCCAACTAGGGCTACAGAGAGACCCTGTCTCAAAAAAAAAGACCAAAAAAATAAAAATAAAAAAATAATAAAAATTTAGTGCAGACTGCCGTGTTCTCTAGCAGAGATCCAATGAACACATTCCTTCGTTACTCTATCACTTCTCTACATATACTCTTCTGTATATATGTTTAATTCATGAGAATGTGACTCTAATTACATATTCGATAAAGAAAAGAAGCATTTTATAACAAAAAATATAACCCGGTATAGTTGTACAACACCAACTTGAAACAAATGTGGGAAAACAGAGTCAATGTATTTCACCAAAAAAAGGTTAGACATGCATTTGAACTCAGTCAAAATCTCAGTCATTTAAAGCCTGACCTCAAGGACCGGAGTCACAGTAGCTCGGGAGTCTTTTGATTTAGTTCTATGACAATAAATCCTCCTTTGACCTGCATATGGGTTACTGGCAACAACCCTGAAAAGGTGAGGGTTTCCCCTATTTTCCAGCTTGTTGGTTGAGGAGTATCAAAGTCCTTTAACTCTAAAGGAGAAAAGCCAAGGCTAGTACCCAAACTTGTTCAGCCCCAAGACAAGGACCCCTTACATTATATCAAGTTGTTTCCTCCAGATTAACATCACAAGACTTCTTATATGATATTCTTCAATAGTTTTAGTTTATGTTAAAGTCTTGGTTTCTCTAAGACGTTTATGATAGACTTCCTTTACAAACGAATAAATGCCACTTGCCTAGTGATAGAATGTGTGAATTGCAGAAGAGCCACAAGCCTCATTAGAAAAGCAATATAACGATAAATCCCTTAAAGTATCTAAGTGGCCCTAAATTGGCAGCCTGGCCTTGCTCAAGTCTTATCAACTGGTCACTCCCTGGACTGAGAGAGACTGTTTGTGGAGCCAACCTGTCTCCTTTAATGCTATAGATAACTCACCCACCTGCCTGAGCAAATAATCTTCAGAAGAGACGTCAAGGACACCAGACCCTGGCATAGCATTAACTCTTGCAGCTGTGTACAGCAGAGTTCTTATATAAGTCCAGACTGCTCCCTCATCAGCGCGCAGATAATCATTCCTCGAGGAAGAGCTGGAACAGCTATCAGCCCTTTGCTGGGCTTCCTGAATCCAGGGCCACATTCCTTGCCTGTGGCAGGTCTGGCTCTGACCCTTATTTCTAAACTTTAAACGCCTTCCTTTTTCTGCCCTCCTAAATCTAACACCTAAATTTCTTAGAATAGACTTCATTGTGGCTGTGCTTGCTTCACCCAGTGCCTGGTTAACTGAAATTTGCTCATACGCTTTCAGAGCCATCAAAATCAACACTTAAGATAATATTTTATTCAGTCGTTCAAAAGCAACATTTTAAAAAGAGACATGTGGGAACTAGAGAGATGTCTCATTGGCTAAGAGCACGGGCTGCTCTTGTAGAGGACCCAGGTTCAATTACCAGCACCCACATGGCAGTTAACGACCAGCTACAACTCCAGTTCCAGGGGATCTGATGCCCCCTTCTGTCATCTGCAGACACTGCACAACACAGATGCACTTACATACATGCAGCAAAACACTCATATACATAAAATAAATTCAAAAACATTTTTAAAGAGAAATCTGACAGAGAATGCTATGTAAGAATAGATTAGGCCAGGTGCGGTGACGTACGCCTTTAGTCCCAGCACTCAGTAGGCAGGTGTGAGTTTGAGGCCAGCCAAGTCTACGTGGAGAGATAGAGAGTTCCACCAGTTCCATCTGGTGCTACAGGGAGACCCTGTCTCCAAAAAATGCTGGACATGATGGCACCTAGTGCTTAAAAAAATAGATTAGCTAGACCCATGTTAAAATGGTGTAACTCTGTTCTTTATAAAATCGTACATGTGCTGTACACAATTTATGTGTTATTCACATATAATAACACTATTGCTAACAGCTATGAGTTATTGGGTCCTTAAAATGTACGAGGCATTATCCGAATCCCTTTATAAAATGGATTTATTAAATCCTTGTGTTTTAAACT
The DNA here is from genome assembly GCF_000622305.1 of Nannospalax galili. Lineage (NCBI taxonomy): Eukaryota > Metazoa > Chordata > Mammalia > Rodentia > Spalacidae > Nannospalax > Nannospalax galili. The sequence goes on along the minus strand of NW_008334929.1, from coordinate 3,792,480 downwards.
AATATCTTCTTAAGTCATTACTTGATCCCTTTTTATTGAAGCAAATTCTGAAATTTAACCACCAGATGGTCCAAATTAGCAATGAAATCAATACAGCAAATAGCCAGACCACTGAAGGACTCCTTAGGACCATCTCCCGTGACACCTCTTTCCTTTGATATTTACTCAGACAACGCCACAGCTGCCTTACATTTCTTTTTCCTTAATAAAATGAAAAGAGATGCTAAGCATTTACTACTGTAGGCATCTCCCGCATGCAGGTCAGTTTCCATCTCCCAGTAGGGGTTGTAAGCCACTAGTGCGCTCCTATTATTTCTGCCACAGATAATGAGATCTGGTCTCTGTTAAGTCACCGACCAGTTGCACAGTCTTACGGTGGCTGGCCGTGAACTTGGTGTGGCAAAAATGCAAAAAGCTTCACTAGATGAGAAGACGCCAAAGTTAATTCAAACGGAAGGATAGCACTCGATAATATATTAGCTCTGAAAAGCAACAATGACAAAATGCATGTTTTTTATAGTTTTCTGTATTTCATGTTTATACGAGGATTTGAAAAGCTGTTGTAAGTTTTGCTGCACAATCATTTTTTTTCAAAACAGCACCGAACATGAAGCACAAAAGTTAACGTTCACCATGGTTTTGTGGTACCTGCCATTCCTTTAATGACTGGATCAAGTAAGCTGATAAAAGCACTGACATGCCAAACAGGTTCTGTCTTCAGATGTCAGTTCATCTTCCCCTTCTTAGACATACTTAGACTAGTACCCTGCCTGGTTCAAGACCCCATTTCTGAGTCAGCTCATAAACGTGCAGTACCTTCCTTCAAACAAATGACTCAGCATTCTACAGCCACTCTCCGCCACCTCAGGAGAATTCCCGTGTTTCTGCATCAGCTCCAAGACATTCAGGTATATGCCTTTTGACAGCAGGATTTTCCTGAAATTAACTACAAGGAATTTTTATGAGTACATATAGAAATTAAAGCACATTTTCAAGATTTTTCAGTGAAATGTGAGATGCTACGACAGTTCATATTCCCAGTGAAACATGCAAGAGCACTTAGAACTTAGATTTCTTTAGAAGCTTAAAGATCATTAATAGCTATTTCTTGCAAATATATGTCACTCTCTTTTCCATACTTATTCTTTGTTAACAGTTCCATTTTAGCATTTTTATTTAGAGTGTCGACTGATATTAATGTAATATCCATATCCTAGTTCACAAGAAAGGAGAGTTTTGAAGAAAAAAAAAGGTACTTAAATAACGCTCTTCAGAATTAGAAGGAAAAGTCAATGTCCTTCTAATATTCGAAACAGCTTCACAAAATAACCAGACTTATAGGTCTAAGTTCACCACCAAGTGTGCTAGACACCACTGAATGGTCAGGAACTATAGTGTATGGAGGCCCCAGCTGTCCTGTCCTCTCCAATGAGGATCAAGGTCTGGGCTGTGGGGCTCTTGGGCTAGTCAGGGCTACTCTGAGCTACATATCTCCCACAGTGGATTGCACATGTTGTTTTCACAGATGCCATCAAGTGCACAGTGGCAGACATCACTGATCATACTGATGATTTTCACAAAATAAGTCCCAAGCTTAATGAACACACAGATATTCTTGAGACCTGGATTTACACTATGTCTAGAAAAAACACTATACCCCAGAAATAATGACTATGTAATGATTTTCTTCTTTGCAGTAAATCTTCACTAAATACAAAATCACTGCCTTGAGCTTTTCTTGCAATAACTGTCTTGAAGTCTTCACATAAATACCAATTCCAACATTCCAGACCATATTTTTTTCAAAAGGAAACTTATGAAGTTTTAACTTGAGTTCTAGTTTTAAAAAGTGCTGTCAGCCAGGCATGGTGCAATCCTGTAATCCTACCACTTGGGGGGCTGAGGGAGAAGGATCAAGAATTTGAGGACAGGGCTAGAGAGCTGGCACAGGCTTACAGTCAAAAAGAATTTGAGGACAGCCTGGGCTATACAGTGAGATCCTATCTCAAAAAACAAAACAAAAAATGTGTGTGTGTGTGTGTGTGTGTGTCTGTGTGTGTGTGTGTCTGTGTCTGTGTGTTGTCAATCTCAAGAAGAAAAAAGAAGACAAAACATAAAAATAAACACGTTCTAAAATAAAAATAAAACCAAAACCTAAAAAGTCAGACCTTCTGGAAGTATCCAGAACACTGCACATCAGGATATGATATGAGCTGCCATACTCCTCTGAAGTGGCTGCATCTTAACCAAGGAGATACTTTAAAAGATAAGCCCCCCAGGGGCTAGAGAGATGTTTCAGTGGTTAAGAGCACTGGCTGCTCTTGCAGAGGACCCAGGTTCAGTTCCCAGCACCCACATGGGGCTAATGATCATCTGCAATTCCAGTTCCAATGGATCTGATAGACCATTCTGGCTTCCACTGGTATGCCACACACATGGTACACTTACACACTTGGAGGCAGAATGCTTATACACATGAAATAAATATAAATAAATAGTTAAGCACCCCTCTAGGCCAGCAGTTCTCAAACATCAGTATATATCACAGTCCCTGGAAGGCTTGTTCAGATGCAGATTGTTGGGTATGGGCTCCAGAGCTTATGTTTGGTTGATCTGTGTGCAGCCCTAGAATTTACATTTTTCAAGTTTCTCTGCAATATTGCAGGCCCTGTGAGCACACTTTAAGAACCACTACCCCCACAGCAGTGCAGTGTGTGACTCAAAATGGAAAACTCGATCTGGGAGGACATTTACTATGAAGTCACTTCAGAGTTTACATGTTGCCTCCTTTACCTTTGTGATCATATTGTCCTTACCCACTCTATTGAGCAGAAAACTGTTAAAGCCAAATAACAAGATGCAGCTCCTATAAGGCAATAACCCACTTGTTACCTTCCTTATGGACTGCCCATTCAAATTGTACTTCCTCTGGCTCCTAACATCAGATCCTCCTTCCCTGCTTAATATTTTCTTAGCAACCTCACACGTCACATCCTCCACATATTCCTAAGTGGCTAGGAGTTGCAGCCCACCATGTCGCTGCTCCCGGGCAGCGAGCTTCGTCTCCTCTGAGCAGCTGCCCAGGGCACAGTGCCTGCACAGTGATCCTGCCCAGGCCTATTTGCTACACAGGGAACTACAGGAGACCCCCTGCTGACTTGTCTCTGGGAGCAGCCCAGTCTGTGTCTCCAGGCCAGACCACTCCAAGCCTTTATAGAAATGTGCCAAATTCTTTTTTTCGTTGTTTTTTGTTTGTTTGTTTTGTTGTTGTTATTGTTAATGGTTTTGGTTTTACTTTTGAGACAGGGTCTCCCTGTAGCCCAAGCTAGCCTGGAACTCACTATGTAGACCACGCTGGCCTCGAACTCACAGAGATACTCATGCCTCTGCTTCCCAAGTACTGGGATTAAAAGTGTGTGTCACCATGCCTGGCCCAAATTAATTTTTTAAAAAAATTTGTTCTTTGAGAAGTTCGTAAATGTAAATAATGCATTGGATTAAAGAGTCACCAGAGAGATGGGTGGGAAAGGAGGGCAGGGAGGTGAAGTCGTTTACACTTGACAGTCCACATAATACCACAGAGCAGCCTGTGGACAGTTCATGCCTTCCTTTCTTCCTGGCTTCTCTATGAAAAGCTGGTGCTTACACTGTGCATCTCAGATTAATCTTTCAGGTTTTTTCTATTTTTCTCCCTCTAAAAATGTCCTATGAGAGCTGCCAAGTCCTGTTGTCTTAGGGTGAGTTTTCCCCTCAGGGCTTCCAGGCTGTATTTCCTGTTTACAGGGCCAGGGATCTCAAGTACAACCAGGACATTACACCTCAGGGGTGCTTCCAAAGGTACATGAAGCATTTCTCTTCTTAATTACATGAAGCTATCATGGTCACAAGGATCACATGTAAAATATCATTTCCCAGAAAAATGATAGTATAAAAATTTGATACTGGACAATTTAGCAGATTTAAAAACAAGGGATATCTCACCATCCAGTCACACTTCTAAAAGATCCCTTAAGAAGATAACAGGAATAAACATCTAGAGGAAAATAGGAGGAAAAAGCAATCCCTTTGTTACAGGTTCCAAAAATCTCCCAGTGGACAAAAAACTGAAAGTATGTACTGACAGAGGCTGGGTCACAAAAACAGGCTACCGTCATACACTGGGAAACAACACAGCTACTAAAAAAGAAACACAAAATGTAGTCGTAAATGGATATAATATTTTCCAAATTCTGCAAAATTCTGCATCATAGTGAGTGTGTATATAGGAGTTCAGAAAAACATTTAAATGTTTATTTTATTTCTTATCTCTTATGCACCCACATACCCATTTCAGCTAGATGTATCTATATACTTGAATATATAGTTTTTATAAGAAAACATACCACAAAACTGTTTGTCTACATTAAAACCATAGTAACCCCCTTACCATTTTGTTCCAAGAGTATGGATAGTGCATTGGCGGATGCTTGGAAGACGTCTTTGGACGAGGAGTGCATCAGCATAGACAGCATCACTTCCCTGTGCACTGGGAGCCTTCAAAAAGTCAACCACAGTCTCAGTGGGATTGGTAATGCTTCCTCCAGTTCTCTGCCTATGAATTCTAACAGGTGCGTGTGTGTAAACAGAATCGTAGGCTGCTCCCCCCCCCCTCACAACAGCAATGTATAGGTTAAACAACTTTCTATTTAAAAGTTAGACTCAAATATATCAAATGCTAACATTTCTCTGTTTCTTCAGAAGCAACTAGGCAGTAGAGAGGAAACATGGCTCCATAGACATTTAAAGAGTCCACACAGCCATGAGCTACTGTGGTGGGAACCACACGCATGAACACATAGAACAGAGATGAGTTACATCCCAGGTGGGATGGGTCAAATCGTACAGGATTCCCTAATGCTGCTCAGAGTAGGCACAATGTAAATGTATGTACTGATCACTTCCAAAATTTTCATTCGTGTTGTGGGACCACATTTTACTGCAAGTTAATGAAACTTCACAAAGTATGCTGAGGGAATGCTGCAGGCTATTAAAGCAAACCATGGTTTATGAATGCCTTACGAATGCATATAGTTTTCAATCAGAAAGAAAATAATCAAAAGATATAGTAAAGGGAGCATCAATCATAAAGACAGGAAGGAACTGAAAAGGGAACTATAAATAAGGCAGAAAGCAGTATTTTAAAAGAACGAAGTATAAGAAGAAGAATACAAAACAAATGAGTGAAGGAGGAAAACAGAATTAGAAAGGGGGACTAAGTCACTGTCACAAGCAGAGTGGATTTTAGAGGTGTCGAAAATAAACGGTGTTTTCCTCCAAATAATATATCTATTGGAAAGGTCTCCTGTGAATATTGAGTGTGTTGTGAATGAAAAATTTTAAGTTGCAGTCTGAATCTGTCTTACCCTCAGCTCCTGGAAAAGACTACTTGCTTGAGAATTATTTGGATGCTGGTTTAACAATAGTTTTCAGATAGTTAATATATTTTTTTTAAACAGAGGCATTTACTTTTTAAGTTTTTAAAAAGTTTATATGTATGAGTGAATTGCCTCTATGTGTATTAGCGCACCCATGTCATGCAGTGCCTGCAGAGAACAGAGGAGGGCGTCAGATCCCCTGGAACTGGACGGCTGTTAGCCGTCATGTGAGTGTCAGGATTCTAACCTGGGTCTTCTGCAAAAGCAGCTAGTGTTCTTAACTGCTGGGCCACCTCTCCAGCCCCAGAAGAAATGCTTGATTAAGGAGAATCTGTTTTGGAAATGCTTAATTAAGGAGAATCTGCAGTAGGTCATTATGGGATCCACCTCTCAAGAAAAGACAGGTTGATACTGCCACACCAAGAGGGACCTGCCAGAGGAGGCTTCTAAGCAGACACAACCTGTTAGCTGATGGCACAGGGGAGTCCCACGTGGCCCTGTGAGTGCTTTCAGTGAGATGAACTAACATGTGTTTCTACTTGATCAGCCAGGATTGTTCTCCATGAGTCACAAATTACTGAATAATTCTTATTCCAAATCCCTCCACAGAAACTTAAACACACCACTTTGTCTGCTTAGGAAGACAATGAAGTCAAAATGCTGCACACCCAGCCAGGCATGGAAGAACAGGCCTGTGACCCCAGCATGGACTATATACCCTCTACTACTAAGCAGCAATAGTACCCTCTACTACTGTGGAGCAAGTCTAAGATGCCTACTTGAGAAAGTTTACATTCGTTGATGAAAAAGAAGTGAAATTTTCTATAGTATCAAACAAATTACTGACTGGCCATCTTCGTCTCCAATCTTCCTGTGTAAACCGTTCTGGTACATAAGGAGATTATTCAGCGCCCAGCATGCAGCCTCCTAGATCAGGAAGGAAAAAGAAAAACACCAAAATACAAATGATTAGAAAAGCTGATTTTGAAGCAGTGTGGGAAAGGCTCATTTTGACTCGTGGGCAGGGTTTGAGTCCAACCTGCACGTGCTTGTTCTTGCGATGCTGGGTGAGGGCTCTGTAGCACGCTTCCAGCCAGAACAGCTTCTCCTCTTCCTCTTCATCACTGTGATCCTGATTTTCATTCCTTTCCTCCAAGTCTTGGTTTAAAAAAATGGTCTCAGCTTGAAAAATTAAAACATACATATTTATACATATGTGTGTATGTTTATTTGTCTTTTATATGCATGTAATTTATTGACAGATTGAATGACCCAGTCTAAGTGCAAAGTTGGAAATGGTCTCCATAGAATGAGTTGCTCTGGACTAACTGCCTTGGTTAATCATAAAGCGATCTTTAATATCTTACACACCTCATAATTCTGCCATCCCACACATGAAGAATAGAGTGAGAAAGAGGGTACCCACAGCCCAGCAGACTAGAGTGTGATCATCTAAAGTGAGCGGCTGGCCCATGGCATCCGTGTGAAAGGGGATGCCCACACTTGTGCCAGGAGAGGAGTCTCCCTGGGAGATGAATTTACTAGGACAGAGGAGGCATTCAAAGCTGCCTTCAGGACATGAGATCTTGTTAACATTAGCATTCAGCATTAAAGGCACCTGTAAGAATTCCTTCTTTAGGACTAAAGATGAGCTCAGTGACAGAGCTGGGAAGCTAGGAAGGAGGCCTGGGATTCCATAGCCAGCACTTAAACAAGAGGGAAGTGTTTCCTTCTTAGTAAAGTGACTTACTGAGGAGCGCTAGGCAGCTCAGCCCGGATATTTGTAGTGACGGGTTCTCTGGATATTGCCGCACAGCTTTCACCACAAAATCATGCACCTCATTTAACACCAGGATGTTGAAAAAATTACCTAAAGTTAAGGAGGAAATTGGCTAAATTATCATTCATGGAACTTGAATTGTGTTTAATTATGTAAAAACATTTAAATCAGTAAATCTATCTTTAAAAAATATTTTAGGTAGTCAAAAACTATCTTACTGTTTTTATTTTATGTGTACGAGTGCATTGCCTGCATGTGTGCAAGTGCACCCATGTCATGCATGCCAATGGATGTCAGAAGAGGGTGTTGGATCCTCTGGAACTGGAATTACAGATGGTTGTTAGCCGCCATGTGGGTGGGTGCTGGGAACTGAACCAGGTCCTCTGTAAGAGCAGTCAGTGCTCTTAACTGCTGGGTCATCTCTCCAGCCCCAGTAAATCTATCTTTCGGAAATGAATCTACTTTGGAAACCATGAAAGCAGTATGCAAACATGCTTCCGTAAGTCTATCTTATAGATTAATCCTATAATAAAATTAAAGAAATGGTTATTAAGGAAAGAAATCAACTGAAGCGCTGCATATAAAATATAATTCCATTTTCAGACAGTCATTTAAACTGAATCTATTGAGGAATTCTAAAGTTAAACCAATTTCCAAATTGTATAGGGTATCTAATCATGACTTGCTATAACACAATTATAAAGTTAAGGTTCTGCAAACGGATGAATGAAGATCTTTCTCAAAGTTGAAATGATGAAAAGCTAAAAGCATATTATAAGAATCCTAATTTGGCCCAAAATATTGCTGGCAATTCTTTAGGAGGAATGTCATCAAAATCGATTTCCAATAGTTAGAACTGCTTTGTTATTTACTAGAAACTTGCTTTTAAATGCCTTATTCTGCTAATGAGAACACTAAGAAAATCTCCAAGATATGTATCTTTTAGATGGGCTGACAGATGGGTCGAGGCAAAGAGTTTAACAGGGAGTTGAAAGACAGGCTGAGCAAGCATGCATAGCATGTGGGAAAGCCTGGCGTCTCCTCTACAGTGGTCGCCACTCTCTCCACAGCTGGGGGCTCAGTCCATGTTTCCCACATAAAATGGGTCATGACATAACGACATGCCCCCAGCACTCCTTTGCTCTGGCTCCTGGTAAATGTCTCTGGAAAGGAACCTGAAATTTAGGGTTTCAGAATGCTCAGATCTTGAGCTGAACCAAAGAGAAACTCACAAAAATACCAGCAAATCAGTCTCCAGGACGGACCTGTCCTAAGAGAGGTTAGATTTCCAGATTCAGAATTCAAAACACCTGTATTAATAACTAAACAAATAAAGCATCTCTTAAATAAATAAGGGGATGAAAGAAAAAAACAAAATCAAACAAAAGACAACCAAGTTACCTGACAGATCTGACAATAAAAACAATTTTATAAATATATCTTAAAAATTAAATAAACAACCAAGTTAAATTTGTCCCAGGAACAAAAGTTGGCTTAGTATTAGAAAATATGTAGACTTAGTTCCACAATATCAAAAGAAAAGGAGAAAATCTTCATATCTTTTGTTTGGTATTTAATAAAATTCAGTGCTCAACAGTGATCTATTTTTCTTTAAAAGAAAGCCCACACAGCTGGGCGTGGTGGCACACGCCTTTAATCCCAGCACCAGAGAAGGAGAGGCTGATGGATCTCTGGGAGATCCAGGCCAGTTTGGACTGCATAACTAGTTCCAGACCAGCTGAGGCTGCAGGGAGACGCTGTCTCCAAAAGGGGGGGGGGAGGAGAGAGAGAGAGAGAGAGAGAGAGAGAGAGAGAGAGAGAGAGAGATCCCATGTAAAAATATAAATACAGTAAAAAATTTTAGCTTGGTAAAAGATGTCATAAAAGGAAGCTACATTTTAACACCATAAATATCTTGCAACAAGCGTTATTTGGGCTGAAAGACTATTAGAACTTTCATCTTTAAAATCAAGAACAAGGCAAAGATAGAGATAATTGTTGCCATACTTTAGCATTGTGCTAACAATTCTGGGTCCCCCAAGAAGACAGGTAACAGAACAACAAACATAATGAGTAAAAGGGATGAACTCAGCTGTTGTTCACAAACCATTAACTTATATAATCTGCATGTATTTCCAAACAAGTTGTCAGAGGAAATAAAAAAGTTAGAAAGACAGACAAAATCAGTAGTCTTTTTTATTTCTTCACACAGACAGAGTTCGAAAATATAATTTCAAAACAACTGTCATTTACAACAGTAACAAAATAAGCTACCTAAAAAATATGTAGGACCTGTGCAGAAGCAATGTGTATGGAGATGGCAGTTCTTCATGAACTGATTTATGTATTTTGTGCAGTTTCTGTAATAATTCCATCCCATTTTTAAATGAAACAAGTCCATTCTAAAATGTGTACAGAATAATAATGAACCAATGAAAGCTGAGATATAAGATATCAGAAGAAGGTGTGGGCACTTGGCTACCAGTGTTCCCTATATCAGATCTTACAGAACAATAGTAATTTAAACCATAAAATACTGATCCAAAGAAATCAAACTGACCAATGAAACAGAAAAGCAAAACTTACATATATATATGTATGTATATACATAGTCAGCAAGTCACACCACTAGGCTAAACTGTGCTGGGATAGTAATTAGTTCTTTAAACTGAAAAAAAAAATGGGGGTAAATATGCTTATTACCTTAGAGAAAGGAGAGATTTCTTAAACCCACACAAAGCGATCAATTATTCAATTTGAATATATCACAAAAGTCAACTTAAGGAGGATGGAAGAATAGACCATAAATCAGAGAGCACTTTTCAATCTGTACAGCTGACCACTTAAACATAATTTCAACCCATGAATCAATTTTTAAAAGATATCTATTCCCTAAGGAAAATACATAAAACATAATTGTGTACTTCACAAAGAAATACTTTTAAAAAATCGCCCTTTTTCTTTCAAAGCGACACAGATGGGTTGGAACACACAACGCAAGCCAAGTGCAAACGAAGAGAACAGATCAATAACTGTGGTATGCAACAAATAAGATACTATCTGCAACCACGGGCCAAAATATTTACACTTTTTGTTTTAATTTTATTTATTTTTTTATTTTATCTTATGTGTATGCACGGATTGCCTGCATGTATGTTAAGTGCACCTGTGCTGCGCAATGCCTGCAGAGAGGCTGTCGGATCCCCTGGAACTGGAGTTATAGACAGTTGTTAGCTGTCATGTGGGTGCTGGGATTCGAAGCCGGGTCTTCTGCAAGAACAACCAGTGTTCAGAAGCTCTGAGCCATCTCTCCAGGCCCAATATTTACATAAACATGGTGAATTTTTCTCAAATTGAAGAAGATCTCATGTGCTATGATCTTATTTTGGTGAAAAAAAAAAAATAAGAAGCAACCAACCAATCACACATCACCAGTTTTGCTTAGGGAAACTTGCAAATGCCATGAAAGTAAAATCAAAAAGCAAAAGATTAAAACAAATCACATTCTGGGGAGTATTAGCTTTTATAGAGAAAACCAGAACAGGGAGAAACTCCATCGAGTGCCACATTTTCTTTATCAACGTCCACTGATGGGCTCCTGCACTGATCCATACTGTGGCCTCCATGACTAGTGCCACAAGCACGGGTAAGCGGGCCCTCTACAGGGAGCTGGTTTGATCCTTGGCATATATAGTTAGAAGCAGTACAGACTCATCATATGTCAGTAACATGTTTTAACTTTTAGAGGACGTAAAATTCTTTGTACCCCTGGTAATGTTTCAGTTCGTAAGTTGGATGGTGAGAGGTGTGTCTGCTTTCTGCTTCATATTTTAATGTAAATTACACTCACTCTTTTGTATTCCAAGTACAGCCCTAACAATAAAGTATTCCTAGAGGTCACCTCAAAAGCTAAAATTCAGACTCTCATTCATTCCATGAGCCTATTTTTTCACTCCTTTTTAAATTCCAGCTAAGCATGGCATAACCATTTGCTACTTTACAATATTTCCATTCAATATATGCAATATGCTACTTACCAATATAGATTCCAAGTAGCTGTATATACTTATATAGATTGCGATAAGAGGCTAAAAATAATAACTCACCTAATGTGAGCCTGTGGAGCAGGCAGCAGCTCACATGTTGAATTTTTTCACTGCTAGGGAAGGTTTTCATGGCTTCTACTACAATGTTGTAACACCTGACATTGCCACTCATGAGGACTTCAACGTTGTTGCCTATGTTAAAGAAAAAGTCATAATTACCAAAAACGTAATTAAGTTTCTCCTTATTTATCAAACATGCATGCAAATGTGCGTCACATGAATGGCAAATGCACAGAGCATAGTGACTGAGGTTCCAGGTGCAAAAATCACATTCTATCAAATAGCTACAAAAATTCTATGCCATTCATTGTTAATACATCAAGATGCAGGACCATCTTTGGCACTGAAGGGAAATTATTTTAATCCAGTTCCTTGGCTTAAAATTGTAAGAAAAGGAAAGTAAAAATTTGGGGTTTTGTAGAAGTCTAAAAACAGCCATAAGTTTTGAATAAATGAACTCGGAAGGCTACTTCCTGACAAGGCCATGATGAGGCTCTTCTGTTGCGTCTTTTCTTCACCCAAGAAAAATCAAGATCACATCACATAATGGAACTGTTAAAATAGGCTTGGGTCTATTGCTTCCATCCCAAAGGAACAGCCAGTACAGAGAGGAGGCAGAAATCCTGTTCTTCCTGGAGGCTCCAAAGCAAAGAGAGGGAGGGAAAAGGGAACATCACAGAGGAATATCATGACAACCAGGTCCAGACATCAGCAGGAACGAGAGATCCCCGAAGGAAAACCAAGCTGTGAACCCATGTGGGGAGAACTTTACATTTCCAAATGTCATGCTGACTATTGACTAAAAAAGAGAAAAACATCTGTCTGAAAAGATCTTTTTCAGCGTAGCTAAAACTAAACAACTGTTCTCCAAAAAATATATTTTAATGTTTGAATTGCATTTTAAAACACTAAAATACTTGTCAAACTTGCAATAATGAAAGGAAACAGACTGTGAAAGTCTTTACTGTCGAATCTGTGTGGAAATTTCTGGATTTCCTTGCTGTTAAGCTGCTACATGCTTTGACCTTTGCATTATGAATCGACACATTTTAACTGGAGTTATGTCATACGTGGGAAGAAAACAATGAGCTTCAAAGGCAACGAGCCCCAAATAAATGAATAATGAATGAACAAAACCCAAGAAAAGTATAAGGAAGAATATATTCTGTCTGTTGGCAATGTGACTCAGAGCACTGTAAAGACCATTCTCCAATATTCTTATTCAGCCTCATCCACTTCCTACAGATAAGAAAATGCTGCTTCTTAAACATCCTAAAGAAAGACATTTTTCCCTAAGAGCATTTGTTTCTGACCCTGCTACAGTGAACTCTCACATCTATAGGCTGTTGTACCTGAAACCATATATGCATGTTATAAGTAACATATGACATACATAAAAAGTACATAGTAGGCAAGCACTCTGCCTCTCAGCTGTATCTTCAGTACTTTTTTATTTTTAAATTTTGAGACCCATTCTTGCTGAGTTGCCCAGGGTGGCCTTGAACTCCCTCTGAGGCCCAGTCAGGCCTTGAGCTCAGCCTACGAGCTGGAGCAGCAGCTGCCCACGCCCCCCTGCACACTCCACTCTGGCACCGAGGCCTCCTCTGAGGGATCTCGCCTTACTTGCTATTGCCTTGGGATATTTTCCACCATTGCCTCCCCAGCACTGAGCATAGAACCTGCCGCAGTACAGTCCAAATAAATATGAATGAGTTACAGGAATGAATAAGTTCAGCATCCACAGAACTCTAGAAAATTAAAATATTTTCAAACTACATTTAGAAAAGAGACGCACTGCAGCGTTTCACGAGTAGGAAACATACCACGCACACAGGGTACCTACACGGAATTGCCAGGGAGTGTAGGCAGTGCAGCACGTGCAACACGATTTCCTCTTCCTCCCTGAAACTGTTCAATGCTCTTAGCAATACCATATAATCTTTGTTCTCAACAAACTCAATCAGTTGTTCCTCGGAAACTAAAATATGAAGGGCAAAAAAATATTGAGTGAGTTTAAAAATAGCATTAAAATTCAGTTCCTGAAAAATATATTCATTAACTGTAGAAACATCAAAAATACAATATACTTAAACAAAAATGTGTTTTGCAAAAAAACAGGCCTTAGACTTTAAACAGACTATTGGCATTAAAACAGTTATCTTTATATCATCTTTGAAAATGAAAAAGCATTAGTAACAACAATTCCCAGGAAAACAAAACTATAATTTTTTTTTGTGAGGGTCTAGAGCAAACTAACCAGTAAAATAAAGGGACTTTTCTAAGAGACATTCTATGAGTCTGATCTATTAAAAAATGAATTTATTTTTGATACTTAAAACTCAGGGATTAATGGTAGATTTTTTTTTTTTTTTTTTTTTTTTTTTTTTTTTTTTGGTCTTTTTGAGACAGCGTCTCCCTGTAGCCCCAGCTGTCCTGGAACTCACTGTATAGACCACCAGGCTGGCCTTGAACTCACAGACATCCGCCTGCCTCTGCCTCCCAAAGTGCTGACATTAAAGGCGTGCGCCACCACGCCCAGCTAATGGTAGATTTTTAAAGCAAAGCTCAGTTCAAAGCATCATTTCAAAAATTGTGAATTGAAGCAAATGGCCAGACTTTGAAGTACTTTGTTTTAATGGCTCTTCATCAGAGACTAAAAATTGTCACTTAAGCCAGGGGTGGTGCTATGCCCCTTTAATCCCAGCCCTGGGGAGGCAGACTTCAGTAAATTCCAGGCCAGCCTGTCTGCAAGGTTCAAGCCAACCAGGGTTACCCAGCAAGACTCTGTCTTGAAAAACTTTTTTCATTTATTTCCATAATTAGAGAATTTTGGTGAAATAGGTGAGTTTCATTTGGAGATATTTTATTAAGTGAGAACCCCAGAAACCTTTAAAAATTCTGGGCCCTAGTTTTGAGAATGGTGCTGACACTGTAGTTCTCTTTGTGATCAGCCTTGATTGTTTTCAGTGCGTCCATTCAATGTGAAATTATCTTGATTAATGAGAGATGCCATGGAACGTTTCCATTTTATGGCACAGTTTCCACAATATCTTCTTAAATTTTGAAAATTAGCTTTATTACTCTCTGAGGGAACTTGATATTTCTGGAAAAATCAGAAATTGTTTTCTACTTGCATTTACAAATATATTCTAAGTATGATGTTTGGATTAAGATTCTCTTGTTTGACATTCCCTGATCTCTCCTGGCGTGGTGGCGCACCCCTTTGATCCCAGCACCCAGGAGGCAGAGGCAGGTAGATCTCTGAGTTCCTGGCCAGCTGGGACCATAGGAAGACCCTCTCTCAAAAAGACCAAAGAAAAAAAAAAGGTTCCCTTCCCTGATCTATGCCAAACAGCAGCACAGAAGAACATAGGCACCAAAAACAACAGAACCTCAAATGTTATCCAGCAAGTCTAGTTTTTAAATTTTATTTATTAGCAGTAGTATTTTTGTTTATTTGTCGGTTTGAGACAGGGTCTCCCTGTAGCTTCAGCTGGTCTAGAACTCCCTATGTAGATCAGTCTGCCTTGAACTCAACAGAGATCCACCTGCCTCTGCCCCCGAAGTGCTGGGATTAAAAGCGTGAACCACCACACCTGGCCCAAACAAAGAATTTTTTTTTTCTTTTTGGTCTTTTTGAGACAGGGTCTCTCTGTAACCCCAGCTGTCCTGGAACTCATTTATCAGTTTTATTGACAGTGCACTCATGTTCTATCTGCATGTATGTAAGTGCACCCATGTTATGCAATGCCCAGGGAGGACAGAGGAGGTCATCAGATCCCCTGGAATGAGAGTTACAGACAGTTATTAGCTGCCATGTGGGTTCTGGGATTCGAAGCCCGGTCTTCTGCAAGAACAGTCAGTGTTCTTAAGCACTGAGCCATCTCTCCAGCCCCCTATCCAGCAATTCTTATCAGAAGCTTAAGTGCAACATGTAACAGAGGCTGAAAGACGTGAAGTTTGGTCTCTACTCATTCGCTTCGAATTCATCTCCACCAAGACTGACCATCAAAGAGCTCAGTTCCAGGTTAATGCTGCTCTGGCTCCTGGAACCTGTACCCCTGAGGAAGTGTGTAAACTTTATTACCTCATCCAGGGAACCCATGAGAGGAGCTTTCCATGTCTTCTATCAGAAGCTGCTTCTGTGTAACAGTTTTACTTATATGTAAGAAACTTTGCAACCAATGAGGCATATCTTGCCTTTAACCAGGTAGGAAGCAAAGCATCAAATTCTAGCCTACCCCTTTGCAAAACTACAGAGCCTTAAATACATAGCAAACTTAATATCACTTCCTGTTTATTCATTTATCCATTTTCTAATCCATTGTTTCTCTTAAATGTATAACTACCTACAAGCTGTTGAATAAGACAGGAATTAAACAGTATCAGGTGTGCTGTCCCATTTCTGGGGCTGCCAGAAACTAGAGAAATAAATTAACCTGCTATTGACAAGCAGTCCTTCATGAATCATCCCTACCCAACCTTTCCTTGTGTTTTCACAGTGATGAAACAAGGACTCTCCCAAAACCAGTCCTGGCCACTGTGTGCTAACCAGCTGTTATCCTCGGGCTAGCAGCTCAGGTCTCTGGCCAGTTACTTCATCAAGCCAATGGAAGAACTGAACAAAGATTCCAACCAGCTCAAAATCTACATGATAATCTGCTATCAGATTTTGGGCCATGCTATGAAACACCTATCAATCTTTTTCCCTCAAGGAAGGCTTGTTATCTACAGGTTCTTAAACAGAGCCTTTAGCAAATCCAGAACTCTGCCAAGACTCAGAGCCATGACCCAGTTTCGACCTGTGCTTAACGTCACAGTTTCATTTTTTCTTCTTAACACCCATATAATCTGGTATGCAGAGTGAACTTTATGCCTTGTTCAACAATGGAAGAAAGTCTACTGTGCTCAGATGATTTATAACCTGACACTGAAATTCCTACCAAAGAAACAAATAACCCCCCTGTTTATCCTCAAAAGATAGGTCTCACTTATTTGTAAATAGTATGGTTTCAGGTACCTTTTTACCTTATCAATTACAGTGTGTTTTTCCCATATAGAGCATTTTCTCTATCTAGAATTATATATGGCCCTCCAAAATAAAGAATTTGCACTTCAAATACCTCTCTCAAACAGCACATGTAAAGCTTTGCATCCAAGTTTCTGAACTTCATCATTGGTTGAATACGTGTGCATGGCATCAAAAATTAACAAGAAGATATCACACTCTTCATCCAGGATCAGCAAAGTGATTTTGCCTAATTTGAAGAGAATAATACAGCCTAAATCAGCAGTTGCTTTAGCAGACTATCTATTCATTTCTACATGAAGGCTACATACACTTGTCCTTTATTTCTGATAGACCACACAGTTTTCCCAAATGTTAACCATATCAAGTTGGTCTAACCAATGAATCATCTCATTACCAGGTCCTTCAAGTCTTGACTCTTAAGTGTCTCCAAAACTGTCTTTGAATACGACCCCCACCATGCCTATCCTGTCTAGGACTTTATAATTCACACCCTGCTTTGTATTTCTAAAACATAATTGTGATCCTGGAAATCCCTTGTTGAATCTTCTATGGCCTTCTCCAATGCCCTAGTACAACAAAGAAGATTCTTCACTACACTGACCTGAGCCCCACATCCTTCCACACCAGATTCAATTCCAGATATGCTACCCCGTTTTTCCTCTAGTTCCCACTTAGACTTGCACTAACTGCCCTTTCAATGAACAACACATTCCTGCCATAAGGCAGGATGTAGCACAAATAGCCCATCCTGTCAACAGGAGTAGCCATCGTGGAAGAGAGATGGTGGTGGTAAATACATGGGTTTTTGCTGTGTGTGTGTGTGTGTGTGTGTGTGTGTGTGTGTGTGTGTGTGTGACTGAAGATTAAACCCAGAACCTCATTCATACTAAATACATGCTTTATCACTGAATTAAGCTCCTAGCCCAGTAGTAAACACTTTTGTAACATAAATGTATCAATCACTGGTTGAATTGCTTCCTTATAACACAATCATTACTACAACCTCATGAAAAAATGTTCCAACCTCACTTTAGAGATCAGAAAACTGAGACAGAGAAGCCCAATACCCAGCAGCTAATAAGAGTCAGAGCTAGACTAAAAGCTAAGCAGTCAGTCAAGTGTGGTGGTATATAATCCTAGAACTTGGGGGTGGAGGGACTGAGACAGGAAGACTGAGTTCCAAACCAACCTGGGCCACATGGACAGCTCAAGGCCAGTCTGCACTATGGAGTGCAATCCAGTCTCAAAAAATAAAATTATATTAAAACAACTTCAGGCAGCCCTGCACAAGTTTGTAACACCCACAAATGATGCAATTGCTCTCTCCTCTCTGGTCTTTCTTTATACCTCTATTATAGTTCTTTTTTCACCAAACATCACTATTACTGTCAATGTTTTAGCCTAGCTTCCTGGACATCCAATTTTCTAGCCACATATGTTTTAAACCATCTAAACATAGTTTATTTAAACTCAAACTTAATTAAATTAAAAGTTCAGTTTTTCCTATGTCAAATGTTCAACAGTTATGTATAGCTACCAGCAGTAATACTGGGCAACACACAGGATATTTCCACCACTGTGGAAACTTATACTGTAAGATAGTACAGAATTAAGGACTTCTATGTGCCTAGCCTGGCTTAGATTCCCCAGCAGCCAGGAAAAGAGTAAGTGCCCAGTAACAATCAAATCTACTAATTCATAGCCAGACAATAAAATTGATTCACAAGCCATACTCATAAAGTACATAAAATGAACTTTAAAACCAATTTAAAAATTCTTAAGGGCTAAAAGTTCTGAGTGATACACAGAACTAAATTAATCTTTTCAGAACACTTGTTGATTTTCCTAGCTGTCTGCATGCTGCTGACTTATAGGTATTCCAGAGTTGGGAGGAGGAGTATTTTCAAAAAGATAAGCCGTGATCTTTGTAGCCATTGACCAATGAAATTAAACCAAGAAAAAAATGTTGGTTCCCAATGACGATGGTTCAGCTGATAAATCATGGTTAAAACCAATTGGTACATGACGTTCAAACACTTTAATAAAAGGCTGCAGGAACATGCAAGGCTCTTCACAGCTGGCCTGTGGCATCTTTCTTACTCTGGTCCTCCCTCTTTCTTCTTCCTCCTGAGGGTCTTCATTATAGGACCAATGAGGACACTGCCATCTCCCACTCACCTGTCCAGCATCCCAGCAAACTTCTCTTGACCCTAAATACCCTCCCCTACATTGAGCAAAACTCCCAGTCATTCAAGATGAGGTCTTCTTGAACCTAACACCAGCACAGCAATGACCACAACTATTACACCATCTCAGGAATCCTGTATTATCCTCTAGGCAAAGAATCTGAGGTGTGGCATCAGACCCTGATGTGAACACTTGGTGACTAAGGCCATCTGCCTGTGCGTTAGTGTTTCTCATCCAGAAAGATAAGGAAAATGCCTATCTAGGTGAAGTAAGATTTAAAAGTATTTTACATGTGAAGCCAGCATCCAGCAAGCACTCAAGAAGGGATGCTATACGCTTCCTCAAGCACATATTATAGAAAGGTACATGAAAAGTACATGTATATGAAAGGCACATGAAAGGGATATACAGAGAAAGATGTAGCAATAACAAACATGTCAGTGGTCGCCAGGCTAGTGGGAATGTAAAATACGGAGCAGATTTTGTAAGCCATGCTGGCACTAGAAATAGAGGTACAAAAATAATACACACCACATTGTTTAAAACCAAGGTGCTAGGTGTGATTTGAGAGACAACTAGCCAAACAGAACGAACAGAGATGACAGAAACACAAGGAAGTTTAGGAAAGCGCTGCTATTTAGTTTACATGGTGATCCTAGCAAACTATAAATGTTGAACTCTTTTAGTTAGCACTTACCTGAATTTAGGAGGAGATCTAGGGCCTTCAGTCCAACTGTTGACAGGTTTACATTGGCATGATGAACAGTTAGCATTTTAAGAATCAGTCTGAAGTTAAAAACAAAATCATATAAAATGAGAGGTCATAGGGCCAGGGAGATAGCCCAGGGGGTAAAGCGCTTGCTACCAAGCCTGACAACCTGAGTTTGATCACAGGACCCACAAGATGGTAAGAGAACTCCCAAAAGTTGTATTCTTTCATCCGGATGTGTGCCACGGCAAGCGTGCTCCCCAACACTATTTAATGTAAGTTTTTTAGACAGGGTCTCACTATGTAACTGTCCTGGAATTCTCTATGTAGATCAGACTGGCCTTGAACTCACAAAGATTTACCTGCCTCTGTCTCCTGGGTGCTGGGTTGAAGGAATACACCACCATGCCAAGCTAAATGTAATTTTTCTTTTGATTAGAGTCTCCCTGTAGCCCCAGCTGGCCTAGAACTTGCTATGTAGACCAGGCTGGCTTCAGTCTCACAGAGATCCACCTGCCTCTGCCTCCTGAGTGCTGGGATCAAAGGTGTGCATCACTACACCTGGCTTAAATGTGATTTTTTAAAATGAAAATGTAGACTCAGAGATTCTATAAAACATCATTTAGATACTGTTTTTCACTCACCTATATTTTTATTATATTATTCTCTCCTTAGCAAAGCTCATGTGGTTTTTTTTAATTCATATAAATGTGAACCAGAGTTATAAAATTAACAGGCAGGCTTGGGGTGTAGCTCAGTGGCAGAGTGCTTGCCTAGCATGCCCAAGGTCCCAGGTTTGCTATCCAGCACAAATAAATAAATAAATAAATAAATAAATAAATGAAATAACAAGAAATGATGATTGCTTAATGCGACAAATGCTTTACATGATTAGTATTCCAAACTGTCAAGTTTCATACACCAAATCATGCAATTTCCAATTGCCAATCGTATCTCAGTGCAGTTAAAGGAAAACAAAAGGGAAAACAAAACACTTGGTCTCGGGGTGTGGCTCAGTGGTAGAACACTAGCCTAGTGTAGAAAGACCTTTGGATTGAGTCACAACACTGAGAAAAATAGACTTCAGAAGAAAATATTATCCTAAGTCTCAATGGAAAAGTTACAAGTCCTGCCTACATTCCTCTAAACATATCCATTTAGTTATTAACTGTTTTTACCTAGCTCCAGATACAAAACACCACAGTAATTGTCCACATCCAGAGGTGATACCCTGGTCATATGATACAGATTTATAAATTATATTTCAAATATGTTAATCCATTAACATACAAGAAGATCAAATAAAGGTGTTACTCTATAGGTACACCTTAAGGGTCCATTTCAATATTGAAATTATTGATTGCTAAGCTTGAAGGAGAAAGTAATATTCGACACTAGATAACGGACCTCATCTATCAATAGTAGCAGATCTCAAATTCACTGGATTTTAATCTCCATGTTGTCAGTTCCAAAATGAAATCTTCAGCCTTTTCCCGCCTGGTGTTATTAGCTTTAAAACATTGGCAGAAGACAGAGTTGATGCCATCCACAGCCTCTTCCAGATTCAAGAAACTTGTCATCTGACCTCCAGGGGCAAGGTGATGAGCTTTTGACTTCCCATCACCTGCCCTCCTGACCACTCTGGCTTCTCACTACTCCTCACATTACCACTACAGAAGAGAGTTCTTCTTTGGTATTAGTAAATCTTTGACAAGAAAAGGTTGGCAATGGGGAAATGTTTTGCAATAATTTCTTTCCCAGAACGCTCTACTGTAAAGAGCGGCATGTCTACCTTGGTCAAAGGCATAGTTCTTCTGACTTACAGCAGGAGCACAGAGCACAAATGGAATGCTAAGAAATGAACCTAGTGGGTTAGCAATATTCATGAATATATGCATGGTGCTTCCAGTAGGAACAGCTCCATCATTTACCTGCAGCAGCTGGTTTGTTCCAGAATATGACTAGACTAGTTTTTTCAGCATGCTCTGAGATTGTTGATTAACTAAACTTTGGGGAGTCTTGGAAATTCTTAAACAAACCAAAGGAAAATTAAAGTTATAATTATCATTTATAAGTACACATTGGGAAATTCCCCCGTAAATGCTACAGAACTGACTCATAGATTTTCAAAAACTGGTTTGAAAATGATGCTTTCTTAAACATACCCCTGAGATGGTGGAAACTAAAGACCAGCAACACATATTTATTAAAAATGGAAACGTATGTAAGCACTAAGTTTGAGAGGGCATAACAAAATCATTAACTGCATGAAGGTCTGTACTCAGGTCCTGGTTTTCATATATCTAAAACACTCAGCTAAGAAAGAGCATAGCTCTAATCTAATCCATCTAAATTTACATCTATAATTGACACTAAAATTGACAGTATAAAATTTAGTTTTTCGTAAATATTTTTCTCAAGCAAATTACCACAGGAAGCAGAATATCTTCATATTGTTTCTTGGTAGTAAAGTGACTCTTGGTACAGAGAGAACTTTATAACAAAAGATACTTTTCTAAATGTCGAGAAACTAAGTTTAAAAGAAAGGATTTTCCTGGTGGCTCACAATCACCTGGAATTCTAGTTCCAAAGGATCCAATACCCTCTTCTGGCCTCTGCAGGCTCCTGCATGCACATTTATACAGGCTTGCCCACATACACATAAATAAATATAAATAAATCCTTTGGAAAAAAATTATTTTCCTAGAAATACATTTTTTTCTTTAGAAAATCCTTATCTAATTATGGCTAAGAAAGTGGTCTTTAAAGTCATAATGATGAATACTGCAAAACATGGCTGGTAAAGAAATAATCAAAATTAACTACAGCAGTGTTGATTCTTCCTCCTCCTCCTCCCCCCCTCCTCTTCTTCTTCTTCTTGAAAGCCATAGTTTAAATTTACTGAAACATGCTTGAATACATGTAAATGCTCTACTTAAAGACAGTAAGGCACAGCTTTTTTAAATTAGTACTCATAGAACTAACTTGTTAGCTCCCATTTTTAAGGAGTAATGGATTATATCAGTTCTACTATTAATAGTAGAATGCTCTTCCTGGTTTGTTCTAAGTAATACTCAATAATCTACAACTTAACCACTTATATAATTGTAGAATTATATTACTAAAATAATCTCACCTGCCATTTTACCATCAATTTTAATTTTCTAACTCAAACATCTACATTTAAAGATCTCTAGAAATGTAAATCATTGATTTAAGGAAAAGTTGGATCTGAAGGATTTTGCCAGAATGGTTTTGAATTACAAGGGTTATCATATATTTTTTCAATGCGATTTATTCACATGTCTGTCATACTTACTGGTGGACACCAAGAACTTCCCAATCATTTCCAACATCCTGGGGTCCCATTAAGCTTTGCATTGTCCCTGGACAGACTTCTATTAATTTGCATAGAAGTGACCAACCCACCTAAAAGCAAGAAAAGCAAATATTCACTTTTTTTAGTAGGTTCTCATGTATCCCAGGCTGGCCTTGAACTTACTTTGTAGTTTAAGATGACCTTGAGCTTCTGACCCTACTTCCTCTACCCCAAACCCTGGGATTTCAAGCACGTGACACCATACCACTTTACATGGTGCTGAGTCCCAAACCCTGTGCTCCATGTGGACTCACTGAACTACATCCCCAGCTCCATTTTCACATGTTTCAAAGCTGCTAATCTACATAGCCAAACATGAATCTTTTTGTCCTTAGTGGGACAGTGCTCATATTATTTTTAAATATTTACTTTAAGTTAGGAAAATACTTGTTGAGAAATGAAAGCAAAACATATACTTAGACATATTACTGCACATTACTTCAAAAGTCATACATACCCAAAGGGAACTCAAAGATATTATGGAATTTCTGATCTACATGAAAAAAACTAAAAACCAGTTTTAGAGGACATACTAAAATTATGAAGTACCATACTCACATCTTAGTACTTTTTAAAGAACTAACTACCTGACAGAATTTTTTAAGAATTCAGAATTTTAATTATAGAAAAAAAAATGACATGACTTGTAATGAAGAATTAGGGATGCTGAGGATTTTAGTGGCAAAGGGCATCCTGTCAGAAAACAACTACTCCTCTGGCAATAGTGGCAAATGTAATGCCATTGTGCCATGACTGGACCTGCACCTGTTTCTGGAAAGACAACGCACTCTGTAATAGAGGGGGCAGAATTCCTAGTGGTTCCGTTACATTCCCATCAATGATTACAAATTGATATGGTCTAGTGACCACAAATGCCTGGGGACTCTCACATTTCCACAGGAAATATAAGCTTATTGATGCATTTTTAATACTTTTGCTCAGTCTATTATACACATTGCCAGCCTCAATAAATTGTTGTTTACCTCTGAGGAAAAAAAAAAAAAAAACAGGTCTAGATTTTGACCTAGAGAGTAACTCACTCTTCCAGCTCCCTGTTCCTCTATAACTCTGAAGCATCTTCAAGTCTTTCTAGGGCATCAAAGATACACTTGATAAGGTTAGGAAAGAAAACACAAAATGTATGTGTAGCATCTACAGCTAATGAAACAGTGCCTGAGCATGATTTGTGATAAATACCAAAGTAATACGAGCCCTGGAAGGAAGGCTCATCCTGAGAGAATTACTGGAAGAAAGGCAGAGTGTGGGGGCGCTAAGACTCCAGCCACATTCTGAGCCGCCAGCTTGCGGAAAGACAAGGCAGGAAATATCTATGCATTTGATGAGGAGCAGTGGCACACACCTGAGTGACTGCAGGTGCTAATAAGAGACACCCCACAAGGACAAAATGTGTGAGCCGTAACAACAATGCTCACGCCAAGATCTCTTTACTGCATCGTTTTCAGATTAAGCATGAATTACTTTACTTTGCCAGTATCTCCCTTTAAATAATCTCAGATTGCTTTTAAAAACAGCATTCTCAGGGGCTGGAGAGATGGCTCAGAGGTTAAGAACACTGCAGAAGACCTGGGTTTAAACCCAGCACCCACATGGCAGCTTACAACTGTTCATAACTCCAGTTCAGGGGCTCCCGACAGCCTCTTCTGTCTTCCCTGGGCATTGCACGACACGGGCGCACTTGCCTACATGCAGGCAATACATTCATGCACATAAAATAAAAATAATAAATATAATATTTTAAAAAACAGCATTCTCTAACTGACTTTTACCTCTATTTAAGTAGGACAGCCTCCCCCACATAAATAGAACAGACGTTGGCAACCCAATCGTCATAGAAACCAACTAATTTTCAGCTTTAAGAAACTACATGGAGACTTTTCCCCCAGGCATTCCGGAAAGCAGCACTGTGAAGAACTTCTAGTGAGGAAACATTCTGCAGGATGCTAAACTCACATCTGTACCCGAAAGTCTGCCTCAAGGGGAAAACCTGCTTTGTTCGGGTTGCTAAAGCTACAGCGTCAATCACTGCTCTGCAGAAAGATTCAGGCAGCTGAGCCTGCAGTCAGTGCATGGAGCATCTAAGACTTAGTAAAATCTGCAATAAGGCAGGAGATAACTACTGGTGCATTAACCCTTCAACTAGGAGCTTATCTTTCAAAGAACGTCCTTACTCTGAGCAGTTGTGATGCAATTAAATTGGCAGTTTTTCTCTGTTAATTGTTCTCGATTTTTAAAATATTTTATTTATTATTTTTATTTATTTTATGTGTACGAGTGTATTGCCTGCATATATGTAAGTGTACCAGTGTTGTGCAATGCCCCTGGAGGTCAGAAGAGGGCATCAGATTTCCCTGTAACTGGAATTATAGATGGTTGTTAGCTGCAATGTAGGTGCTATTTTTATTTTATGTGTATGAGTGTATTGCCTGCGTGTATGTGAGTGCACCCATGTTGTGCAATGCCACGGAGGTCAGAAGAGGGCTTCGGATTCCCCTGGAACTGGAGTTAAGGACGGTTCATAGCCGCCATGTGAGTGCTGGGAATTGAACCTGAGTCCTCTGCAAGAGCAGTCAGTGTTCTTAACCGCTGAGCCATCTCTCCAGCCCTAATTGTTCTATAAATTTAAGCATCTCATTAATTCAAATAGATAAGCGTCGGGAGGTTAAAGAGTATGTAAGCCACTTTCATTATTTCATTCTCCATTTCCACAGGTTGAAATTACTCGGATAAAGAGAAAACGACTGGCATGAAGCGAAAAGAACAGGACAGGCTTTCTCCCTACAATCGGCATTACACAAAAGTATTGACAAGATAAAAAAAAGACCATGCAAATAAAAAGGCAGAGTTTGGAATATCCTGCTAAATAACAATGAACCTTAACATATATTTCTGAGGAATGGCTCACCCTAACTCCTTATATCCATCAAGAGTTCCCATTTGGCCTTCCAGCTAATCAGATGCACAAAACATTAAAGATATCTATGCAAACTCAACCAATTACATGAAGAAATTTAAAAGAAAAAAACTGCTTTTAAGTAGAGCATCAAAATCTCTGTAGACAGGACATCATTTTCCACATCCCTTTGGTAAGACCAACACTAACGGCCAGGCCTTTGCACTGACACAGCCGTAGTATTGGTGCCAAACCATGGGACTTTGCTTGCTTATGCAAAATCCCACAAATTCAGCAGCTAGCTGACGGAAATCTGGAAGACACCAGTAGACCTGAGTCCTGGCTCCCTTACGAGCTCCTCCAGGGGCTATGTCCTCTTACTAAAGCACTATGAAGGTATGGAATCAGTAAGCTTTCTGAAAAGATGGTAGAACTCCAGTGAGAATGAACTAATGTAATCTACATAAAGCCCTTTGCCTGAGCACGCAGACACACACGCAATATTGAAAGCAATAATTCTATTCAAACTAAATTACCACACCAACGACCTTCCTTTCCAACCTTCTTTGCCTCTGGTCCCCTCTAGGACCATTACAGACCAGTGTGCCCACATTTGAGCAATTTCTAAAATGCAGAATTAGGATGTCTGGGCTGAGTATATGGTACAATGGTAGAGTGCTTGTCTAGCACATACAAAGCCCTGAGTTTAATTCCCAGCACCAGCATGACGAAAAGGAAGAAGAAAATGAGGAGGAGGAAGAGGAAAAGTGGGGGGGGGGGGAGGAGAGGGTTTGAGGATATGGTCCAGTAGTAAAATAACTGGTTAGCAATATGCAAAGTCTGAGATTATGACCCTCAGCACAAAGGACGGGGGTGGGCAAATGTTAGTAATGCTGTGTTCCAGGGTCCCTTGGGTTCTCAAATCTGCCACAACTTCTGGGCTCTGTACACCAAAGTGTACCCCGGGGCCATTTTTCCTCAGTGGTGCCAAGCAGAGGCAACTCTGTCAAGAAACGAGCTTGACAGTGGAGGCAGACAGAATTGGACACTTCTGAATAGAAACAGCTGAGAAAGATGAAGTGGGTGGACAGCAGCAAGCACCTTAAAAATGACTCAGGTTCCATGGGCAAAGCTCAAACTTTGAATACTATAAAGAATGGTATCTTTCTCCTGATGCTGTCTGACAGTAACCTAAAAATCAATAGTCAAATGGAAAATACTTCACAGGAAAATAAAAATATTGCAGATATAACTATGTGCTTATGAAAGAAACTAGAGTCGCGTATGGTGGCATACATCTACATGCCTAGCACTGGGGAGCCAGAGGGAGGAAGAAGGCAAATTCTGCACCATTCAGGGCTACTTAATGAGAACCCTAGAGAAAAGGGGTGGGGGAGGGGAAGGGGGAGGAGGCAGCTAGATACAAGGTTCCATCAGGCTAGATAGAGTTAAACGCTGAGAATGAAGACACCAACTTAAGAGGAGATAAGGCTTTCACCTGTCTAGCCCCTAGGATAAACAATAGGAACTTTCTCACTGCACCCCACAGAGTTCAGGCCCAGTCCTCATCCCCTACATGACTTAGCTGATGACAAAACTGATTTCAATTCCTCAAATCACAAAACACTCCAAAGGATGGTATCACCTTTGGTAATGTGTTTGTCTTGACTCTAAATCATTCT
>NW_008334929.1:3736489-3765215 GCF_000622305.1 Nannospalax galili | reverse complement strand
GTTCAAGTACTTGGCAATTTTCTGGATTTCCTATGATACTGATCTAAAAAGTTCCTTTTGTAATCCATTTCATGTGACAACGGTTACAAAGTATAAATGTAAATACATAGGGGATTCTTGAAACATCACTTTCTTTAGGTAATTCAAGGTTTACTGTGATGGAAGATGGCTAGGAACCTGTCTTCAAATTTTAAAAAGGTAAAAACAGGCTACACCTATGAAAGCTGCCCATTTATTTGTTTACTACTACTAATCAAACCCCCTTTGCAGACAGTATTCACAACAGCGCCATATTAAAGACACATTGTACAGTAGGAAAATTCTTGGAATAGTTTGACACACTAATGAACTCATCTTGCTGAAAACAGAACCAAACTTCAACCTGCTTTCACTCTGCTCCTGCCAGCGTCCAGATCCCGTCAGCCAGTTTATAAAGTTGCCCCTAAGGGAACGCTGCGGGCCCTTCCTCCCTCCTTACAGTGACTAGGCATTTGTCAAGGTTTAAAGTCAGTCAGCAGTTCACAGCAAATCTCAGAAACAACCATGAACCCGGGATTGGGCCGGTAGGAGCGGGTCTTGGCACCGATGGGAAAGGAGAGCGCAGGCCCTTACCTGCTGCACGCTGGCCACCCTCATGTAGGAGTCCAGGACGAGCAGCAGGGGCACGTGGAAATTTTTACCTTCGAACAACTTGGAGGCTGGAAAAAAGGAGGGAGTGGAGGCAAAACAAATCACCAAACAGCATCCTTGTGCATCGGAAGGGGACGAGGAGCAAGCTTCCCGGACTCCCACTCCCCGGCCGGAAGGAGGGGCGCGGGGGAAGTTTGCCCGGGGAGGGGTGCGGTACCGCGGTCGGAGTAGGTGAACACCAGCAGGTCCTCCAGCAGCTGCACCAGCGTCGAGACCTGCTTGCTCTCCTGGACGTGGTTCAGCCTGACGATCAGCTTCTTCAGACCCTCCTCCTCCTCGTCCTCCTCGCACCCCTGACCCAGGCCACTGGCCATGGTGCCCGGGACCCGCCAGCCGAGCTCTGCCCCACGCGCGCCCGTGCCCGCGCCCTGGGCGCCCGAGGCTGCGGAAGGCGCGGCCGCTCCTCGTCCGCCCCACGCTCCTCCCCCGCGGCTCCGCCCGCAGGGGCCCGACCCGGCCCCGGCCTGCCCAGCGCCCGCGCCGCCGACCGTGACCGTGACCGCGATCGCAACCGGGACCCGGACGGCGCGCAGGAGCCGCGGGGGAGGAGCCACCCGAGAGCCGGCCGGCCTGGCCATCCGCGGGAAGGTCTGGGAACTGGAAGAGAAAAAGCGAAAGCCGCCTACCTCCAGTCTAAGAATAGAAATAGGGCGTCGGGAAGAGGACGCGCCCAGCCGGCCCCTTTTGGAAAGGCTTCTTAAGCCTTCCCCCAGTAGGGAGAAGAGCGATTTTCCCCTAAGGATACCGCGTTTGGCAGTCAGAAGCGGCCAGCCTCATTCTTTTCTTGTGATTGCTGTGGCTTTTGTGGGGAAAGAAATAAGAATTGTTTTCCTGTGACTTATCTGAGGCGCTCTGGTGGCTAAAAGGCCTCCAAGTTTGGGAGCTTGGGAGTTCCCGCCCAGCAAAAAGCAGTCTTTTCTCAGGGCCAGGACTAAGGGAATGTGGATGAAACAAAAGACTGAAGAAACGCCTAGAATCAGTCCCTGCTAGTGACAACTAGTTATGCTTAGGGATGTCTAGACCTCTAAAGTTTAATGAGGGAGCCGGGGGCCTGTGCAGGTGCTGTGGCTGCGCTTAGAGCCCCAGCGCGCTTGGGAGGGGGAAACCCGAGCAGTGGGAGTTCAAGGTCATCCTCTACACAGCAAGTTCAAGGCCAGCTACACTACATGAGGGGAGAGAGAGAGAGAGAGAGAGAGAGAGAGAGAGAGAGAGAGAGAGAGACTGGTAGAACGGTTGTGCAAAGGTTTTGGATTCCAAACAGTGAAGTAAAATACATAGTACCAAAGTGACGTGCTCTTCAGCAGGAGACCTCTCAAAAGCGATGCTGTAGACAGGCTCGGACAAAGATCTATGGCCTTCAGGTGGTCTGTCCTCAAGGTCATTTACCCAAGAGGAGAATTAGACTGGAAGCCAGTGGTTCATGGTTCTAGCTGGACAATGATAGTCCCAAATGAGTGCCCTCCTGTAGTTCCCTCCTTAAAGAGGAAGCACATTAGAGAAAATGAAGGAAGTGTGGGACTCAGAGGGCTGGAAACTGAGAGTCAGGCAAATCCAGGTTGCAGGTTTCACACTCCAGGATTTACATCAGGTTGAACTGTGGCTAAGAGCAAGTTCAAGGGGGCGCTTGCATTGCCAACCTGTTTCTTTTGTTGTTTCCAAGAGTTTTGATTTTTTTTTCAGAAATTCGCTAAAATCTTTACATATGAAAAGATAGAATAGTTACAATTTTCTTCAAAGTAATGCAGTGGGGAGGGGAACGGGGACAGAGACGAAGTGACTTTTGAAATGAGAATTGTTGAAGGCAAGTGATGAATTCATGTGGCATGTTATATTCTGAGTGTTTAATTTTCCATCGTGCAACAAAAGGCCTCAACGTTTTATCTTTACCAGCCTTTCCTAGGTCGTTTCTTAACTTGTTTCAACTTCTATCAATACCTCAAACTGTCTGAGGAATTCTCCCTTCGGTGCCGCCCGGCCTTTCCCTTTGCCTCAGTTTCTCACGTTCCACAGAAATTGAAAACTCCTTCCCTGTAAGGAAAATTATAAGTGGCAATGTGTGTCCCACATTCCTCGGTTTCTTCATCCGCCTGCATGTGTCTGCAGTCACAGGCTACAGAGCACTGTGGTCTGAGGCCTGCTGGAAGCCTTCACCCGGGAACTACTGCAGGGCAAAGTATTCTCTGACCTTTGAAAATGTCTAATTGATTGACTAAAACTCCAAGACTTATTAACTCCTTAGTTAACAAGAATGAAAATGAAGCCACCGTCAGAAATTCATGACTAAGGCACTGTTCTTGGAGAATAAAATAATAACATTTGCATTTAATTCCTAACTTCCTAGGAAGAAAAAAAGAAATAAAACTGACATTATTAATTACAGCAAACACCAAAACAAACTCCAGATGGACTAAAAAGTAAAATAAAACTAACTTTAAAGGTAAATATATAGATTAATAGTTATTTAATCTTGGTATAAGAAAAAAGAGAGAAAGAAACCACAGGTTAACACAAAATTACATTTTCCGCCATCAAAGAAAAAGAATTAAAAGGAAAACGGAAAATAGGGGAAGAGGGAATACAGCAAAGTCAAACATCTTCCACGTAAAAGATTTTATGAATCACTGGGGAGAGAGCGCTCCACAGATATGCCAAAAAAAGTAAATTCACTGTGAGTGAGCAGTAAGCCTAAGAAAAATATGTTCATCTTTGTAAAAATATGTGCAACTTTGTGTGTGTGTGAAATGTGAATGAGAAAGACTATTTGGGAATAAATCTACAAATATAGACAAAACTTTGGCAAAGAATTTATCAAACTATTAAAAGGCATAAATAAATGAATATGCCCTATCAATATGAAGATTAAATATAAAAAACATACAAATTTGTTGATGTGTCTAAAAAAGATGCATCATTGAAACTATGCACACACGCGCACACACACACACTAAAACCTAAGGGCTGAGAATAGCTCAGGCACTTTTCAAAAAAGACATGGTGAAAGAATTGTTCAATTAGGCACTGGCTAAGGACCTGCAGTAGTTTTTAAGTATCACTTCCCAGAAAAAGAAACAGTGCCACTGGAGGCAGAGAGGGGACCCAAGCTGGAGGCACTGGGGGCAGAGAGGGGACCCATGCTGGAGGCATGTCGTTTACCCCGCTGGCAGTGACTTTCTGTGCATCTGAACCGTTGCCCCTCCTGGCAGACAGGCCCAGAGTGTTCCAAGTTAGATTTGAATTTCAGACTCCACCCATTTCATCCCGATGCCCCTAAACAGGACACAACTTGTACAATATAAGACACGTCTTGTTATCAAACTATTTGATATGTAGGTGACACAGCGTGGAGAGGTCAGCCACACACAGCTAAGCGGGGAACTGATCCATGAGAGCTGTTGAACTGAGCACCAGAGGGAAGAAAAGGGACCGTTTGATCAATGAACCCGTGCATTGGTGATAGAAATTCTAGCTGATATCATATTCAAAATTAAATTCTGCATGGATTGAGCATTCTTGTATGAAAAATGAGCACCAGTCTTGGTGACACACACCTTTAACCCAGGACGTCTCAGGAGGCAGAGGCAGGCAATCTCTGTGAGATGGAGTCCAGCCTGATCTACACAGCTATATAGCGAGTTCCAGGCTGGCTGCAGGGAGACTGTATCTTAAAAAAAAACAAAAACAAGATACAGAGAGATGATAGATGATTGATAGATAGATAGATAGATAGATAGATAGATAGAAGGATAGATGATAGATAGATAGATAGATGACAGATAAATGGTAGATAGATAATAGACAGACAAATAGATGGTAGGTAGATAGATGATGATAGATAGATAGATGATAGATAGATAGATAGATAGATAGATAGATAGATAGATAGATAAAAGATTCCATCAACAAAATTAAAAGATGACCACAATGTAGAAGAAGATTTGCGATGCACTTAGCCAACTAAAGACTAATATGGAGGACTGCGTATGGTGGTGCACACCTTCATCCCGGCACTCAGGAGGCAGAGAAAGGTGGATCTCTGTGAGTTCAAAGCCATCCTGGTTTACAGGCCAGCCAGGGCTACGTGGTGAAATCCTGTCTTTTTTAAAAAAAGAAAATGCTCAAAAAGAGCTGTGACAAATCCTAGAACAAGGTTTCCACAGGAGCAAACGAATTTATGGGCTCTGCTAGCATTCAAGAAAATATCAGCTAAAGACAAAATGAAATAATGTTTCAAACCCTCAAATTGATACAAAACCTAAAGTTTCCTGGTACCAGTTTCTGCCTGGGTATGAAATAACTAGAAAACTAGTTGTACCATACTGGTGGCAGTGTGAGTCCAAAAAAAATCACTCCAGAGGGAACTATAGCTACAGACTGTAAAACAGAAAAGCTGTGCTATTCTGTGACCCAGAACTTACACCAAAAAAATATTCCTTGAAGGACTGGAGAGATGGCTCAGTTACGAAAACACTGACTGCTCTTGCAGAGGACCCAGGTTCAGTTCCCAGCACCCACATGGTGGCTAACAACTGTCTATAACTCCAGTTCCAGGGGATCCAAAGCCCTCTTCTGACCTCTGTGGGCATTGCATGATATAATGCACTTATATACATGCAGGCTATGCACTCATACATGTAAAATAAAAGTAATAACATATTTTTCAAATATCCCTCAAAGAAACCCCCACATATACTGAAGAGATTTGTTTAAAAAATGTTCAGTGCAGTATTTTTTATTTTAATGAAAATGCAAACACTTTGAATATCTAGCAATTCTTAAATTGTATATATTCATAAAATGTACATTTACTAATTTGTGAAAATTATTGAACTAAAGCTTTCTGTATCAGTATCATTAACAAAAAAAATTGGCTTTTTAAAATTATGAGATACATATCAATATTCTAATATCTAAAATACACGTGGTAGCATACTTTAGAGATATATGTCGATAATAAAAATATAAAAAATAATATCTTCCAAGAAATGTATTTAAAGTAGATGTGGTGGCACACAGCTATAGCCCCAATGCTTGGGAGGTGATAGCAATAAGATCAGGTATCCACGGCCTCCTCGGCTACACAGAAAGTTTGAGGCCACCCTGGGCTATGTGAGAATCAGGAAAGAAAGAGAGAGGTTTTTAAGTTTTTAAATTCAGTTAAATGATTTAGAAATATATACTCAGAAAGCACTTTTATATTTTAACTTTTTACATGTAGTTCTACAATCCACCTACAACTTATTGTAGTGTTTATTTTAATCTGAAAAATAAGCTTGATACCCCTTCAATAATTTGTGAGTTTCTTCAGAATTACATTTGATAATCCATTTCTTCCCCAATGACTATTGCTATTTCCTTGATTACCACCAAGTCTTCATAGAAATCAAACATAG
Organism: Nannospalax galili; assembly: GCF_000622305.1. Classification (NCBI taxonomy): domain Eukaryota; kingdom Metazoa; phylum Chordata; class Mammalia; order Rodentia; family Spalacidae; genus Nannospalax; species Nannospalax galili. The sequence goes on along the minus strand of NW_008334929.1, from coordinate 3,759,135 downwards.
GCCTAGATTGTTCAGTATGTGGGAAGCCCTGGGTTGGATCTTCAACACTTCAAAATAACAATAACCTTAATAATAATGCAAATAAAACCCCTACAAAATACAATACTTAGTAGAAAAGTTGAGCTAGGTGTGTAACTCAGCAGGAGAGCACATGGTGCCACACTCCGGGACCTCGTTTAATCCCTAGCATGGCAAAAATAAGGGGAGTGGAGCAAGACCTGGCCAGAGAAAACCTTCACGGAAAATCCAACAGCACACCACACTGATAAATACAAGACAAACTTAGCACAAGCCAATGGGGATGTCCAAATGAAATTCCAGAGCAGTGTGGGAGGCAGTCTTCACAGTCTACAAGGAACAGCCACCTAAGTCAGCCTGAGTCTCCAAACCCCTCACTGAGGGCTATCAATCCACAAAGACCGGCTGCAAATGTTTATACGTGTTCTCCAAAAAAATCCCTGGAACAGAGTAGTCACTGCACAAATCACCGAGGTGAGAAATGAACAGAAATAGAAGACAAGAAGAATAAAAGGCTCTCAGGTGGACAGGAGGCCCTCCAGCCTCAGTCTGGTTTCCATCATTTTACCTTTCTGAGGTGAGCTTCATTCAACTAGAGACAATATCTAATCAGCATGTATGCCCTCTACTCACTAAAAGCAGCCTTTTATAAAATTTACATCTGCACCGAGTTAGGATATTTCCCTTAAAGCAGGTGAAATAATCTCATTTATGTCAAACATGAGTCAGTCTGAGATTAAAACAGTCTTTGCAGTCCTCAGGTTTCCTCAGGAAAACATCTCTGAAATTACGTGTCAATATTATGTTGTAGTTAGTTTTTTTCTTTTTTATTCTTTTTTTTTTTGAGACAGGGTCTTACAATGTAGCCCAGGCTAGACTTGAACTCTTGATCCTCCTGCCCTGTCCTCCCAAGTGCTGGGATTATAGGCGAGAGCTACCCTGCTTTGGATATTTTTAACTGTATGTGAATATTAAGAGTGTCAGAGAGAAATGGGCTGGTTTTGAAATCATGTGTTAATTTCCCAAAAAATAAGTCTTTGCTTTTATGTTGTTGGACATATTGTAGGTCATCAAGAGCTATTTGTTAGATTAAATTCAATGAAATCATTAGTCATGGTATTTAATCTACAGATAAAATAATATTAAGTAGAAGAAGAAAACGATGAACCTTTATATTGCATTACTTTACAGGAAAATTAATGTGTAGTTTCTTTTTTGGAGAAACACTTTTATGAGTCAATGATTTGATGATATTTCTAGAATGTATTTATATATCTCACCAAACCTAAGGATCTATATAAAGTCACATACATGTTTACTTAGCAAAGGAAGACATCTTTCACCAATGGTCCTATAGTTTCTAAAAATGCAGGTGTGCTTTCTGCTATCACAAATGGATGATTTTAATTAATCCCATTACAAGAAACATGCATCTTTCTAGATTATTTACTATTTAACTGTTCAATTTAGAGTAATTTTTAGATTACTAAGAAGACAAATGTGTAGCATAACAGGCTCTTCCAGGGTATTTAGCTGTTAGATCAACAGCTCTGAGTACCGATTGTGTGTTGGCTTAGCTCTGTATGGGAAACCCAAAGGCCCAGTTTCTACCCTGATGTATCTCATTGCCAGTCAGGAAGAACATAACACAGTAACTTCTACAACAGAAGAAAAAGAAAGAGCCCTGTGCCTTCCTGAAAAGTTCGTAAATGCTGATGGACTCACTGGGCATAGAAAGGATAGAAGACAGCAGGCCCAGAAATTAAGTAGTGAAGGAGGAGGGAGGGACTCAGGAGGTCCAGGAGGGGTGAGTGGAGAGAAAGACCAGAAGGAGGCAAGCTCTCAGAGGGGAAGTGTTTACCGTAAATCAAGAGCAGGAAGGGCTGAAATATGCCCTTGAGATTGAGTAACAGAGGTGCCTCTCTGAGAACAGTCTGCATGGTGCTGAGCCCGGAAGGCCAGCTGCGCTGCGGATTGCTCACCCCTCGAGTGTGTGTGGGAATGCAAGTGCTCTGCCAGTGGAGTTAGTCTCAGGTACTTTGGATATTAATGAGCCGTTATTTTTTTTTTCATTTAAAGTAACTTTGAAAAGTCATTCTGAAGCTACTTGCCTACATTATAGTGTCCTTTTCCTCAAATTAGTAAATGCCAAGATGTAAGCAGCAACCCTAATTTTAAAAAAAAAGAAAAAAATTAAACAAAGCTAAGTTGTTGCCAACAGTTGGGGAATGTATTTTTAAATTACATACAGAAAAAGAAACATTAGCCAGAGGAGAAAAATGCTGGTATAATCCTCTCCCTCAGGAGGGACTGTTATTGACAGTCAGAACAAGGGAGCTATGGAGGGGAGCTCCCACCACAGGAACTCCCTCCCACCCCACAGGAACTCCGACTGAAGGACAAAATCAACAGATAGCACCAAAAATAATAATAGAATTCACTTCGGAAAAAAAAAAAAAAAAACAAGACCTGTTTCCCAGCCCAAACACTGTATTTAATGATTAACTGCAGTATCTGAAGAACAAATGCACTTAATCTGGAGGGAAAAAAAAGGCAAGCCTGAATAAGGCCCACCTAGGAAAAACCATCACTAAGAGAAATTTTGATCATCTGGCAAAGTCACCTATTGCCAAGATGGATGATGGATGGATGGATGGATGAAGGAAGGGATGGATGGATGGATGGATGAAGGGAGGGATGGATGGATGGATGGATAGATAGATGGAGGGAGGGAGGGAGGGAGGGAGGGATGGAAGGGTGGATGGATGGAGGGAGGGATGGAGGGAGAGATGGAGGGATGGATGGATGGATGGATGGATGGAGGAAGGGATGGATGGATGGATGGATAGATGGAAGGAGGGAGGGAGGGAGGGATGGAGGGGTGGATGGATGGAGGGATGGAGAAGTGGATGGAGGGAGGGATGGAGGAGTGGATGGAGGGAGGGATGGAGAGAGGAAGGGATGGAAAGATGAATGGATGGATGGATGGATGGAGTGATGGAGGGATGGAGGAATTGATGGATGACTGAATAAATGGTTCTAGCAGTTGCTCATAAAGAATCTGTTATAGACCAGACACTAGCAAGTTAACAGAGTTGACACATAGGGGTGTTCAGTGCTGTAATAAGTGCTGTGGAGAAGTATAAGTCACTCTTGAGAATACATCAAAAGAGAAGCTTTGAAAATAAGAAAGCCAAGTGACAGAAGAACTCCTTCTAATACACATTCCTGGCAAAGGCTTGAGGTAAAAGAGAAAGACAGGCATTCCAGAAACTCAACAACATTGAGTACCACTAGAACCAGGAAGGAATGCAAACCAGAGCTGTTGTAAGTGAGCTCCCCAAGAGGCAGACTACTCAGAGGCTTTGGAAGTCAAATTCACTGCTGGGAGGTGCAGTTGGCATCCAATCCCCTCCTCCCATGGTTCTTGTGACAACCTGAGAAAAGAATTCTCCAAACCCTGATTTGAAGACTCTTAATGAGTTTATTGGACCTGCTAACTGAGCTTGGGGTGCAGATTTACTTACAGACTAGTGGGTACCCCCCCATTCACAGCTGTGTTCAAAAGTTCATACCCAGACATAAATCCTGTGGTTCTGACAGCCTCATAAAAATGGCAAGAGGCTGGCCTCATGGTCTTCCCAGCTTTTATACCCTTAGCCCCTCCCCTGCAAGCGACTATGGTCAACTGATTGGCTGGAAGAGGGAAGGGGAGTGGCTGCTTTGCAGAGTGTGGGAAGGAGGCAGGTCCATAGCTCATCATCACAGGGTCAGAGGAACATCCAGGTCATATTCCATCCCTTCCTCTGGCTCTCACAAAGCTTTCAGCCTGCCTCTTCCACAAATATCCCTGAGCCTCAGAGGGGGTGGGGTGACCTTTCTCCCATTGTAGTAGGGCATTGGACTCTTCAAGGCTCTGTATCCTCTTTTTGTCATGGGCTGATGTTTCAATTTAGTGGCATTCCATCTATTATAAAAACACAAACAGAAAGAAGAAAGAACATGTAAACAGTAACTGCTGTAATAGCTTATGGGTGTAAACACAAATGCTTGGATAGCACTTTAGTAGGTACATCACATCCATCTAACAATACAATTGCAGTGGCTTCTCTAGTGGAGCCTATATCCTCCCCTGCCACAGGGAGTGGCCTGGTCTACAATACCAGATATGTGTTCCATCCCAAGGGGCAGGCATTAGGTCCAATCGATAATTAGCTGGTTGTACATACATTACATGAGCCATTATTGCACCAGCAGGAACATCTTGCTTCAAATGTTGTTAGTGCAGTACGTGGGGTCCTTTGTTGAACAGGATAATGGGGGACAATTCTCCCCCAGCCATCTGTATAGCGCCTTCTGGCACTATGAAAGCCACCCATCCAGTGGCAGGGAGTTTCCAGCTTAGTCCAAGCTTGACTTCTCCCTCTCCCGTGCTCACATCATGCGGCGCCTTCAGCAATAGGGTCTTACTGTCCACTTCAGGTGTATAACCAACATTATTGGCAATTGCCTTTTATACTTTTTGAGACCTCTGGGGTCTGTTTGGCCTATTGCTTATAGGGAGGCAACCCACCCCTGGTACTGGGATTTGCATTTAACAACCTTATGGCTTCTGGAAGGGCCTTTTTCCATCCCCATAGGGTTCCTTCTGGGCTTGAGGCTTTCAACTGCTCCTTTAGCAACCCGTTCTTTCTTTCAATTAACCCTGCTCCTGTAGGATTGTATGGAAGGTGGAAATAGCATTGAACCTGATTATCCTCAGCCCAAGCTTGCAAATCTGTACCTGTGAAATGAGTGCCTCTGTCGCTATCAATTTGCCTTGGGCACCCACACATGACACTGAGTTGTTAGTCCCTTACTAGTAGCCTTGCCCATTGCTCTCTTGAAAGGAAAGGCCTGTGTAAGGCCTGTGGCAGTGTCCACACATGTGAGAACATATTTACACCCCTCACTGACTGGCAGGGGCCCTATATAATCTACTTGCCAGTCCCTCACAGTGGAAGATGCCTTACGTGCATGTCCCATCATGGCATCCATCCTCCAGGGCTGTAACCAGGAACATGCCTCACAGGCCTGGACAGCCTGTTGGATATTTTACCAGAATGCCAGCTGCTTTGGCTATTCTCTATCCTGTGTTGGCTCCTCCACGGCCCAACTTGATATCAATCCAGTGAGATGCTTCTAGGGGAACCTGGGGGCAGACAGACCTCACCTTGGTGAGGGCATCAGCTTCCTGATTCCCAGGGGGACTCACCAGGTGGTGGGCAGCCACATGGTAAACTATCAGAGGCACTAGCTCCTCCTGCATTTTATTATATATGTCCTTCCACATTTGTTGTCCCCATAGGGGCCGTCCCATCACCTGCCAGTTTTCTTTGTCCCACTGAGCCATCCATAAGGTTAAACCCTTGAACACAGCCCAACTGTCAGAACAAATGGTCACTGGCCAAGGCTCCCTCATTATTACTATCCATACAGCTCTCAATTCAGCCCACTGACTGCTTTCTCCTTCTCCCCTCTCTAACCATATAGTGTCAGTGTTCATCTGTATTGCCACTGCTACCATTCTTGTCTGGCACCCCTGCTAGTGCCATCAGTACACCAGGCATCAGCTGGAATTGGGGGAGCCCCTTCTAGCACTAGGTCAGGTCTTGCTGGAGGGTCAACTATAGGAGGTAGAGGGAAAGGCTCTGTGCCTTGAAATGATGTCAGCCCTAGTACTGCCTGCATGGCATTGGTGATCGGGCTTGCTGACACCACCCCTCGCTGTTGTGAGTATGCATGCCATACAGAGGCTTGGCTAACAGGCCCTCCACCTATCCCTTTATGGGATATGTGGTTTTTACAGTAATGGGGGTGGGGTCCGTAATGGATGTCATCTGTTGCAATGCTTTGTACACAGCCAGTAGTTGCTGTTCTAGAACTGTGCACCTGGACTCCACCCCTTCCCATGATTGGGACCAGAACCCAATTGGGACTGTCTGTTCGGGTTGTTGCCACAAGCCTCACCCATAAGTCTCAGGGATCCTAGTGACTTCCAAGAGAAAGGGACACCAAGATATTGGGGCACACAGCTGTTTAGCTTTCCCAACCAGTATCTTGGCCTGTTCAAAAACTTCTTGGGCCTTTACATCCCAATCCCATGTAGCACCTTTTTTTATTATATTATACAGGGGATGGAAGACCTGAGTAAGGTGAGGTCTAAAAATTCGCCCATGCCCTAGAAGTCCCAAAAATACCTGTAACTGTTTAGTATTTATTCGTACGGGTTGTTGTAAAATTTTTCTCAACTGCCATACTGGGTATCACACAAGTTCTGCCTGACCATAAAACTCCTAAGAACACCACTGTACCAGGCCCTTGTACCTTCTGTGGGTTGATTCCCATCCTCGCTCCTTCAGGTGCACTTGAATGTTCTCCAAATGAGCTTCCAAATCTGTAGGGCACTCAGAAGTTAGCATTATGTCATCTATGTAGTGGAGCCTCCTTACAGAACTAGGGCAGGGTGACAGGGCCAGGTCCCAGGCCACCATCCCTTGACAAACCGTGGGGCTGTGGAGGTAACCTTGGGGAAGTACTCTGAAAGTCCATTGTTGTCCATTCCATGTGAATGCAAATTGATCTTGGGATTCAGCAGCTAGGGGAATACCAAAGAATGCATTAGCAAGGTCCACTGCCTCGTGGAAGAACCCCATTTCCTGAACCAGATGATCAATTAGCAGTGCAATGTTGGGCACCACTGCATGAATAGGAGGCATCATCTTATTTAATTCTCAGGAATCTACAGTCATTCTCCAGGAGCCATCTGGCTTCCTGATAGGCCAAACAGGGCTATTGAAAGGGCTCTGGGCTGGGCAGATAACCTCTACTCACTCTAGTTCCTGGATGGTTTCAGTAATTTCATCTTGACCCCCAGGCAGCTGGTACTGTTTGATATTCAAACTCTGTGGGATGGGCAATTTGACTGGCTCCCATCTTGCCCACCCCCAAGTAATCTCCTTTACTGTTCGCACCCTCAGCTGAAACTCTCCCACAGTACTACAAAGGGTGTGATCCAGCAGGGCATCCAGCCCTAAGATGTTCTCTCAAAGGGGAGAGATGCGTACCTTGTACTTCTGGGGGGGGGGACAATTGCCCACTCACAGAATGAGTCTAGTCCACTGTATTTGTATGGTTTTATCCCCATCCCATCCATTGCTATCCATTGGCCCTGATGTTTTGGGGGATTGCCGTGAATTAATGTACACTCTGCCCCAGAATCCGTTAGAGCCCATGTGTTTTGTATATTAGTGAGGGACCAATAAATCCTCAATTCGACATGTGGCTTCCGGTCACCCAGTATGGCCCTGACCTGTGGGCAACCTTGGCCACCCCTTGAAGGCAGTGGTTGGGAGGGGGTCCCATCCAATGAGGCTGCCTTCTTCTGGAACAGGGGGCACAGTTGTGGTTACCCACACCTCCTGGTCCCCCGTTTCTCTTACTTCTGTGGTAAATTGCTGGTCAGGTCTTAAAGCCCTCCAAGACTCACCAGCACAGCATTTGGCTGCCCGTCTATCTTGTCCCTAACAACTCCTGCTCGGCACAGATCCACCCACATCTGTGATCAAGAGACACAGAGAGGCCCCTTTGCTGAGTTCTGGCCCTTTTCCCTTGTGTCTACTCACTTTAGCACCTTTCGAACCATGTTTACATGTTGGTATAAATCATTTAAATCCTCTAGAGCCTCGCCAGCCTCATATAGGTCACACCCAACTATAGGTCTTAGCACTGCCATCAAAGCTCCATACCAGTCTCGTGGGCCTTGCTGAATCAGTTTCTTTCTAGTCTCCTGTAAACACAGTCCAGTCTGGGCCAGTGAACTGGACACCAAATACAGCTTCCCTCATACCCATTTCCCTCAATAGAGCCTGCCCTTCCTCAATGGTTTTCTGGTCTCTAGTATTCATGGGAATCTCAGCTGGAGATACCCGCATATCCTGAATGGCTTGTATGAGCCAATCCATCATGGACTGGTTTCTCTCATGTTGCCTTAAACTGTGAAGTCTTTGTCTCAAAAAGGGATGAGTGGTTATGTTGCTTAACTTCTCTGCTTCTGTAGAACTTAAAAGGATCCCATCTGCCCCCATGTCCCATAGTCTCACCAGCCAGGTGCCAAAGGCTCCTTCATAGCTTGTTTAAATGTCTTTCCCAGTTCTGAGAGTTCTGGTGCTGAGTATTCTTTGATTGCCATGTTCTCCTGCATTGGGCTATTGTTAAGCCCTCTATCAGCATGTTGGACCATGGATTTTCCCTTTCTTTGAATTAAAGGTCTGAACAGAGGAGCATCTCCCACTATCTCCCAGTCACTTCCTTCTTCCTTACTATCCGACTCTTCCCAGGGGTTCCAGGTTTTGGGATCCCAGGATGGGCCTTTTGTTATCATTCTGATCTGGGCTTTTTTTTCTCTTTTGACCTCCTAGATGTAAAAAATGGCATACCAACATCTCCATCTCCTTTTCTCTCTTATTTAATTTACTGGCCAAGTCAGAGGCCATCACCAAAGAGGCCAGCCTCATATCCCTCTCCTGTTCTAATTCCTCTCTAACGCCTTCAGTTTCCCTTCTGGCTAAGGCCTCTGCTTGGGACAAATTTCTTATTATCAATAGCAGCAGCCAAGCGGCCTCTGCAGTTGCTTCTTGAGATTTCTGTCCCTGGTGTGCTACTCCCAGAGACTGCAGAATCTGTTCCAAACCTTCTATTGTTTTCAAGGAATCTCCAAACTCACATGGTAGACCCCACTGGTCAAGAAGGCATGCCATCCCATACCATCTACAAGATGGCTGCCACCCTGGGCTCCCTCCCATCGACCTTGACTGTTTAGAAGGCCTCACCTTAGATACATATCATACTGTCCATTGCATTGATCATGCCACTTAAGCCACCCCCATCAAGCCTATGGGAATGGCCCACCAGGTTAACATTTCCTCAGCCCATACTCTCCCTTTACCCCACTTTACTTCAGTTGTTGGCTTCTTTCCCCATATCAGGGACATCATCAATGCTCTTCCAAAACTTATTCTCAGGGTCATCATATCCTGCCGACTATGCCAATTGTAAGGCAAATTCACTGCTGGGAGCCACATGTGGCATCCAATCCCCTGCTCCCATGGTCCTTGTGACAACCAGAGAAAAGAATTCTCCAAACCCTAGTTGGAAGAATCTTAATGAGTTTATTGGACTTGCTAACTGAGCTTGGGGTGCAGGTTTACTTACAGATGAGCAGGCACCCCCTCCCCCATTCACAGCTGTGTTCGAAAGTCCACACCCAGACATAAATCCTGTGGTTCCTGACAGCCTCAAAAAAATGGAGAGAGGCTGGCCTCCTGGTTTTCCCAGCTTTCATACCCTTAGCCCCTCCCCTGTAAGCGGCTATAGTCAACTGATTGGCTGGAAGAGGGAAGGGGAGTGGCTTCTTTGCAGAGAGTGGGAAGGAGGCAGGTCCATGGCTCATCATCACAGGGTCAGAAGAACATCCAGGTCACATGCTTAGTGTGTGGGAATTTTTCTAGGCTTGTGTTGTTTTGGTTGTTTGGTTGTATATTCTTTCTGGAAGGAAAGAAATGGAAGAAGTCATAGATAAAGTGGGTCTGTGACAGTCTCATCAGAGCCCTTGGCCTCCTGCAGGAACTCTGATATTGAGATGACCTTGCAAAGCTGTTCTGCAAGAGGATGGGACCTGGTCTGGGTCCATTCAGATCAGCCACTGAAAGACAGACAATTCTGAAAGTGGTAACAGCCAGGGCTGACTGCCACAGCAGGGCACTAGCTACCAGAGTAAATCTTTCACACTGAAAGGCAGATCTGACAGCTGCACTACAGCATGATTGCAAAAGCTGGGTAAGAAATCTGAGCCAGGGCCATTCCCAGAGGGTCTTGTGAGTTGTGTAGGGGCCCTGGGCTTCTCTCATGAATAACAGATTGAATCTTGCATAAGCGACATGTAAAGACCATGCTTTCAAGTGATTGCTGAGAAGGGAATCATTGTATTAAGGTAAGGAGAGAGACTAAAGGACAAGAACTAATAAAAAGTAGATGTGTTTGAAGGCTGTGGAATGAATCCAAAAGAGAGGGGACAGAGCCCTAGTGGGGTTGTGGCAGTAACATTGGAAAATTCAGAGAAATCTTGGCCACAGGATGTATGACTTTGTGTATAGTGCCATGTGATGTTTCAGAGGAAAGGAGGGATAATGAAAACTTACTAACTGAACAGTGCTAACAGCATTCAACAAGCCATGGGCCACCATAGATGAAGCAGGACTGGGGAAGAAGAAAGGGGACAGATGTGTTAGGCAGGGTTCTCTAGAGGAACAGAACCGATGGAATGACTATGTACCATAGAGGGGATGTACTGGAATCCTCAGCATCGATAGGGATTGGGTAGTCCAGCAATGGCCTTCTGCACACTGGAGAGCCTGTGTGCAACCCTGGTAGCTGCCCAGCCTAGCAGGCAACACTCTCAATCCAGCACAGAAGGCCTGGAGGATTCCTGGAAGGTCATGGGTCTTCAGTCCACAGCAAAACTGGAAGAAGCTGGATGTGATGTCAGAGTACAATGTCAGTGACAGAGATAGATGCTTTCACCTCACAGGAAGCTAAGGCAGACTGTTATATCTGTGTCACCCACTGAAAGGTGCTGCCTACATTGGGAAGAGTCTTTTCTTCCTGGAAATCCCTTCACAGACCCACCTAGAGGTTTGACTCCTAATTCTCTCCTGATCTAACCATTCTGGCAATATCATTAGCGAGAAGAGCAGGGAACAGATTCAGTTTTGGAATCATGAATTGTGTGTGCCTGTGTCACCCAAATGGCAAATAATTTAGCCTGTGGGTCAGGACCTCAGAAACAAAATGTGGCTACAAATAAGGTTTCCTCCAACTTACAAATAATAAATGATACAGAGAGAAAAGTGCAATCTCCCTGAATAGGAAAAGACCATTTCCAACGGGAACACTCTAACAACAAAGTCGGTATGTCATTTGTGACACTACATGGAGGATCCTAGACTGGTTGATTTATAAACAGAGCTTGTTGCCACAGGTCTGTCAGCTGGAAAGTCAAAGACCAAGACAATTTGGTCTGTTACCAGGGCTCACTCACCACAGACTGTGCCTTCTTGCCGCAGCCTCTCGGAAAGGGTAAGTACATTTTCACACAGTAGAAAGCACAGAAGGGACGAGGGTACACTCCTCAACTTCTTCCATTAGGGCATCAATCTCTCCGTGAGAATGGAGCCCTCATGACTTGATCATGTCCCCAAAGGCCCTACCTCTTAGCACCACCGAGGTTCCAGCAGATGAGTTTCGCTGGAACATTCAGACCCAAAACCAGATAGCACAGAAAGAAGACAAGCTAGGGAGAAAATGCTTAAAACAAAGCGCAAGGACTCAGGGGGAAATGACCTGAAGGAGCCTGTTGTGTGCCACGTCTCTAGGAGCAGGGACATTGTCATTTCCTTTCCAAGAAAGTGTGGAGAACGTGGGCTGAAGACAGAGCACACGTGTCTGGAGTCAGTGAGGGCGAGGTTGGGCATCGGCAGGGACTTGAATGAACATGCCCCAAAGTTAGGTGTTGGAACCTAAGCCCTAACCTGACGCTATTAGAGGTGGGCTCTTTAGGAGATGATTAAGCCATGAATGAGATCAACAACCTCGTAAAAGAGCTCAAAAGAACCAGCTAAGATTTTTGTGCCTGCCTTCCTTGAGTTTGAACTTCTCAGTCGTCAGAACTATGGGAAATAAATTTCCATTGTTCATAAATTTCCCAGCCTAAGGGATTCTGTTACAGCAGCACAAAGGAACTATTCTGTGAGTTCAAATTTCAGTTGTGCCCAAGAGAGTGTGCATCGTGGAAGAGGTGTGGAAGGGCTTCTAGAGCGCTGTACTTCCTGTTGTCATGGTGAAGAAACTTGGACAGCCCAGAGGGCAAACCCGTGGGAGTAACCTCAGGAGGGTTTCCAAACTAAAAAAAGAAGCCAGGGTTCCAGTGAAGGCAGGCAAGTGTGTCAGTGGGCTGACAGGAGACTTGTAGAGCTCCCCGTGTCGTTAGGAGGGCACCCGTGGACGATCTGAAAGGGAGGAGGACCTGGCGCTGGCAAGTAGGACAAAGAAGGGTCTGAAAGTCTGGTGGGTAAAAGGGCATGATGATTACACAGCCTGTGCTTTCTAACTATTTTAATTGACAAATTATTTTCCTAATTTCATGCTCACCAAGTAACTAGTGTTTATAAGTTGGCCTTCTTGTAGTTTACTCAATAAATAGTAGTTATTATTCAATTAGTTCTCTATATCTATGGATTCTCCACTTATGAATTCAATCTGCCATGGAATGTTCATCAGGGAAAAATCCATGTGTACTGAACATGTACAGACTTTTCTTGTCATTCCCTAAACAATGTAGTATAGAGGCTATTTTGACTGTATTTACATTATTTTTGGTGTTATAAGTCACCGAGAGATGGTTTCAGCTATATAGGAGGGTGTACCTAAGCTATGCACAAATACTATGCTGTTGTATTACAAATACTATACTGTTGTATTAGAGTCTTGAGCATCCACACATTTTGTGGTACCCACAGGTGCCCTGCAGCTGGTTCCTGACATACCGAGGGATGACTGCAATTCTAATTATTATGGGAAAGAAATGAACCACACAGGATGATGTGTGTATTCCAGCAGCAGTCACACTTATTATTGTAAATCAGTACATTAACAGTTATGACTCATACCTCACACCAAAACCAAACTAGGGTTAAAAAAAACTCTGAAAGTGTGACAGCAACACACAGAAAATAGCTTAGGTTAATTCCAAAGGGACGCATCAGAAAAGGAAAAGTTTGGTTAAAGGAAGATTGCACAAAATTCTTTTTTTCACTTTTCTTTGTTATTTTTATTTTTATGTGTATGTGTGTATTGCCTGCATGTGTGTAAGCATACCCATGTTGAAGATAGCACGAAATTCTTGATGAATTACTAATCATTTTCTCTATACATCAATTCATTGCTTTCTTTTTCGTTTAGGAAGTGTTTACTGACTTCCTACCACCTGCAGTGCGGTGAGCCTGTCTCCTGCAGATGGCATGACAAATACTGTGATGGAAGGCAATGGGTGGGGTTAGGACGGGACAGAAAAGATGCCATTTTCTTGCTGACATCTTTTCTGTGACTCAGTCCAGTTGCTGAATGAAGTTTACTCCCTGAAAATACCCACTTTGGGCTCTGCCTGCCATGAAAGATGATATTGCAATGATAAAGAATCATTTTTTATATTTTATGTGTATGAGTGAATTGCCTGCATGTGTGTAAGTGCACCAGTGTCATGCAGTACCCACGGAAGTCAAAAGAAGGCATTGGATACCCTGGAACTGGAGCTAAAGCAATGGATAGCCACCATGTGGGTGCTGAAATTGAACCTGAGTCCTCTGCAAGTACATCCACTGCTCTTAACTGCGGAACCATCTCTCCAACCCCTAAGGAATCATTTTAAAAGGAAATTGTGTTGCTTAAAAAAGAGTAGTAGTCAGACATGGTGGCTTAGGCCTGCAATCCTAACCCTGAAAATTTGAGCCAGGAAGGTCACCACAAGTTCAAAGTCACCTAGGCTGCAGAGTGAGATGCTGTCTCAAAAACAATTTTTTAAGTAAAGAAAAATCTTAAAGTTGGATGATGCATCACAGAACTTTGTTTTTCTGAAGAAGAGAATAACAGGACACACTTCCCCAACAGGTGTTGCTAGGGAAGCAAAGGTGAACTGAACATAGTGAGCACTCATGACCAGACTGGAAGCAAGACATCCACATGTGTACAAGCATGTGTTACAAAATGGCTTTTCATAAAAGTCGATGTCAGGCCACATGAAGATAGGTCACATAGACTGAAATAGAGCTAAATATATTGAATGCCAGCTTGATGTGATAGCAGACCCCAGTTATCCCCAAACTCAGGGGCTCAGGCAAGACGATCATCATGAATTAAAGGCCGTGTGTGTGTGTGTGTGTGTGTGTGTGTGTGTGTGTGTGTGTGTTCATCTCTGTGTGTTATGTATATGTGTGCATGTGTATTTCCTAGTGACACATTAGCCATTATAACACATTATTCACGTGTGTGATACTGCTAGTGCAAATAAACTACTTTGCTTCCAGTCATGTAAAAATGCAGCACATATAATTATATACCATGCATGATTCTTGGTCATGATAAAACTTTATTACTGTAGCACGTAGCTACTACATAATTTTTTTATCCTTTTTGTTTACAGATTTTTAAAAGTAAATGCATGAGATAGTCTGGGTGTGCTATTCGGGAAGAACACCAGAAGGCATGTCCCATAGGACAGCAGATCCGGGTGTTTTGCCCCTGGAGACTGTCGGACAGCAGGAGAAGATGTTGAGGTAGATGACCATGCACTGGCTCTCTCGTCCTGTGTAGGCCTAGTTAAAGTGCGTGTTTCTATCTTAGTGCTGGGGATTAAGTCCAAGACCTCCCGTGTGTCAAGCATGCACTCTAACACTGAGCTGTCTCACCAGCTCCTATGCCATAGTTCTTAACAAAAAAGTTTAGTGGGCGTGGTGTGCAAGCCTTTAGTACCAGCACTTGAGAGGCAGAGGCAGAGGGATCTCTGTGAGTTCAAGGCCAGCCTTGTCTACATAGCAAGTTCCAGGTTAGCTGGGGCTACAGGGAGACCCTGTCTCAAAAAGACCCAAAATAAATAAATAAATAATAAATAAATAAATGAAAAAAGAAATAATTTTTTAAAAACCCACACAGCTAGGCATGGCAGCTCACACTTGTAATCCCGGTCCTCAGGAAGCTGAGGCAAAAGGACTGTGGTGAGTTTGTGGCCAACCTAAGCCCCTAGTGAGTTCCAGGCCAGCCTGAGCTATAGTGTGAGATCCTGACTTAAAACGACAACAAACAGGGCCTGGAGCAACAAACAGGGGCTGCTCTTGCAGAGGACCTGGGTTTGATTCCCAGCTAACACCCATCTGCAACTCTAGTTCTAGGGAATCTGACACCCTTTTCTGACCTCTGTGGGCACCGCACAACACGAGTGCACTTACACACATGCAGGCAATGCACTCATACACATAAAATTTAATAAAAATAAATAGAGAAGCAGATAGAATGAAAGCAATGGGAGATTTGAAGCTGCATGATGTGTTCGGTTTTTAAAGTAAATATTATGAAAGAGTCAAGATTTTTAAAAATTAAAAGTTTATAAAGTAAAAAGCTACAATAAGCTAATCTATTATTGAAGAAATTGTTTTATAATTGAGTGCAGCCCAACTACACAGTGATTATAAAGCTTAGAGTGCTCAGTACTGTCCTCCCTCACCCACTTCCCTCTGACTGTCACCCACAGCAATGTCCCCCTCCCCAACCATTCTCAGTCCTCAAGCTCCATTTGGTCCTGTACAGGTCACTAGTTTTCATCTTCTATACCATGATTTTACCAAGCTTTTTCTATAGTTGATGTTTAGCTACACTAATACCATCCTGTGATGAGTGCTTACATATAGTTCCACAACATACTCTGCAGGTTTGAAGCCTTGTAGCAACAGGCTGCACCACATAGCCTAGGTATGCAGTAGGCTAGACCATCTAGGTTTGTGCATTTATCCCACACATTCTGAAGACTCTGATGTGAATATAACGATGCAATCATCCAGTGACAGAGTTCTTGGAACGTGTCCCTGTTGTTGTGTGGCTGACATATATAATTGTTTAAACAGCCTTCTACCCAATGACCCAATTTGGGAGGACTTTTATAATCTTAGTAAGTGGTAGAGATGGGACTCATACCTTAATCATACACTGGGAGACAATCCTCCCTGGGAAGGACTGGACCATGAGAAGCCATCACTGTGCCAACAAGGGCCTCACAACACAGCAGCTCGAGGGACCAGATCCCAAAAGGATGCCAAGCTTTGTCTTGGCAAACAGCAGCAGTTCAACATTGAAAGCTATAGTCTCCTTGACTCTTGACTTAGAGGGAACAGGATGGGACGACCTACTAAACTTTGACAACTACATTCAGTCATTGCTACTGTGGCAATGTAATCCACACCACAGGGGATCCACCCAGGATCCTAGCAGGGGGACAATGGCTCTCAACAGCACTCATCCTGCACTGCCTTCCTTCAGGCCACTGCACTCTTTGAATCAAACTTTGGAAGCATGCATGAGACAAGCTCAAAACATCCCTGTGACTGCCAGGAGGAAACCCTCCCCGTTCTTCACTGACACCAGCAGCTGCCTCAGTCTCATATGCCAAAGGTTTAACCAAGTTTTCAATTCATGCAGATAATAAATATGAGTGAATGGGGTGGTAGTGCTTGCTAGTAAAATAAAGCTCCTTGCACTTGTGCTGCCGACTAAAGTTAACATTACATTGTCCTTAGTTTTTCAAATGCTGATGCAATCACTAGAAGATGACATTGTTTTTTACTATGACCCACATCAGATTTTTACCTTAAGAAAACTTAATTTTCTCCTACTGCTGAGCAAACCTCCTGTTTGGGCCGAGTCGCTGTTGCCCAGGACCAGGTGGTTCTAAGTGGGTGGACGTCTTCTGCCTTGCCCCACTGTCAATCTAGTTAGGTTTTTTTTTTTTTTTTTTTAATATTTTGTTATTTTTATTTCACGCAAATGGCTGTATTGTCTGCATGTATGTAAGTGCATCGGTGTTGTGCAATGCTCACGGAGAGGGCGTTGGATCCCCTGTAATTGGAATTAGGAACAGTTGTTAGTACTGGGAACTGAACCCAGGTCTCTCCAAGAGCAGCCAGTGCTCTTAACTGGTGAGCCGTCTCTCCAGCACAATCTGGTTAGTTTTTTAATGCAGGCTTCTTTTCAAAGCAAGAATACTAAACTCCAATGACAGAAGCCTAAACTGAAAGCAGAAGTATGTTCCCCTTCTGTATCTCACAGAGATGTGGGCTTGGGCTGCCACAACCGGGGTGTTTGAAGGGAAGCGGGGCAGAGCCGGTCCTGCGCAACGAGGCTCTTAAGGTGAGGGCCAAGCCCGGAACTGCTCTGTTCTGGTTAAAAGCACACAGGACTCACAACCCCATTCACTGCTTACTGAGTGTAGACCTGATATACAGCAGATCAGAGAGGCTTTTCCCAGGGAACCCATAGCTGGAGCCAACGTGTACGCAAAGTGCGGCCCTGCGAGGAACTCTCTTTGGAAGGCTGGTGGAATCTGAACTCACTTAACAGCCCAAGTCCTCTCACATTGCTGCGGAGAGCACCAGAGGCCTGGGTCTTGGTGACTGGGAGGCACATTCTCACCACTCCCTCCTTGGTCAACTCCACCAGTGACTTCCTTGAGGTTCTCATGTGCCCCTGTTCTCTCCATGGACGGTCCTAGGAACAGTGTCCTGGGGAATGGGGCCCCGGGGAACGGTGTCCTGGGGGAACAGTGTCCTGTGTGATTCCCTTCATTTGGGTTAAATATTCTCCTCTGCCTCCTTTGGCCTCACCCTCCATCATCCTTAGCAAGCTGTGCTTAATTCTCACGTGCTAGTTTACCTCCCTCCAGGCTGCAAACTCTAGTGTATTTGCCAGGCTGCCATTTTTATCCCAAGTGCTGGGCACTTAGACGTTCCCCAGTAAGTATTTGTTCAGTGAACAAGCTCATTACAACACCACTGACGAATCTTTGCTTTTTTTTTTTTTAACACAAAAAAAGTCTTAGAAGGAGGATCAGCTCTCAGACAACACATTCAATTTTACAAACACTATCACTGTTTTCTTTAATCAACTGAATTCTAACTCCGAATTCCTTTTCTAACAAAATGGCAAGATTCAGTCTGATCACTTAGGGGCTGGACCCTCCCCTGGGCCCTTCCCTGGAATCACTGAGTTGGGGAGAGCTAGCTGAGATCCAGGAGACAGCTAAAGGGCTCCATCATCCTTCTCACCCAATCCTGGGCTGCCCAGTCTCTGCAGCTGATCAACATGGAATGCACAAATCTGAGCAGCTTTGCAGAAGCTCTTTCCCAGAGCCACACCCTCCCCTACCCCAGAATTTGCTTCCTGTGGCTCAACATCAAACATCCCCCTCACTGCAGCCTCTCAAATGCACTTCTGTGTGAAACAAGAAAGGGGAAACATGGATGTTTACTCTAGGCTTGTGACATTAGCATTTACTGTTTTGAATCTGAAAATTTAAAGCAAGGCCTGGGTGCACACCTCTGTAATCCCACAATGTGGGAGGCTGAGGCAGGAAGTTCAAGTTCAAGTAGACAACAGCTAGGACTACATGGCCAAGACCTTGGTCCCAGACATCCCTAGCACCAAGCCCTGAAGAAAACACATACAGGTTTAAAACAAACAAACAAAAACTAAAGTAACTGAATTGCTTGTTTTACTGAATGAAACAGAGGACTTAGAGCCCAGAGCTCAAACAACTTGGGCTCAAACAATTGGGGCTGGAGAGATGGCTCAGTGGTTGGGGGCGTTGACTGCTCTTACAGAGGACCCAGGTTCGATTCCCAGCACCCACACAGAGGCTCTGAACTGTCTTTAACACCAGGTCCAGGGGAATCCGAAGCCCTCTTCTGACCTCCACTGCATTGCACAACATGGGTGCACTCACATACATGCAGGCAACACACTCATACACATAAAATAAAACTAATAAATATTAAAAAGAAAAAAGAGAGTAGAAAAATTAAGTCCTCTGTCCTAGTTTGTTTCTCCATTGCTGTGACAAAACACTCTGACCAATACCAACTTGGGGAGGAAAGGATTTATTCAGCTTACATCTCCTAGGTTGCAGTTCATCCAGGAGCCCAAGGTAGGAACTCAGGGCAGGAACCTGGAGGCAGGAGCTGGAGCACAGGCCATGGAGGAACGCTGCTTACTGGCTTGCTCCCCTGGCCCCTGCTCAGCCTGCTTTCTTATGCAAGACAGGCCCACCTGCCCAGGGGTGGCACCACCCACAGTGGGCTGGGCCCTCCTACATCACTCATCAAGAAGATGCCCTCAGACATGGCCACAGGCCAGTCCAATAGAGGCAATTCCCCAATTGAGGCTCCCTCAGCCCAGGTGTGTCAAGTTGACACTAAAGCTATCTAGCACAATCCTCCTAGAGTAAAATCTGATTTGACCATATTCTAAGCTTCTCTCAACCATGTCAACTAATTTGAAATACCAAAGACAGCTGAAACCTTAACTTTATAGTTGGCAGTTCAGATGCTGGGAATGTTGCTAAAAACGTCCATTTCCCAGGGCTGGGCAGACTCCAGCGATGCTCGGCCTGTTCAGAGTAGCTAAATGGAAAACCCATCTTTATTCAGTTGAATTTATATTTATAATGTGCAACAGAGCTATAGCTTACCACTCAAAGAAAGAAGTATTTAGGAGCAAGCAAAGGATTAGAAAGGGTATCTCGAACTGTGTTTTGTAGTTGAGTTTCATGAAGCAAATTGAAAAGAAAAAAGCCAGTGTTTTGATAATCTCAGAACCACAGGGTATGATGGTACATACCTCTAATGCCAACACTTGGGATGCTAAGGCAGGAGGATTGTTGTTCAAGGCCTGCATGGGCTACACAGTGAGCTCCTGGCTAGCCTGAGCTAACTGAAGAGTGAGAGCCTATCTCAAAAAATCAGAACCAAACGAACAGCAACAGCAGCAACAACAAAAATTCTGAGTAATCATAACAATCTAGGGAATGAAAATTAGTCCATGTGGAGTATGGTAGGGCTAAGCGTGTAGTTTAACAGTGGAGCAGTTGCCTTAAATGTTTGAGGAGCTGGATTTGATCCCCAACCCAGCAAAACCAAACCAAACAAAGCATGACCCACTTGATTCAGAGTTTTTGTGTTCATGCATCAGCTTACTAGTTTATCTACTGTTTTTGTATATATGAACTTCCTCATTTAGGTAAATTCTACTTGGGAGCAATGTCTGCTAGGAGTTTACAAATACTGCTGGGTGTGTTGGTTCATGCTTGGGTGACTGAGGTAAGATGATTACCAGCTGGAGGCAAGTCCGAGTTACAAAGAGAGAACTTGGACAAAAAAAGCAACAAAAAAAAACACTTTGTAAATATTGAATTTTCCTGCTCTGAAATGTGCTGTCTACAGGCCCTCATGAAGTAACTACTCAATGGCAATCCACTCATACCAATGGCCCTAGGTCTGGTCTGTGAGGGCACTTGGCATTCTGTGTGAGGGACCTGCCTGGCTGGAGAAGTTTTATGCATTTCAACACATCATCTACCCAGGTCGATAAGTTCACAGCTCTATAGGGGTTGCTAATGCAATGTGGCAATTCTAAAAATTTGGTTTCAGTTTTATGAGGCAGGGCACAACCTCTGTTTAAAGCAAGAGTTTGGGCAGCCGCTGTGGCACACACTGATAGGCAAATGCTGAAAAGTTTAAGGCAGGAAGATGGTCCATTTGAGGCCAGCCTGGACTACATCAAAGGTGGAAGCTTGGAGAAAGAGTTTTGGCTCCTTTATGTTTCTGCCTGTGAGAATGTGGCATTCCTCCCTTCCAGAGGACTCCATCTTGGAAGCAGAAAGATGTATTAACTGTTGCCCACAGAATAAAGAAGAGTCTTCAGTGAGGAATGAACGCTGCATTAATCTGTGATATAATGATAAGTATTTTGAAAGGAGTTTAATACCATGTCCAATTAGTAAAATAATAGGACTTATGACCTCCCCAGTCACAGGTTCCTGGCCAGGTTTACATTACCAGGCATGAGTTCCCTCCTGTGCAGTGGACCTTAAATCTAATTTTTTTAAAAAAAAGCAGTTGGTTACTCCCATAACATTCATGCCAATGGACATATCTTGCCAGGAAGCTGTTATTGTAAGAACACTGCTCATGACTGAGTAAGACAGCTGGTGACATTTCTCCCCGAGCAGCTCCATAGTTCCTTCTGACGCTATGAAAGCTAGTCAATGGGAAAGACCTTTCAATAACCAGCCTGATTTCTCCATGTCCTATGAGCAAAGTGTGGTGTCTTCAGCAATAGGGTCTTCTCATCAAGTTCTGGTGGGCAACGAAGAGCACCAGCAATAGCCTGTAATGTTTCATGGTCTCCAGGATACCCCTGACCAACAACTTGAAGGAAAGATTCCCACACCTGGCTCTGAAACTGCCGTTTAGTAACCTATGGCTTCTGGGAGAAGTGCCCCCATGTAGGGCACCTCCATTCCAACCTCTTAAGTTGTATTTTGTCATGAGCTTATAATTGTAGGTGTTCATATGGCTTTTACAAACATCCTTCCTTTAGTTATCCTTCCTTCCTCTGCCCTACCCCCTCCCCACTGACCCCTCCATTCACCTTTGTCCCTGTGTCAAAGTAACCTGTGTCCTACTAGATTTCTTTTTATTGGAATAAATTCCTATTATGAAGTTCACTAAAATGTATACATTATCTGTACTTTAATGGGAATAATAACTCTAGGAACATTTAGCTAATCAGTACTGGTAATCCCACTCTTGCAGTTAGGAAGCATTTTAGTACTTTTTTTTTAATGTTTGAGAAGCACATATTTTGAGAGTTCACAACATATACAGTTACATAAAATGTATTATACTATACAAGCTTTTATGAAAGGAGAAAAATACATCATATACATGTATCACAAAAACTAAAGTGAAACTCAAAAACACTATGCTTAGAGAATAGACTAGAGCTAGAAGGGGTAGCATGTGTCTGGAATCTCAGCACAGAGTAGACTGAAGCAGGAAGATCATGATTTCAAGGCCATCCTAGGAAATACAGCAAGACTCTGTCTCAGAAAACCAGAGGGAGGAGAAACTAAAAATAGAAACATCATCTTTGTATGGATAGTTGATAACTTTAGGTGTATAGACTTCCTTTTCTGAATTTTCAAATATTTTTTAAATAATTTATTGAGAATTTCACACATGCATATAAGGTGTTTTGATCAAATCCATGCCCATTCCCTCCGTTTAACTCCTCCCGTATCTCCCCATCACTTTTTCTGATAACTTGATATATTCTTTCTTCTTCTTTATTTATTTATTTTTATGGGGCTTTTGGCTACTCTAACATTCCCACCTCTGAAGATGTAACCTTAAAATCTTTTATGGATTAGATACAAGCTCCCAAATACTTTCAACATTTTTGGCCTTTGGAACAGAGGATGTGGCTAAGAGGCCCAAGGACATTGTGAGTTTTAGCCAAGAAACTGGCTACTTTTCTTTGGGGTCTTTTTAGCCTAACTGCCTAGCCAATTCCTACCTCCTATTCTTATCACACCATCCTCTGAAGAGGTTACCCAAATTGCCAGTAGGGAATAGGGACACAGACAGCTCTGGCTTCTTCCGTGCTGAACAGGGACACAGGGTGAGGCAATTGGAGTACCCCTTCAGAGGGTCTATCTGAAAGATTCCCAAATTGCATAACTCTTATCTCTAGGGGGAAAAGAAAGTCCTTGTATCCTGACTAGGAGATGTGAAGGAGAAATAAAGGCAAGAGTAATTAGCATTACAAGTTCTGTACAGGGAACTAGAAAAAAGAACAAGGCAATTTTCAAATGTTCATATGAGAGTCCATTGGAATTTCTTGACAAGGGTTTCCAAAAGATCCCTCTATTGGGT
>NW_008334929.1:3732674-3733013 GCF_000622305.1 Nannospalax galili | reverse complement strand
AATTTTGTCAAAAGCCTTTTCTGCATCTATTGAGATGACAATGTGGTTTTGACTTTGAGTCCATTTATATGTTTTATGACATTTATTGACTTGTGTATATTGATCCATCCCTGCATCTCTGGGATAAAGCCTACTTGATAATGGTGAATGATCTTTCTGATGTGTGTCTTTATACAGTTTGCAAGTATTAGAGTGATGCTGGCTTCAAAGACAGAATTTGGGAGTTCTCCCTCTGTTTCTATGTTTTTGAATAATTTAAGTAGTATTGGATGCAGATCTTCTTTAAATGTCTGATAGAATTCTGCTGTAAATCCATCTGGTCCTGGGCTTTTTTTAGTC
>NW_008334929.1:3731903-3732606 GCF_000622305.1 Nannospalax galili | reverse complement strand
GCACTTTCAAGTTAGGAACAAAATAATCAATGAGAAATAATTGTCTAAATAACTTTTTATATGGACTTAAGCCTAAAGTCTGGGAAGTGTAATCCTTTGAACTCTTAAAGCAATATACTGATGACTTTACTCTTCAGTTATACTTTCTTTTGGGATGTTTAAGACCATACAGTTGGCCCAAATAAATCAATTCATTTTTACACTTAAGGTCATTTGAGGATCTGTTCCTCAGGGGTCACATGGGCTTGGGAGGAGCTCCAGGCTCCTTTCTTTTACCAGTTCCACCTATGTGAAGATAAATCACAGGTCCTGCTCGACCGTGGTTGGCTTCGCTTGGAAGCATGGAAGAAATGATTCCTCTCTGTTGACCCTCCTCTTTATAGACTGGACACTGTTTCACGTCCATCTGGTGGGGTCTCTTCTGCCTCCTTGATCAAGAGGACAGGTGACCCACCACAGTTACAAGACATTTTGAGAGATGCTCATAGTCCCCTGAAACTAGTCGGCCTAGGAGGGCAAGGAGCAAAAACTGTCCTTTATGCCCCTCTGATCAAATTATTATAGGCTTTAAAGTATGTCTGTTAAACATCCAAGAAGGTTAGTTCTACCAGTGTGGTACTATTAATTACTGTGTGTCATGTAGATAAATCTTGGGCAAAGATCAGTTGTTCTCAGATAAACCTTACCTAGACATATATTTCTT
>NW_008334929.1:3725876-3728835 GCF_000622305.1 Nannospalax galili | reverse complement strand
GTCAGAGGTCTTCTTTAAATATCTGGTAGAATTCTGCTGTAAATCCATCTGGACCTGGGCTTTTTTCAGTTGGGAGGCTTTGTATTACTGTTTCAACTTCTTTATATGCTATGCATCTGTTTAAATTGTTCATCTCTTCTTGGTTTAACTTTAGTGGTTCCCATGATTTCAGATATCCATCCCTTTCTTTTAGATTTTCAGATTTAGTAGTATATAGGTTTTTTAAAATATTCCCTTATAACGGTCTAGATCTTTTTGGTTCTGTTGTGACAGTTTCCCCTTTCGTCTCTGGCCCCTGGCTCCTTTCTTTTACCAGTTCCATCTATGTGAAGGTAAGTCAAACGTCCTGCTTGACCATGGCTGGCTTCACTTGGAAGCATGAATGAGATTATTTCTCTGAATTGACTCTCTTCTTTGTAGACTGGACACAGGTTCAAGTCCATCTCTTGGGATCTCCACTTGTTTCTATTTTATTAATTTCTGCTCTAATTTTTGTTATTTCTTCTCTTCTCCTGGGTTTGGGTTTCATTGTTTCTTGCCTTTCCAGGGGCTTGAGTTGCAGTGTTAGGTCACTTATTTGGACACCACAGTTACAGGACATTTTGAGAGATGTTCCATAGCCCCCTGGAACTTGTCGACCTTGGAGGGCAAGAAACTAGCTATAAACTTCCCTCTTAGGATTGCTTTTAATGTATCCCAGAGGTTGTGTTGTGTTATATTGTCCTTTTCATTGAATTCCAGGAATTCTTTTATTTCTTTCTTAATGACTCCTTTTACCCACTCATTGTTTAGGAAGGTTAGTTCCACCAGTCTGGTACTTTTAATTATCATGTGCTGTATAGATAAAGCTTGGGTGAAAAACCAAATATTCTTAGATAAACTTTGACTACATATGGTTGTTCAATTGCCACAAGTTCATGTAGTGCCTAGGGCTTTGTCCAGTGTTGGTTTTCAGCTTTATTCCATTATGGTCTTAGAGAATGCATGAAATTATTTCAATTTTTTTGTATTTGTTGAGGGGTTTTTTTGTGGCCCACTATGTGGTCAGATTTTGAAAAAGTTCCATGGGGTGCTGAATAGAAAGTATATTCTTTAGTGCCTTTATATATCATAACAAACCTACACAGACCTTCATCACTTGCTTAGGCTTTCTCATTTTTGTCTATTTTGGAAAATATCTCAATTCCCATATCCTTTTAATGTCTTTTACATTCTCATTTTCTTTTTTATTTTTAAATCATTATGAGACATAATAGCATTAACAAATAAGTTTTCCATCTGTGGTGAGACTTCTTTTCCAAGGGCTGCTAAGCAATGCTTATTCCCTTTCAGTTAGGTCCATTTGATGTATGGTATCATTTAATTCAGCTGTCTCTCTGTTTAGTCTTTGTCCAACTGACCTGTCTAATGGAGACAGTGGGGTATCAAAGTCCCCTACTATTACTGAGTTGGGGTTAATCTGTATCTTAAAGTCCTGTAGTGTTGTTTTTATAAAGTTTGGTACCTATATGGTAAGGATTATAAGTTTTATAAGTTTGGTACCTATATAACTGTAATATCTTCTTGGTCAATTGTTCCTTTGATCAGAATGAAGTGACCCTCTTTATCTCTTCTGATTAGTTTTACTCTGAAGTCTATTTTGTCAGATATTAGAATTGCAACCCCTGCTTGTTTCTTAATGCTGTTTGCTTGGAATATTCTTTTCCATCCTTTTACCTTAAGGTAGTGCCTGTCTTTGAAGGTGAGATGGGTTTCTTGCAGACAGCAAAGAGATGGATTTCATTTCTTAATCCATTCACTTAGCCTCTCTTTTGACTAGAGAGTTCAATCCATAGATATTTAAGGTTGTTACAGCACAACCATCAACAAGCCCAGTTGTGATGATGTTTAGCGATCAGGCTCAGGTGAAGTGGTGATGATGGCAGTTATTTCATCTTATTAGAAGGACCTGGACTTTAAAAGGATTTGGCGCTAGGATCCACATAGGGAGAACATAACGTTGTTTGTTTTTCTGAGTCTGTGTTATTTTTGTGTTTCCTCGATTATACCTTTATTTATTTTCTTTTGTTGCCCCTGGGTTATAGTTGTTTCTCTCTCTGCTTGCAAATTTCATGATTTTGTCTTTCTTTACTGCTGAATAGAACTTCATTGTGTAAATATACCACATTTTCATTAACCACTCATCAGTTGAGGGGCACTTAAATGTTGCTTCCATCTCTTGGCTATTGTGAAGAGAGCAGAAACAAACATGGTTGAACAAGTGTCTCTACAATAGAATGAGTCCTTTGGGTGTTTTGTGTCATGGATGATTTTTCTTTCCCCCTCAACTATAATAGACATTTTTCTGGGTATTCTGGGCTGACATCTATTTTCATGTAGAACTGGAAATACCTTGGTCCAGGCTCTTCTGGCTTACATAGTTTGCATTGATAAGTCAGCTGTAATTCTGATGGGCTTTCCTTTGTATTTGACTTGTTTTTCTTTTGCTGCTTTCAGTATTCTCTCTTTGTTCTCTACATTTAGTGTTTTTCTATTTGTTGTTTTCTGGGTATTCTGGGCTGACATCTATTTTCATGTAGAACTGGAAATACCTTGGTCCAGGCTCTTCTGGCTTACATAGTTTGCATTGATAAGTCAGCTGTAATTCTGATGGGCTTTCCTTTGTATTTGACTTGTTTTTCTTTTGCTGCTTTCAGTATTCTCTCTTTGTTCTCTACATTTAGTGTTTTTCTATTTGTTGTGGGAGTTTCTTTTCTGATCCTGTCTGTTTGGTGTTCTATGTACTTCCTGTATTTGTATGGGGATGTTTCCTTAATTTTTCTCTTCTATGTCTTCTACAATCCTGTTTAAGATCTGGTCAACACCATTAACCTGAAATTCTTCTCCTTCCTTCCGCTATTCCTATGATCTGTAGATTTGGTCTTTTCATGGTGTCCCACATCTCTTGCATATTCCATTC
>NW_008334929.1:3707153-3725827 GCF_000622305.1 Nannospalax galili | reverse complement strand
TTTATCCTCCAGTGTTGATATTCTGTTTTCCATTTCATTCATTCTAGAGGCTAGGCTTTCCCCCGTTGTTTCAAGTTGGCTTATTGAGTTTTATACTTTCTTTTCCATTTCTGCCTGAGTTTTTTCAGTGTTTCTTTCTCTTTCATGAATTCATTCAGCAGTTTATCATATCTTCTTTTAGTTCTTTGATTTGTTTGTGTGTTCTTTAAATTTGTTGAATTTTTTGATCATGTTTATGATTGTTCTTTTAAATTCAGTGTCCTGGGTTATCTCTAGGGGGTTCTCCTTGTAGAAGTCTTCTACAGGATTGGTGGGGTTTAATGGGGACATAGCATTTTGGCTTTCCATTTTATTATTCTTTCATTGTGATTTGGCGTGTGAATTTCTTTTGTTGTTTATGATTCTGACATGAGAATTAAGTTGAAGTATGCTTCTCTCTGTATTATCTGGGTGCCTAGATCTTTTCTTTATTGGTTATGTAAAGCTAGTTAGTACAGGATTCAGGCTCTGTCAGGTTTAATTTGGAGGAAACTGATGGCTTCATATCAGCTATTCAGGAGTACCCACAGAAGCCCAATTCAGGTTCCAGTCAGGTACACTCAGGCTTGCTTCACCACATGGAGGCAGGATCTGGGCACTCTTAGGCAGTCGACCCTCTCAGGTTGTATGCTAGGATCTCAGCCTTCACCTACCAAAACCAGATCTGCCTGAGGGCCTTGGGAGGGGCCTCACAAAATCCCAGGTAGGGGGATGGGTATGACACAATTAGAGGAAGCTCACCACCATGTGGAGGCAGGAGTCCTGTGCATTTTCAGCCCCTCTATCAGAAAGAGGCCAGAGAGAGGCCAGAACTGGGCACTCTCTGGCAGTCTGCTGAGATCAGGGCCACTACACCAATTGAGGTTGAAACCCACCTTCTCAGGCTGTCTGCTAGGATCTCAGCCTTAGCCTCTTAGTAAATATTTTTTAGAGCAAAAAATAAATTTGTGAATAAAAATTATAACCTTAGGGGATAGAGAGATAGTCCAGCAGTTAAGAGCATTTGCCACTCTTTTGCAGAAGGCTGGGGGTTGCTTCCCACATGGAGCACCATCCACATGGTGGCTCATACAACTGGAATCTATAACTCTCTTTTCAAGGGATCCAATACCCTCTTCTGGGTTCTGTAGGCACGAGGCACACACATGCTGTGCATACATACACATATGTATGAGTATGTATGTATGCTCATACACATGAGCATACACATAAATAAAAATAAACACATCTTTTTCAAAAATGAACATCTTAGCATAGGCAAAATGAAGGGGAAAGTGTGGATATGGCCACATTCGGGTCAACAAGATCACCGATGAAATATGCAGTTATTACTCTCTTTTACTCCAGCTGTGGCGACAGGTGCTGGAGACTTCCCCAAGAAAGAGAAAAGTATTAGCTATACCCTAAAGCAGATCCGATCTCTTGTGATTTTAGTCAAGGGAATGTTTCGGTGTCTAAAGAACATAGCTGTTGCTACTGAGCATTCTTTTGGAATTTCTAGGTAAGGTATGCGATTAACAGAATCAAAGCAATAACTATAAAGCATTATTATTTGCAGCTGATATTTTTATGAATGTAGAAAAAGACAATGATTTAAACTATCTTGAATTAGAAAGAACTCTTAAAGTAATGGAATATAAGTTTTATATTTGGGGAAAATTGCAATATGACAGCTAAGGAATTAATATATATGAAAAATGAGCTTATAAGTAGCAGTAAATAATAAATGCAAAAAAAAAAAGCCACAAGTGAAATCTAGGAGCTACCCTAGCAAAAAAATGTGTAATTAATCTCTTAGGCACATACACACATATTATCCTTGAGACTATCAAAATAAAAGATTTGAATATATGAATATTTCATGTTTCTAGAAGAAAAAACAAATGTAACAAAGAAGTATAAGTATATGAATACAGCCCAGATTAGCTTAGAAGTTGAAGTTAATTCCCATCAAAGATATCAATGGCGCCGGGCATGGTGGCTTATGCCTCCGATCCTAGCACTTTGGAGGCAGAGGCAGGCAGATCTCTGTGAGTTCAAGGCCAACCTGGCCTACATAGTAAGTTCCAGGCCAGCTGGGGCTACAGGGGGACCCTGTCTCAAAAAAGACAAAAAAAAAAAAACAAAAAACTCAGTGGTTTTATTAGCATTAGTGACCTTGAACATAAGGTTTCAAAAGTTCATGTAGAGAAGCAACTGAAAACAAATTATAAAATATTTTATCAGTTAAATATCAAATTAAATAAGAATGCAAAAAATAGAAGAATGGTCAGAAATAGCTACAAACTTTGTTAGAGAATTAAACAAAGTCAATGGCTCTAAAGGAAGTTTGGTGTCTGTGAGGAGGACTTGGTGGTAATCAAGGAAATAGGAAAACATGGATTGTTAAATCGAATTCTGAAGAAACTTGCAAGTTATTGAAGGAGTCAAGTTTATTTTTCAAATTAAAATATACATCACAATTGTAGTATTGTTGAATTATCTGCAAAACGTTAAAATGTAGAAGTGCTTTCTAAGTATACACTATAAAGATTATTACATTTAGTTAAATTTGAAAACTTCAAATCTGTACGTAAAAATACACCAAACCCTTGTTTGAGGAGGCAGGTAAATAAGGTTTTACCCCTTTATTCCCTTCCTGCTTTTGCTTTTCTTCAACAATAATGTGCTGTTTCTGCCAAGACTGTAGGAGCTGCAGGTTCAACAGCAAGCAATACAAATCAGTCCCCACTGCTACTGTCACCCCCGGGTACCTCTGTGGGGACTGTGGGGACGGGAAGACAGCGTGTGGGATGGGAACAGGTCGTGGAATTAAGAAAGTCTGGTGAGGCCCCCCAGCTTTTCTTGTTGCTGCCTGGGTAGAAACTTGCACGGCCCTACTTGGGAAGTCTCCTGTTCTGTCGCAGCCTTGGAAGCAAGGAGAGCAACTGAACAATTGCTAGTAAGGATGTAGGGTGGCTAGTCGGGGGCTCATCATCTGGACTGAGCAGGCTGAGGAGGGACACCGCGGGAGGCAGTGAGGCTAAGAATGGAAGAGGGAGCAGTTACAAAGACACCAGACAGTGCACAGGTGAGACCCTCATCACAGCAGGTGTGCATAGGTTAGACCATCACCACCACAGAGGGTGTGCACAGGTGAGACCCTCATCACATCTGGTGTGCACAGGTGAGACCCTCATCACAGCAGGTGTGCATAGGTTAGACCATCACCACCACAGCGGGTGTGCACAGGTGAGACCCTCATCACATCTGGTGTGCACAGGTGAGACCCTCATCACAGCAGGTGTGCATAGGTTAGACCATCACCACCACAGAGGGTGTGTACAGGTGAGACCCTCATCACATCAGGTGTGCACAGGTGAGACCATCACCACAGCAAGTGTGCACAGGTTAGACCATCATCACGGCAGGTGTGCACAGGTGAGACCATCCCCACAGCGGGTGTACACAGGTGAGACCACCATTCTAAAAGACCTTTATGCCAACAACAAAGAAAAAAAAATACATCACAAAATAAAATTAGGCAAAACAGTAAAATTCCCAGAATATAAACATTAAGACATGCAACATTATCCTCCCAAGAAATCAAAGAAATACAAATTGTAGCAGCAATTGTAATACTAATTTTCTTCTATAAAGTAGAAAACATTTAATAACTTGTGTTTAAAGCTTTGAAAGAACTCATATCCTTTGTTAAAGTAGTTCTTTTAAAACCGTTTTTTGCTTTATTTTATGTGCATGTGTGTATTGTGTGCATGCATGTAAGTGCAACCCTGTTATGCAGTGCCCTCAGAGTTCAAAAGAGGGTGTTGGATCTCCTGGAACTGGAGTTACAAATGGTTCTTAGCCGGCATGTGGGTGCTGGGGTTCAAACCCTGGTCCTCTGCAAGAGCAGCCAGTGCTCTTAACTGCTGAGCTATCTCTCCAGCTCCTGGCTTTTTAAAACTTTTACATCAAATACTAATAAGCAATTGAAATGCAGAGGTGTGTCCAGGCATCATGACCACATGTATGCTTGTTCTGATGAATGAACAAAACATACCTCCTGGCTTAGGATGTTATTTGGCCATAAGACAAATAATGCTCTGATGTACACTGTGTCGCAGGTGATGGTTTTGAGAACATTGTGTTAAGTGAAAGGCGCTAGTTACAAAAGACCAGGTGCATGGTGGGAAGGGGACAGGAAGAGGACAATGCAGAGGAAACCACCTCCAAAGGGGTAGGGTTATTTCTTGGGTTTGGTTTTGTTTCTTGCTGTTTCTGTTTGTTTCTGTGAGACTGGACCTCACTGTGTAGCCCTGGTTGGCCCCAGCCCCTGAGTACTCCTGCTTCAGCCTCCAGAATGCTGGAATTGTGGATTCATCAGCACACAGGCCAATCCAAAGTGTCTTTTTGCAGTGATGAAAATACTACAAAATTGACAGTGATAGTGGTTGCACATATCTGTAATGTCTTTAAAACCACTGATTTGAACTAAATGGGAGAATGGTACGGTACATGCACTATATCTCCATAAAACTACTTCTGAAAATACTATGTATGATTATGTTAGAAAAAAGAAATGGCGCAGAAAGAATAAAAACCCCATTATCCAAATATTTGCCCGTGGTTAGCCAACAGCGTGGTGAAAATTGAAGTGGTGTTTAAATGTCCCATAACTATAATAAAATGCCTGAAGTAATCAGCTAGAGGCAGGTCCTGCTGTGACTCACTGTGTCAGAAGTCTCAGCCGCAGCCACGTGGTCCGGTGATCTTTGGGTCTATGGTGAGGCAGGATCACAGCAAAATAATCTGCCTATTTGGTGGCGCTGGAAAGCAAAGAGTAAGGAGGGGCCTGGGCCCTTTGAGATGCACCCCAATGACATCACTTCCTTCCACTCGGTCTTACCTCCCAGTAGCAGCTGAGACCATCCTTCAAAGCATATGTCTTTGGGGAACATTTAATGTCCAAACCATGACAGAAAATGAACGTTAAAGAAATGACACATTAGAAAAAAAGAGTAAAACAAATTTGTTTAATTTAATAAAAACTCAACACTAGCCGAACGGGGTGGCGCAAGCAGGAGGCAGAGGCAAGCAGATCTCTGTGAGTTCAAGGCCAGCCTGGTCTACATAGTGAGTTCCAGGACATCTGGGGCTATAGGGAGACCCTGTCTCAAAAAGACCAAAAACAAGAAAGTCTAACCCTCAAATATTACCCAGTCCCTAATCAGTTTCTCCTTCACGGTTCACTGGCTTTCTCTCTTTCTTACTTCCTTTTCAAAATAAGATATTCATTAACATTAACATTAATATAAGATATTCATTAACATTATGCCCTGCACTTCCTGTGGTGAGCCACAGCTGTTTAAAACTTTCTTCTCTCACGTTAGTCATTCAGAAGAAAGAGCAAGGTGTTCACAATTGATATTCAGCTCTAACAGTCCTGTCTTTCTCTTTGGGATTTGAACATGAAAACCAAAGGGAGTGATTCCATGGGCAGCCTGTAGCGGCAGCAGCAGCCATCTGCACACTGCTGATGCACTTAGGAGCCAAAAAAAAAATAATAATAAAATCAATATAAAAACTACTAGTGAAAATCTTGAAGTGCTAATTTTAGAATCATGAAGCTGACCTTCTCCAAGCATGGGGTTTCAGCAGCTTAGGAGGAATATTTTTGAAAATCCTGTTCGCCTTTTCAAAATGGAAGCATACTGTGCTTTATCTATGGAAATATCTATAATTTTAGAAATTCATGTGTAGGGCTAGAACAGCATGTCTATTGTTTACATTGAAATACTCTGGCAAAGGAAAAAAGCAAGGATCATACATGCATCGCAAAACTTGGATGATTTTTAGTCCCGGGTTGCTGTTACATTGGGACTTAAACATGTATGCTGTTTGTGATAAAACGTTTTTAAGTTAAGGGAAGATTTTTGTATTTCTTTCATGTGTGTATTTTGTGTTAGACAGTGAACCAGAGCCTCAACCATATCAGGAAAGTACATTATACAGCTCTTCAATTCCTTAAGCGTATAAAGAGATGACTAAATTACAGGAGGCTTGGAGGAAGCGTACAAATCTTAGGAGAATATGCTAGAGATGCTGAAATTTTATGTTGTGCAATACCAAGGTTTTACTAAGAATGCACATAACGGTCCTTGCTTTGTTTCTTGCTGTTATGGCTTGAATGTGAACTGTCCCCCACAGGTTCATGTATTTGAAGAAATGGTCCCCAGCTGGTACACTCTTTGGTACCACTAGAGCCAGGCCTTGCCAGGGAACATTGTCATCCAATTCCTGCTAGTGTCTTTTTGACCTATGACGTGGGAGAAGCTGCTGCAGGCAGCGCCTCTGTATGCTGAGGGAATCCCACCACCAAGCCTTCTCTACCCTGATAGACCGAAGTCTATAACGATGTACCAAAATAAACCCTTTAACCCTTAGGTCATGCCTGCCAGTAAGAAGCACGCACAGTAAGAGGAAAAGCAAATAATGATAACTCACTTTAGAGGACCAACTCTCACCTTTTCACTATCACATATGACAATAGTTGTGTAATTGTGATATGTGTCCTTTATTGAACTGAAGTAAATTTCTTCTCAATTCATTGAATTTTCACCAAGGAAAAATAATCGAATTTTTCAAGTCATTTTTCTGCATCTATACATATGACATATTTATCCTTCATCATATATGTATCTATCACAGTTATTGATTTTTCATATATTGAGATGCCCTTACATACCAGGAGTGAATCAGTTTGCCGGTTGTAGGAGTGCAGGCCTCTCTTCTAGATCATCCAGTTGGTTATTAGTTATAACTAGCCCTTATAGTCCTTCGTATTTCTGTGGTATTGTAATCTCTCTTCTTTTATATCGGGTTTTATTTATTTGAATCCTTATTCTTTTTTGAGTATTGAAAGCTGGAACGTTTGCTTATCATTTCTGAAAAAACCAACCCAGTCATCCCTGACAGTTCTTCTCGTTGGTCTCCACTTCCTCATTCTAGTCGTGATTTCCTTCTCTGTGAACTGAGGACTCAGATGTTCATTTTCCAGTTCCTTGATGTGTAAGTTAGGCTGTCTGTTTAGATCCCTTTGTCTGGTGCAGCACTTAGTACCATGAACTTTCTCTTTGTAACTGCTTGTTCCATCGGGTTTCACATGCTGTGTTTCCATTTTCATTTGTCTCAAGAAATTGTTATCTTCTCTTTTCGTTCCTTCTCTGAATTATTGGTTGTTTCAAATTGTACTGCTTAATTTCCATATATTTGTGATTTTTCTAACTGTCCTTATCACTGATTTTACCTTATTTTATTTTTTTAGTTCCATACCATGGTTGGTAAAGACACTTGGTATTCAGAATTTTTAAATTTTCAGATTTGTTTTAAGGCCTAATGTATAACCTCTATCGGACAATAGGCACTTGAAAAAAAGAATGTATTCTGTTACTATTAGATAAAATGTCTGTACCTATCTTGTAGGTGCAGATGAGGAGGAATCTCCCTGTGTGTCTTTTTAAAGTCATAAAATAGGTGCTGTCACTAAACTTTCTGTCCTCTAAGAAGAGCTGGGACTTTATTTATACACATATCCTCCTTGGGACTAGTTTGGGAAGGAGACCCATCATTCTCTGCATCCCTTCACAAGCTCTTCCCTAAGAGAAGAGGAAAGACGTCCTTGACTGGGAAGTTTGACAGGGAACCAGAATCTACCAAGCCACACTTCTTCACCAACCCAGTCGATGTGTGAGCGGCACCACCTACAAGGAGACGTTGCCATTTTCTGCTAATTTATTCTCCCCTTCAATCCCCGTTCTCGGCTCTTGTGCATCTGTACGTGTTTACAGGGTGAGAAGGGTAAGAGTTGGAAAGGGGAAGAGAATTGAAGAAGGGAGGGGAGGGGAGACAATGATTCTCTACATTCTTATTGTGTGTGTTAGGTTCAACTGGGCGTGGTGGCACATGCCTTTAGTCCCAGCACTCGGGAGGCAGAGGCAGGGGGATCTCTGTGAGTTCAAGGCCAGCCTGGTCTACATAGGGAGTTCCAGGCCAGCTGGGGCTACAGGGAGACCCTGTCTCAAAAAGACCAACAACAACAACAACAATAAAAGGGTTAGGTTCAGTGGGAGGCAGGAGTCAGCAACACTCACCAGTGCAGAGAGGAAACTTGAAAACCTGCCACTCCTGCCTCTCAACCACTCTGCCCTCAATAGCTGTGTTGTCCCCTGTCATCTGGGACACTGAAGGAAGCACAGGTAAGAAACAGCAAAGGGCAGAAAAGACAGGAAGGGGTTGTTTGCACGTCTTTCCTTTCTTCATGTTTTTTAAAAATTATTTAATAACCACATGATTAGAAGAAGCATTTCATTACAGCATTAACATATTCACTAATAATTTCCAGAACAAAGATGAAAAGTGTCTGTAAATTTTTAGGTTCACAGTTGAATTAATACAGTTATACAATATTGAACTCAGTATAAACCCTATGACATAGAATTAAATGAGGTTTTAGCCTTTAAAAAAGATCTCCCTTTCATTTTAAAATACACTGTTTCCTACAGAAAAACTCATTTTTAATGCTAGTAACACTTAGATGTTTGCACATGCGTCTCTACTCTCTATGTATCCGATTATTACTAGTCACAGTCAGTTACACTCGGATCCTTAGCACCCGAGTATGGATATAAAGTCATCAGGTAGATTTCACTGGTAATGTTTGTCACCTCTACTAATTAACATGAAGCAAATTTTTATGCTTCTTCCCCAAATACAACTCATTTTTATGTTTGTTGATTTTTTGTGTATATTTCATTCCTTTTTTAAAAAATTTTTATTATTT
Organism: Nannospalax galili; assembly: GCF_000622305.1. NCBI lineage: Eukaryota > Metazoa > Chordata > Mammalia > Rodentia > Spalacidae > Nannospalax > Nannospalax galili. The sequence continues at coordinate 3,716,967 of NW_008334929.1, read as the reverse complement.
TTTATTTTATGTGTATGAGTATATTGCCTACATGTATGTAAGTGCACCTGCATCATGCAATGCTTGTGGGTGTTAAAGAAGGCATCAGATCTCCTGGAACTAGAGTTAGACCACCACGTGGGTGCTGGGACTCATACCCAGGTCCTCTGCAAGAGCAGTCAGCGCTCTCAACCTCTGAGCCGTCTCTCCAGCCCCTTTGGCAGTTTTTTTTCACTAAGAGAACCTTACTTCCTCATGTGAGTTGTCATTAGATAAATGAAGACTATTGCACACCGAAACTAAGCTAGGCTCACCGAGTTTGGTGACAGCAGCTTCAGTAAAGCAATGTTTTTAAAGTGTGGGCCACAAAGTACAAGGGTGTTAAGAAATCAGCTCAGGTTGAAGATGACTCAGCAAGTAAAAGTGCTTGCCAGCGAGGCTGAGGACTTGAGGTGGAGACCCAGAACCAACAGGAGGTAAGGAGAGAGCAGACTGCTTTAAGCTGTCCTCTGACCTCCACACCCATGCCACAGGCATGAGTGCATATGCGTGCACACGGATAAACACACACACACACACACACACACACACAGAGTAAATGCAATAAATTTTTAATAATATATTACGACCAAAGTTTTTGTTTAATTGTTTAGTTGGTTGGTTTGGGGTTTGGCTTTGAGTTTGTTTTTTAGAGACAAGCTTTCACATAATCCAGATTGGCCTTGACTTCACTGTGTAGCTAAGGATGATCTTGAACTCCTGCCGGCTACCATGCGTCAGTAGGTGGTAGGTGGGGCTTTGTTTTATTCATTTTTGTTTCTCAGTTTTTGAAATTGAAAAGAACATCTGGTTCTGGGAAGGATGGAAGCATAAAGCAAGCTGTGCGACTAACAGCCCAACTTTTCACAACTTCCTTAAGAAGTCTGGGACTTGGACTCAGAGCACCCAGATGTCTGTCATAAGCTTTGCCACACCGGTGTAGCTGTCTGTTTTGCTGGTCTCCTTGGTTGGACCCATGAACATAGTGGTTAAATGCACAGACCTTAGAATCCTAATCCCAGGCAAAGTATTTTATTACCTTGTATCTCATTTGTGGAGACTAATGATTATACCTCATATGGTTTGTTAAAGGCTAAATGCTGCCCTTTGACCAAACCCTTACCTCACACCTCAGCATATGACTGTGTCCCTCATATGACAATACTGGAGTACTTTCTGTGAAACAATGGAATTAGGATAGGAAAGGAGAGAAGCCTTTGCCCAGAGGAAAGAGCACGTGAGCACTCAGCCACTCATCCGCAGGCTAAGGCCAGGCCTCCGAAAAGCCATGCCTGCCAACATCTGTGACTTCCCCTGCTGTTAAACCACCCGGCCTGTTATGTTTGCTATGGCAGGCCCCACAAACTAGCTCAAGTTTTGTTATGGAGATGAAAAGTTAATGCCTAAGTCAGGCCGGTGGTACAAGTCTGTAAGCCCAGCTGGTTAGAAAACTTACTAGGATGATCACAAGTTCCAGGCCTGCCGGAGTAGCTTAGTCAGAGCCTTCAAATTTTAAATAATAATAATAAATTATAAAAGGGCTGGGATGTAGATGAGTGGTAGAGTGTTTGCTTAGCATGCATAAAGCCCTGGGTTCGATCCCTAGTACCTCAAGAATTTTTTCTAAAATAAATACTGCTAGCATATAGAAAGCCCCAGCCAGAGCGCCTCGGGTCGTGATTGCAGTCCTCCGAGTTCATTTGCTATGTCTCTTGAGTGCATAAACATCTCTTCTTCTTATATTTGCTTCTTATATTTGCTTGTTTACTATTTGTTTCCCCCTAATTTGTAAACTTCCCAAAGAGAATGTGGGCTGATTTAAATAGAAAAGTGTCTGGATTACAGTAGGAGCCATAAACACTTAATAAATTAAGGAAAGTGTCACAACCCAAGTAGAAACTCTGCCACATTACCTTTTCTAAATATGGCTAATTGATTTGAGCCATTCTTTCTCATTCTACTCTGACTCCACATGCCATAGATAGTTGATAGATACATAGATGATCGATATATAGGGATAGATGGATGGACAGATGGATGAATGGATAGATAGATGTGATAGATGATAGATACATAGTGTCCTAGTTTGTTTCTCCATTGCTGTGACAAAACACTTTGGCCAATATCAGCTTACATCTCCCAGGTCACAGTTCATCAGGGAGCCCGAGTTAGGAACACAGGGCAGGAACCTGGAGGCAGGAGCTGGAGCACAGGCCATGGGGGATCACTGCTTACTGGCTTGCTCTCCTGGCCCCTGCTCAGCCTGCTTTCTTATGCAACACAGGCCCACCTGCCCAGGGGTGGCACCACCCACAGTGGGCTGGGCCCTCCCACATCACTCAACAATCAAGAAGATGCCTCACAGACAGGGCTATAGGCCAGTCCAATAGAGGTAATTCCCCTATTGAGGCTCCCTTAACCGAGGTGTGTCAAGTTGACACTAAAGCTATCCAGCACACATAGAGATAGATGATGATAGAAGATAGATAGATAGATGATAGATAGATAGATAGATAGATAGATGATAGATATAGATGATAGATAGATAGATGATAGATGATAGATATAGATGATAGAAGATAGATAATATATAGATGATATACATAGATAATAGATAGATGATAGAAAGATAGGTAGATAGATGATAGATAGATCTTTAAGTATATAAAGCAAATTACAGAAGTTGAATCTTATTTTTCTTCTGACCTTACAAAAATATGTTGAGAAGAGGAATAGAGGAAACACCAGACTGTGACCACAGAATGCTTGGGTAACCATGGAAGTCACAGTGGGGTGGTACTAGAACGGCTTCACAAGGTGGAGAAGTCCTTGGATACAGGTACACTCCCTCTACAGTTTAGCATGAAGCTTTATGTCTACAACGGTGATAGAATCAGCAAGGTCTGGGGTCATCTGTGACCCACCAGTCTGATGTAGCTCAAAGCCATCTATACAGTCTAGTTCTAGAAATGTGAGAACAGTTTTGGCATATCTCAAAGTTCAAGCCCCCATCCTTATACTGGGTGCTAAATAGAACCCAGATTGTTCCCCAGACCCTCTGGAGACCCTGTCTGGATTTATACTCCTGCTGTTCTTCTCACTGTGACAGAGTACCTGACTGAAATTTAAGGGAGGAAAGGTATATTTTGCTGACAACTTGGGAGCCAGTTTCTGCAGGAGGGCATGGCGCAGTACAGCAGCTCATGTACTGGTGGGTCAGGAAGGACTGCAGTCTCCTAGATGGTTCTAAACCAGTCACGTTCAAAATGAAGATTAACTGCCACACCCCTGTTTCCTCTTTCAGGACATGCAGGGGAGCCCGGAAGGTAGCGGGCAGCTTGGGGGTTGGGCAGCACAGCCAGACAGTAAAAAAGCTGCAGAGGTTCCACAGAAACAAAAGCTACATAACCTATCTGGGTGGATAGAACCCAAGCTCCATTTGTAAGACAATAGCTGTGACTCATCCCGAAGCAGTCCCAGCAAGGGACTTCGTTAGGCCTGAGAAACTCTGTGGCATGTCAGGCGGCCAAAGGAACCCACAAAACACCAGTCACTTTTCAGGAAGGAAACAAATGAAACACTCCTGCTCATTTTTCTTACATCATTTGTCTCTAAGGCACTGAAAGGAAGTTCTAGGTCAAGAAACTTAAAGATACTTAAGGGCGACTCTGGAGAAGGCAAGAGAAATCATAGCTGATGTACCAGGAAGGACCGCAGCTTCTGCATGAGCAAACACCTTTGCTCTTCAGCCTAAAAAGATGAGATAAGATGGAATCAAAGTCTGTGAAATGGACAGGGCAGGTGTGTACAGGGCAAGTGTGGACAGGGCACCTGCAACTTCAGAGCCCCTGAATGGCAGGATGCAGACTTGAAGGAATTTTGGTGTCTATAGAAAGCCTGCAAAACGTAGGGAACTTGGAGAAAGGCGGTGACCTCCCAAAAGCACCCTCACCAGCCACAGCAGTCCTGAGGTCAGGCCTCATTCTTTATCTACCCAGCTCTCCACCCATTCAGAGGCCTAAGGCTGCATGCCTGTGCTTCTAGACCAGATCAATTCATCCTCATCTGGCAGTGCTAAATTCAGACTATAGATGAAGAACTGTGTTCTAAGGTGGAAAGAGCAATAACTGTATGCCTTACGCATCCGTGCTTAGCAAATTCTACTGTCTATTCTCACTCTGAGAGAGGAAAATTCCTAACATAGAATCAAATGCCAATATATCTCCACTCTGATATAGGAGATGAAAGCCATGGACGACCCAAAATTGCACAGAAGAGAAACCAAATAATTCCCCACTCTGACCAGGTAGATGCAGTTTGATGATCCATCCATCCACTTACCTGTTCTTAGTGATTAAGAACCTCTATAACAGAGCAGTACGTCAAACAGATAATTACCCACACACTGTATCTAGAAATATTTCAAAGGATCCATTTGGCATCTCAATCTTCCAGGTCAATCCTCCTTTACTACACCCATGTGTAACAACTAGAGTATGAAATGTTCCCTAGAGCCTCATGGATTGAGGATTTGGTTCCCAGCTAATGGGATTCCGGGAAGAGACTGGATCATGAGGGCCCTGTTCTAGTGTCATTCTGTTGCTGTGATAAAACAGCCTGACAAAAAGCAACTTGGGGAGGAAAGGACTTATTTCATTTCACAGTTTATAATCCACCATTGAGAGAGGTCAGAGCAGTAACTCATGCAGGAGCTCAAAGCAGAAATCATGGAAGAACATTTCTTACTGGCTGATACTCAGATTCATTCTTAGAGAGCTTTCTTATGCAGCCCAGGACCACCTGCCTAGAGGATGGTGCTGCCCATGGTGAGCTTGGCCCTCCTGTATCAATTAATAATAAAGACAATCCCCCATAGACATGCCCACAGGCCAATCTGATCTAGACAGTCCCTCAATTGTGCAGTTGACAATTAAAGCAAGCTAGAATAGGTCTTCCCTTTATAAATAGGTTAATCCATTAATAATTCATAATCTGAACATCTTATTAGGAGGAGTTGGAAACTTTAGAAGGTGGGGTCTGGCTGGAGGAAGTTGGTCATGGGTACTTGACTTTCAAGGATATAGCTCATGCTCTGCCCTTCCCTCTCTGCTTCCTGTACCCCATGAGGTGAACTACTTTATTCTACTACAAGTTCCCCATCATGACACCCTGCCTCACCACTGGCCCAGAATCAGTGGAGCCAAAGACTACAGACTGCAGCCTCTGAAACCATGAGCCAACACAAACCTTCCTCTCTCAAGTTGTTCCTGTCAGGAATTTTGTCACAGTGATGAAAGGTCTGACTAATATACCATGTACCTATTTTTTCCCTTTTATGTATTTATTTATTCATTCATTCATTTACGTGTGCACGCACATGCCATGGTGTGAATTTGGATATCAGAGACACTTTTCAGCTATATCTCTGAGCTGTGTCACCAGACTGATTCATCTCTTAAAAAGACAAGTATCTATTTAAAAAGAACTGAACATTATCTTTAAAAAAAGAAGAAACAATTAAATATACTGAATGTATTGATTACTTTTCTGTTGCTGTGATAAAATACCATGATCAAGGCAACCTATAGAAGGAAGAGTTCCTTTGGCTTACAATGCCAGAGGGATAAGAGTCCATCATGGCCAGGAGGTATGGCAGGGGACAGCCAGAGAAGAATGCTGAGTATTCACATCTTCAAGTATGCCCAGGAAGCAAAGAGAGACAGACTGGAAATGGGCAAGCTATGTACTCTCAAAGCCCACCCCCAGTGCCATCAACTGGAGACAGAGTGTTCAAATACTTGGTGCTTATGAGGGACATTAATTTAAACCACTACACTGAGGTTACTTGATTTCTCAACTGAAATTTTTAGCTGGTTGGTTGGTTGGTTGGTTGGTTGGTTGGTTGGTTGGTTGGTTTGTGGTGGGGTCTCACTATGTAGCACTAGTTTGCCTGGAACTCACTATGGAGGCTCGGCTGGCTTCAAACTCACAGAGTTTTCCATCCTTTGCCTCCCTGGTACTGGAATTAAAGTTGTATATCACCACCCCCAGTTCTGAAATTTTTATCTTTAATTAAAGATTCCAGTGGCCACTAAGCTGAGAGGGAAGGAAGGGGTCCTGGGCGAGAATGTTCCTGAGAACATAGTGTTTCACAAATTTCCTTTCCCGCTGGCTGGGAGACCCACCCTCACTCAGGGTCTCACGTCCTGATGTGGATTGACAAAACCAACATAATACATTCTATTTGGGTTTTGCATAATTTATATGACATCCAGGAAAGGGGGTGACTTACAAAGACACGGATTCTCATAGGCTTTTCTTTCCCACGTTTGAGGCGTGTGCCATCCCACGCACGGTCTCTGAACTCTGTTCCAAAAATGGCGACCACCCCATTCACAGCTATGCTGGACAGTCCACACCCAAACAAATCCTGTGGCTTCCCAGCAGCCACACAAAATGGCCAGAGCCCAGCCTCATGGTTCTCTCAGCTTGTATTTCCATAGCCCCTCCCTTTCATGTAGATAAGGTCAATCAGTTGGGTGGGAGAGGTAATGGGCTTGACTCCTTCCACAGAGCATGGGAAGGAGGTGGGACTATGGCTTGTTGTCATAGGGTCAGAGGAACTTCCAGGTCAGGCACATAGCCACCTCCTAATGCTTGATCTGATCCCAGGAACTCTCTATTGCTGCAGAAGCCATCAGAGCTTCCACAGAGATACCTGTGGTTGCTCTGTCCTTTCCTGAGGCAAAGCTTTGCCTTTAAATTTTCCTTCACAAGCCAGGCATGATGGCATGTGCCTGGACCAAATAGTAAGACTGTCTCAAAAACAAATAAAAACAAACAAGCAAGCTTCCTATCACATTGACCCTCTAAGAATGTCACTCTGACACGGTCCTGGGCTGAATAGCATGCAGAGAAGATGAGCCTCACTACTGCTGAGGCCAGGTTTACAACTCAGATTCTAAAGAAGAAAGAGACACATGAAAATATGAATGGGGGTATATTCAGTAACTGATGCTTCATGGAGCAGACGCTTGTGGAGAAATGAGTTCAGCCCTGCCTAGGGCTGCCACTGAGGAGAACCATAGCAGCATTTCATCTCATCAAACAGAGCTTGAGGGAGTTACTCATTCTTGATGCTCCTCTGATGTGATCGCAGCTGCAGATTCAAGTATCATGAGGAAGCGTGTTCTCGAACAGACCAAAAAAGAAATCTGCATTTGTACTCATTCCATCACCCACCATGAATCCAAAAGTGGAGGCGATGCGTGTGTCGCCTACTAAAACCATCCCAAAGTCAAGAATACCCTTCATTTTTACATGTTGTTGGGACTTTATGAATAACTTGAAAAATGGTTGAGTGTGATTGTTCTTGAACCATGAACTTAAATATGTTTCTTGTTTAATTTGGAGTTCATGAATGGATGTTTGCTTTAAAAGCAGTCTGTCCACCAAATAGCTATACTCCTGTAAAAGTTTTGCTAGTGCCAGAAAATTCTATGATCCAGAAAGAGAAAAATAATCATGTTTGTTACCATCTAACAAACATTTAACATCTAACATTTTAATAGAAGCAAAATGTGGTTCCAAGTTTGCATCAGGAGTATCAGGAAAATGCACGTGGTGTGCTAAGCACTTACCAAGAGCACAGTAGATATTTGCTGAATGGATGACTGATGCTTTGTCTTCTGGGAAGAAAGTGCCTCTTATTGATAAGAATATGCGTGCTTGAAACTTCAGGAACTGGGAGAAATAGCTAGATGCCAAGGTATTTTGAAATAGCATTATCAAACACGCTCTTTGTGCTAGTGCTGGCTTATGATAAAGCAGTTAAGGGACTCGGTGAACCTGCTGTGGGTTTTGGAGACACATTGGGTCCTGATAACTTCGTTTTCATGAATTTAGATGCAAATATGAAGCAGCAGAACTGTTTTTTTTTTTTTTTCTGCCCATTTGGAATAGAAGTAGAAGCTTTAATAGATTTTAATTTGCATAAAGAAGTCTTGGCTAGGGATATAGTGTAGTGACAATTTGCCTAAAATGTACAAGATCCTGGGTTCAATCTCCCCAAGGCACTGCAAAATAATAAATAAATACAAATTAAAAAATAAAGGTGGGAGGGCTGGAGAGATGGCTCAGTGGTTAAGAGTTCTTTGGGCTCTTCCAGAGGCACTGAGTTTGATTCCCAGTATCCACATAACCTAACTTAACCTAATAACTAACCTTCTGTAACTCCAGCTCCAAGGGGATGTGATGCCTCTGGCTTCCACAGCCATCTCACATGTGTATACTCCCACATAGACAAACACATACATATACACATAATTTTAAAAGAAAAATAAATCTTAGAAAAAGACAGAAGACAAAAATTTTTAAGTAACAGGTAAAAGGGGAAGAAAGGAAGGAAGGAAGGAAGGAAGGAAGGAAGGATTGATTTTGGCACTAGCAACTAGTTATATGTTTAAAAGTCCTGGGAAATTTGGGGCTGGAGAGATGGCTCAGTGGTTAAGACACTGGCTGTTCTTGCAGAAGACCCGGGTTCAAATCCCAGCACCCACGTGGTGGCTAACAACTGTCCATAACTGCAGTTCCAGGGGATCCGACATTCTCGTCTGTCCTCCGCCAGGACTGCATGACACGGTACACTTACATACATGCAAGCATAACATTCACACACATTAATTAAATCAGCAAATTTTTAAAAAAGGAAAAGAACTGGGGGGCTGGAGAGATGGTTCAGCGGTTAAGAACACTGGTTGTTCTTTCAGAAGACCCGGGTTCGAATCCCAGCACCCACATGGCAGCTAACAACTGTCCAAAATTCCAGTCCCGGGGGATCCGACAGCCTCTTCTGACTTCCGGGGACATTGCACCACACCGGTGCACTTACCTACATGTAGGCAATACACACATGCACATAAAAAAAAAATAAAAACTTTAAAAAAAAAAAAAAAAGGAAAAGAACTTTACTGGGTGGCTTCAGGTGATGTCTGTTGTGTGATGAATTAAGGGAGCTTCATTATCATGCTCAGTGAAATAGCCTGTTTGGAAATTCAGTTGTGATCTCTCCAATCTTGATTTAGTTAGATGGGTCAGATAAACAGGTTCATGTCAGTTTGCTGACTCCATTTTGATTCTTTTTAAATAAATAATTTATTGAGAATTTCATACATGCATATAAGGTGTTTTGATCTAATCCATGCCTACTCCCTCCCCTCCAACTCCTCCCATGTCTACCCTTTACTTTTTTCTGATAACTTCATGTACTCTTTCTTCTTTAATTTTTTATGGGGCTTTTGGCTACTCTAATATTCCCCTTTCTGAAGAGGTAAACCTAAAATCTTTCAAGGATTAGGTAAAAGTTCCAAAATATTTTTGACATTTTTGGCCTTTGGAATGGAGTAGGTTGCCCAAGGACATTGTGAGTTTTTGCCAAGAAACTGGCTACTTTTCTTTGGGGTCTTTTTACTCTAACTGCCTAGCAAATTCCTACCTCCTATTCTTATCACACTATCCTCTGAAGGGGTTACCCAAATTGCAATAGGGAATTGGGACTCCGACTGCTGTGGCTTCTTCCATGCTAAGCAACACTTTCTGGTTAGGAACAAAACCATCAATGAGAAATAACTGTCTAAATAACTTTTTATATAGAGTTAAGCCTAATGTTTGGGAAGTATAATCCCTTGAACTCTTAAAGAAATATACTGATGACTTTACTCTGGCTATACTTTCCTTTTGGGTGTTTAAGACCATACAGTTGGCCCAAATCAATTTGTTTTTATACTTAAGGTCTTTT
>NW_008334929.1:3663474-3706803 GCF_000622305.1 Nannospalax galili | reverse complement strand
TGGAGGGCAAGGGGCAAAAACTGTCCTTTAAGTCCCTCTGACCATATTAGTATAGTCCTCAAACTATGCCTGTTAAACATCCAATAAGGTTAGTTCCACCAGTCTGGTACTTTTAATTATCATGTGCTATGTAGATAAGGCTTGGGTGAAAAAACTAAATATTCGCAGAGAAACTTTGACTAGATATATATTTTGTTCCTTAAACTAGTTGACTATGTGACCATAGACATTTTAAGATTATGTGTCTATTATTTTTGTCTCATCCTTTATATATCATAACAAACCTAAATAGACCTTCATCACTTGCTTAGGCTTTCTCATTTTTTTCTATTTTGGAAAATATCTGCATTCCCATATTCTTTTTTTTTACATTCTCATTTTCTTCTTTTTTTATATAATTATGAAACATAATAACATTAACAAATAAATTTTCCATCTGTTGTGAGACTTCTTTTCCTGGGGATGCCAAGCAATGCTTGTTCCCTTTCAAGGTTCTAGTGTCAAGCCAATGTTTGACTAAAGTTTTACTGGGGGACCAAAGAATTTATTGAGCTTACTTACTGAGATATCTGAGGGGTTGCTGAGGTGTATATATGACCTGAGGGTATGCACACTGGAAAGCCTTTACCCAGCAAGGGTCATGCGTTCTCTTCCTAGCCATCCCCAGATTGTATACTTTAGCCCTCCCCAAATCCAGAAGGCCATGTGTAATTAGGGTCAGATTACATTCAGTTGGCTGGGAAAAGTGGCTGGATAATGCGGTGAGATCCAATGACCCTGCTTGGCCCTACTTTAATGAATGAGTACAACCATGAACAAGCCCAACTGTAACGATGTTTAGTGATCAGGCTCAGCTGGACGTGCTGACAGTAGTTATTTCATGCAGAAGGGACTGCTGTCCATTTGATTTTCAGCCCCAGTTGTTGGGGCACAGTGTAGGAGTGTGGTTCAACAGCTTCCTATATTTTAAACTTGCTCCTCATTTTTATTAAAGTATGAATTTCCAAAAGTTCAAAACAACATTCATACAAATATATAGTGAGTATATGTAAAAAATAAATAAATAAAAATTAAATTAAAAACCACTTCATGAGGGAAACAGAAGACTAAAGGGTAGAAGCACAGACTAGCGCATGCAGGTCAACAGAGAAGTGCTGAGGAAAGATCTCTAGTGAGAGTCTGCCAATGCTGATTAACACCCATGAACTTTGGGATTATCTCTTCTGTTAGACAGATAGCATTTTCTTCGATATCAAGCAAAAATTATCTGTAATTTAACAGCCTTGATTAACATCTGACTTTGCAGAGTCTGAGCCCCAAATAACAGAAAAGAACTAGTAAATGTGGTTCATAACTTTGTTCTCCTTACTTGATTGTGGGACTTACTAAATCTGAGAGGAAAATACATATACATAGGACAGATGCTGGGATATTTACAAAAGCATGGTTTTAAAATATTTTATTATTTTTATTTTATGTGTATGAGTGTATTGCCTGCATATAAGTGCACCCATGTCATGCAATGCCCACAGAGGTCAGAAGAGGGCATTGGATTCCACTGGAACTGGAGTTAAAGACAGTTCTTAACCACCATGTGGGTGCTGGGAATTGGACCTGGGTCCTCTGTTAGAGTAGCCAGTGCTCTTAACCACTGATCCATCTCTCCAGCCCCAAAGGCATTGTTTTTTAAAGATTAAACTTTTTTAAATTAAATTTTTAAAATTTTTTAAAAATTATTTTTATTTTCTATGTATGAGTATATTGTCTGTATGTGTGTAAGTACACCTGTGTTGTGCAATATCTGTGTAAGAAAGAAGAGGGTGATGAATTTGCCTGGAACTGGAGTTACATCTGGTTGTTCGCTTCCATGTGGTGCTGGGAATTGAACCTGGGTCCTCAGCAAGAGCAGACAATGCTCTTATCACTGAGCCATTTCTCTAGCCCCCCCCAAAACCTTAATTTTTCAAAACCATAAGTGTGTATGAATTTTTAGTTGAAATCAGTTCTAACTTATAGGCAGGCAATCAGGAAACTATAAACATGATCTTTCTGCCTCAATCATTGAACACCAGAAGCCAGACATGTTGCTATATACCTGTGATCCAAACACTTGGAGGTAGAGAAAGGAGGGTTAGGAGTTCAAAGCTATCCTGGAATACATAATGAGTTCAATGCCAGCATGGGGTCCACTAGACTCTGTCTTAAAACCAAACCAAACCAAACAAACAAACAAATAGAAGAACCCACAGCAAAACCAAATGAATAGCTATATATTTTTGTTCATTGTTAGGGTCCATTTTATTGGTATATCAGTAGAATCCCAAAGATGATCCGTAAATGTGTGCCCAGGGCTTATAGTTATTAATGAAGGGACAACCAGAATCTGTCCTTTCCGCTATCCCTGAAGTGGCTTAGACCCACAAAGTGAATCCTCACAAATAACTGTGGTTCATGCAAAAGCCAAACTACTGAAAACTGATTTTGCTAATGTTTCAAACGGCCCTAATGGCCATTCTCCCAAAAGGTGGAGGGAATATGTATCTTAGGATATAGTTTGAAGGGCATCAGATTACTGCTTAGATGCTGAATATTCTGATGAAAAATGGCAAGATCATATATGGCATATGAACCAAACTCCACCCTGCAACTTGGAGCCCCCAATCCAGGGGGCCAAAGCATTACTTCTACAGCCATTGGCCCAGAATGGTGAAGGTACAGCCAGCAACTGCCAGCTTCCCAGACTTTTGTCTGCCCTTTCAACTCAGAACCTATTGGAGAAAGCCAAATCTTCTAACTCTGCATGCCTAACTCTCCATGCCCACAGCTTCCTGCCTCCAGCTGCCCACTCCCAGCACCGTCAAGCCGTACATACCCAAAGCCTTCCTTCATCTTCCTGGTACATTGTCCAAGTCCTCTGCCTGATTTTGAATGTCTGACAACACAAATGTCAGTACCTCACTCCTTATTTACAGCAAGCCCTGAATAAATATCTCAGGTTGTTTTCAGTTGAAGTGTCTTTATTTCTACAGTCTTCCTACAAGCTTCACATTATATAGTCCATACTGCCTGTTGCATTCAAGTACAGCACCATGGAGGCTCTTTGGGTCTTGCTCCATGTGGCTTTTCAGTCCCCGATGACATGGTAAGTCAGTGCCAGGTCTAAACGTCCTTTACATTGAGTTCCTCAGCCATTGAGTTTTATTTATTTTATTGGACCCTGGATCCCACCACCACTTTTTTTCCCATCCTGTGTGCCAGGTCATTTTTTGTTTGTTTGCTTCTCTCTCTCTCTCTCTCTTTTGGTGTTTAATGCTTTCACATGTGTTTGTTGGTTAGCTATTTTCTCAGAATTAAAACATTCCCTTATGGGAGAGTAGGAAGACTCATTAAAACTCTAGAACTCGGCATAATGTGGGGAGCCGCCTGCCGTCCCTGCAGACGCCATTACAAGATGGCGCTCACATCCGGTTCATGCTGAGCAGTAAATAAGTCAGTACGCATGCCCGAAGTAATTTTCCACCTTCTAGTCTCTGCCTACCTCGTGGCGTGATATGGGCTGATGAGTTTGCGACCAATCAAGAGTTGCCATGTCCAAGACGGGCTTACTAACCTATATAAGGGCTGGGTTTCCGACATTCGGGGTCTTCGCCCTGTAAGCTTATGCTCTCCCTCTCAAGATGCATTAAAGCTTTTCTGCAGAAGGATCCTGAGTGTGCCGCGTCGTTCTTGCTGGCGAGACGATAGTGCGGGACAGCATAAGCCTTTGATCCCCTCACTCAGAGGCAGAGGCAAAGCAGATCTCTGTGAATTTGAGGCCAGCCTACACAGTGAACTCCAGTTCAGCTAGGGCTGTATTAGTAAGACGCTGTCTCAAAAACAAAACCAACAACTACAGTAAAACCTTAGCACTCACAAAATGGTAGAGCAGCTGTCTGCAAGCCCTTCCCAGAGCTCTGGGGATGTAGCTTTTGTGAGTCATGGCCCAGCTGATGTGGGACTTCTCAGTGTATAGTTGCCATTGAGCCACCCACGCACCTGCAAGTCACCTTAATAAACTCATTGGTTCACCAAGCTGGACTTGAGAGGAATCATGAAATGAAATGCTGTAACTTCAGCAGTGGGTGGGCAGAGGCAGGCAGATAGCCTGAATGAAAAATCCATTTGATTCATAGTCTTGTCAGTACTCTATCTGGGACAAAAGATGTTTGCTCATGTCTTCCCAGGAGAAGTCATGAGCCTCTGCAAACAGGGCTACCAACCGAGACCAAGCGTTCAAATACATGGGCCTATGGGGGCATCTCCCATCCAGGCTGTCCCAGGAGCCTTTCCCTGTTGTGTTCGCTGGTTTTTCAGCCACTGAGCACTTTCTTTTTCTCTGCTCCCGGGGAGTCATGAAAGGCAGAAATCATCTGGCCTGTCAACACTGGTTGCAATGAGAGGTACTTAGGAAAGCCATCTCTATCATTTTTCTGGTAAGAAAGTTTTGATATTGGTTTTAGCCTTTTTTCGTCAATTTTGCAAATCAGTTACGTTCCACTCTCAACAGACCAGTCACCACGCAAACAAACTTCACTGTGGATCACCAATACAATTGGGCAAAATTCTGCTATCCTGTCTGTCTTTTCCCCTCTTGTTCAGTACTGGGATGTTAGGTAGCTGTTCCTTCTTGTTTTGCTAAATTTTCCTTTTCCTGCTTCAGACCTGCCCCCACTCAGGGTCTCCCCATCCTGCTGTGGGCTGAGGAACTGATATAAGGCATTCTATTTGGATTTTGCATAGTTTATATGACATTGGGAGGGGGTGACTTACAGAAACATGGATTCTTATAGACTTTTCCATATTTGAAATGCGCTGGCGCTATCCATCTCCTGCACCTCTCTCTTCTCTCTCTCTCTCTCTCTCTCTCTCTCTCTCTCTCTCTCTCTCTCTCAGCTTTCCCCAGATACAATAATGGTGGTGGCTCCACCCCTTTTTCCAGTGTGCTCAGAGTCAACTTCTCACTCATCTGAGTGCCTAGGCTGGCCCCACCCAGGAGCCCGGGACACACACACACACACACACACACACACACACACACACACAACTGCCTAGCCTTTCACCAGCTCTAGTCCAAAAATCACCACTACCCCAATTCATGGCTGCACTTGAAAGTCCACACTAAAGCATGTCTGGTTGCTTCCCAACAGCCACACAAAATGTCAAGAGAGAATAGCTATAATTAAAAAAAAAAAAAAAAAGGACCAACTTTTAAGAGAAAGGATGTTTTAAAATGCATAACATGTACTGTACATTTTATTAGGCTCAGAGTTCACAGCAAACATTCTGTTAATTTAAATGCAGTTCCTACACTGCTTATAGTTCAGAAGTCTTCTTCCATCTCCTTTGAGTCCTCCAGGAACAAAAGAGAAGCCCCCAAAAGCACTGCTTTTCTATGAAGAGGCCACACTCATATGCAGCATACTGTATGAAAGAATACACATCCCAATGCAGTTCCTCTCTTCTACTGCATGTTCCTAAAAGAAATGCCTTTGAAACGATGTGTTTCAATGTTGTAATAACATACAGATAATTCTGGTTTTGAAGAAATTTCCCTTAAATTTTTAATTCAACATATCCCTGCCTTTTCTTTTGAAAAATCTGTGTGAGAACGGGAAGTTTGAAAGGGCTACAAATGACAGCTAGTTGTGCTCTTCCTTGACACTGTAGGGGAGGTAAGCTTGAGTTAAAACCTTTCCTATGGGAGATCTCACTCGAGAGAGATCAGTAAGACATATGCAGCCAGTCCTAATTTGCTTTCTGCTGCTGTAAAAAAACACTGACAAACCCACTTGGAAAGGAGCACTTCCAGGTTACATTCCATCACTGAGGGAAGCCAAGGAGGAATCTGGAGGCAGGAACTGAAGCAGAGACCATGAAGGAACCCTGCCACATGGTGCCAAGCCTCAGCTGCTCTCCATGACTCCTTCATGTTTTTGAAGCCAGTACCACATGTGAGACTCTTACATATTACCACGTTCAACTATCATCTTCAGATGTGGCCTTGACCCTCCTAGATCACAGTTTCTATGTTTTGACATTGAGAAAATGCTTCCCAGATTTTTGCCTCAATGATGCTGGTCTGTTATGAATCACAGATGATTTTCAGCTCCAGTTGCCCAGCATCCACTGTCCCAATACAACGAAGGTTTCACTTCCATGGATTCTTAATACAAACTACCACAAGAGCAGCCATGATAGCCTTTGCTTCCCTCTGAAAACTTCACACACCAGGCCTCCATCACCTGCATTTCTGTCAGCATCATTAGCCTCCAAGCTCCCCCAGAACAGCTCATTAAGCTCTGAATACTTAATGACTTTTCCAGCCCAAAGTTTCAAATGCTTCTACAATCCTCACACACCCCCAAAATAAAACCCATCCCAACATGGTCAGGTCTATCACAGCAATACCCAATCTTCCTGGTACCAATTTCTGCTCTAATTTGCTTTGAGTTGCTATGATAAAAGACTGTCAAAAACAGCTTTGAAAGGAAAAGTTTTGTCTCATCTTACACTTCCATGTTATGGTCCATCCAGGGAAGGCAAAGTAGGAACTCAGGGTGGGAACTATGGAGAAATGCTGCTTCCTTGCTTGTTTCCCCTGCCTTGCTCAGCTACCTTTCTTATACAGGCCCTGCCCATCTGCCTAGCTTCTGTCTCCTGTGTGGGTTAGGTGACCTGGTATTAATGCTACTCACCCATCTGAAGTACAGGGATAAGTGTACCTGAAAGTCAGTTGGCAGCAACCTTCAGAAGCTAGGGCCAGGCGAGGAAGGATCCTTGCCTAGAGCCTTCAGAGAGAGCAAGGCCTAAGGCGAATTAGGGCTTCAAAGTCCCAGCCGGCCCCAGAGCCAGGAAGCAGGATGCTGCTTTAAATCAGTTTATGGTGCTTTGCAACTTGGAGCTAACAGGGAGAATTAAGGAATGAGTTAGAGAAAAAAATCCTAGAAGCATTTCTTCTTTCCGACCCCACTCCCCCATGAAGGAAAGAAGTTTACACAAGTTTTATCTAACTTTCTAATAGAAGCAGAAATGAAGAAGTTAAATGGAGGTTTTGCTCTCTAAGATTCTATTTTCTATGTGTGTGGAGGGGTACCTACCCGTATGGACACATCCGGAGGCCAGAGGTTGACACTGTGATGTCTTCCTCAGCCACTTTTCTCACTGGAACTGGAGCTGGCTGCTTTAGCTAGACTGGCTGGTGGAGCCCATGCTATCTGCCTGCCTCTTCCCACCCACTGCTGAGGTTACAGCATTTTTCTTTAACGTAGATGCTAGGTCCTTATGCTTTCGTGGCAACCCTTTACCCATAGTCAAGTCCCCAGCCCAATATTCTAATCTTTCTTATCTCACTGAGTGAAGCAGCCAAGTCAGTGCAGCCATCTCCTCTGTGGCCCCTCCTGCCCATCATGAGCCTGCTTCTCCTGAAGCTTGTGTCTGCGGCCCTGTGTCACCAGGGACAAAGAAGATCAGCACAGACCCCAGGGGACTCCGTTTTGTCAGGCGGAGATACACATTATTTAGCATTAGAGAACCTGCACACTCTGAGATAAAACATGTTGGTTTCTATTTTCTCTTTCAAAATACACTCAGTCACTAGTCTTAAAATACCCACCAGCAATTATGAACTAAAATAATATCTTTAGTGTTAATCTTTTAGATGAACCTCTTTTTAGCATTATTAAATTCCTAGCAAGAATTTAAAGGCCAAAAGTAAGTCTCTTTCAATTTGTGATTAAGTTGTAAGAAATTAAACTTTAATGTTCTTTTTTCTAACTGTACTTCATCCCTGTCTTGCTTAGGGTTCTGTCTGGGGTGCTGGCATGATCACTGCCCCCAGAATGACTTAGTTCCATCAACCCTCTGAAGTTGATTTCACTGCACAGTGA
Organism: Nannospalax galili; assembly: GCF_000622305.1. Classification (NCBI taxonomy): domain Eukaryota; kingdom Metazoa; phylum Chordata; class Mammalia; order Rodentia; family Spalacidae; genus Nannospalax; species Nannospalax galili. Next base: position 3,698,878 of record NW_008334929.1, on the reverse strand, counting down.
GTCTCTCATTTCTAAAAGGAAAACGCTTGAAAAACTTTTAAATATGACAAGCCGAGCCTAGCATGGTGACACCTGCCTGTAACCCCAGCACTTGGAAGACTGAGACAGCAGGACTGTCTGGACTGTGTACCAAGTACCAGACCAGCTAGGGCTACAGAGCAAGACCCTGTCTCAAAAAAACAAAACAAAGTAAAAATAATAAACCTGGAAGTAGGTCTGTTTTGCTTTGATCTTTGAGGCCTTGTCTCTTGCATAAACATCAGTTTTCTATTATACTACAAGTAGTATCTCACTTAACAAGGACATATACCAAAGGCCTTTATGCCTTTTATCTCATTTGAGTCAACTATTTTTGCTTGTTTTTGTTTTGTCTGCTGAGTTCATTTGCATAGGCCAGCCCTATGTATTCTAACACTGAGTGAGCTACATCCCTAGTCTTGGATTCCTTTTTCAAGCTTTTTGTTTAGATTAACGTAACTGTCTCATTTATTGATTATTGATGGTGACAACTTTCAAAGTATATTCTTTCATCCAGGTTTCCAACTGAGCAATGCATTTTTGTTAGCTAATCATCATCTTATTGATAATATACCAGAACTTCTTACTCCTCTCTACCTACAACTGAGGCTCACTGCTCAATCTCTGTCTACCACTCCCTCAGCCTCTTCCCAGTCTTTGAAACCACCATCCCACCATCCACTTCTATGGCATCAAGTTTTTGGATTCTTCTGTGAATGAGAACATGTGGTATGTGTCTTGTGCCTGGCTCATTTCTCTTAGCATGATGTTTTCTAGTGCTGCCCACTTCATTGCACATAGAAGATTTCATTCTTTTAGGGATGAACACAATGCCACACACGTTCTTTAGCAGTTTACCAGTTGATAGACTAGGAGGTTGCTTTCTTTTCTCAAGTGTTGTGAATAGTCAGTCCTCGGTGATGATGAGTCCAGGTGTCTCGTTAAAGATATTTATTTATTTTGGGGTTTTTGAGAAAGGGTCTCACCATGAAGTCTTGACTGATCTGAAACTCACTATGTAGACCAGGCTGGCCTCAAATTCACAGAGCTCCACCTACCTCTGCCTCCTGAGTGCTGGGATTAAAGGTATATACCACCATGCCCCGCTTGTTTTTATTTTTAATTATGTGTTTGTGTGGGGGGGGCTGCACATGAGTCCAGGTGCCTACGGAAACCAAAAGAGTTTCAGATCCCCTAGAGCTGGAATTATAGACAGTTGTGAGTCAGTTGATGTGGGTAATGTAAACCAAATTTGGGTCTTCTATACAAGCAGTACTTGTTCTTAACAGCTGAGCCTTCTCTCCAGCTCCCAGATGTCTGTTTAACATACTGATTTTATATATCCAATGGTGGGCTTGCTGAATTACATGGATTGCTGGGTCACATGGTGGTTCTATTTTTAATCTTTTGAAGATCGTCCACACTAAGTTCCATGGTGGCTCTACTGAGTTCACTCTCAGCAACATTGCAGTGGTTCCCTTTCCTCCACATCTTCACCTGCACTTGTTATCTTCAGTCTTTTTGATAATAGCCATTCTTTCCTGCCTGGGGTAATATTGTGGTTTGTATTTGCATTTCCCTGATACTTCAGTTCTTATCTTTCCTATTTTACAGTCAGGAAGGCACAGAGACTTAACAGCAGTGCAAGAAATAGTTAAGGCTCAAACCACAGTCTGGCTCCAGAGGCCACAGTTGTAATCATAGGATAATGACATCAGGGGAACCTAGGCATACACATAGATTTATGCAAGAATACATTTGCCCTCAATTTGGAATCCTGTCCAAGGACCCACACTCTGCCAACTGTTATTCTCTGTGTTTTGGCCATTTGTGGCCTTTTGTGTTTCTGGCCCTCTGTTGCCTGAGGGAGCTTCGTTGATGAGAACTGAAAGGTGCATTAGTGTTCTCTTCATCCCTTGTTCTATGTTCCTTGTAGTCTTAGGTATAGAAGTTGCGTCCTAGATGCACTACTTAGGCTTGGGAAACTCAGAGAGTCTCTGTGTGTGACCCCTGATGTAATTCTATAATAATCTCTGTTGAAAAAGAAGCTGCTTTGATGGGTGGTGACTGGGATACTTGTCTGTAAATTGAAGGATCCATATTTTTCCCATGGTAAGAAATTACATTTGTCTATGGATATGAGAGCCTTGGAGTTTTCTCTAAGATCTGTGACCTCTCTAGCTATGTGTATTTGGCCAGATTTATATACCACATTGAGTGGGCTTTAAGTCCAATTAGGCAGCTGTCCATCACCCCCCAGATGAAGGTGCTACTACTGCACCAACGTCATTTTCTGTGCCAGTCATTGATGTGGTTTTCAGGCCTCAAAGCTGGGTTTGGGCCATGGATTGATGTTCTCCCTTAGCAGCTTGCATAGTGCTCTCCAAAGCTATGAGAGCTGCCTTCAGGGGAGGTGGCTTCCAGGTCAGTTCCAGCTCCGTTGCTCCAGATCTTGTGTTCAAAATATGTCCTGTCTTCAGCAATAAGGTCTTACCATCAAGTTCTGGGAGGCAATCAAGGACTGTGGCAACAGCCTGAGTAATTTTGGACAACTTAAAGGAAAGGTTCTCCTGTCTGGCACCGTTTCTTGCTATGTAGCTTCATCTATACACATGGACTCATGTAGGAATATTGTATGTGTGATTTTTTTCAGTAGGTTTCTGGACCAATATGATTCCCTTTGGTTTTTTATACTCACTAGGGACTATTTATCTCTCCTCTTCCTCTCCCTGCCTTATCCTCCTTCCCCACCTTCCCCATTTAAAGTGTTCTTTTCTGAGCCCTATCCTTTAAAACAGAAAGGAGCATACCTCATCCTTTTCTTCTCTAACTCTAATCTCCTATCTTTCTAGTCTCCTAAACACCTGTGAGTTTTTTTTTTCTGTTTTTTGCTTTTTGCATTACCAGGGCCTTGAACTTGCCACGTCGCCAGCTCTCTGAGGTTCCGTGCCAGTCCTGGGCTTCTTTCAGTTCTTTTGTTTTGGATGTGTGTTACCACTTTAAGAAGGACTACTTTTCTCTCATATCTGACTTGTGTCTCTTTTTTGCCTTGATACGCATATATAAAATCATATGTAAAGTGTCTAAAGTAATACTGATCAAATAAAAAAATGTATTAAGGAATACAGTTTTGTTTCATTTTGTTTTTTGTTTTGTCTTTCTGAGACAGGGTCTCCCTGTAGCCGGGAACGGCTAGCCTGGAACTCACTATGTAGATCAGGCTGGCCTTGAACTCACAAAGATCAGCTTGCCTCTGCCTCCTGAGTGCTGAGATTGAAGGTGTGTGCCACCACGCCTGGCAAGGAATACAGTTTTGTGGGGGTTTTTGAGTGCAAATATTTCAATCAATTGTTCTTTTTATACACGATTTCTTCTTACAGTGTTTTTTTTTCTTTCTTTCTTTTTTGGTTTTTTGAAACAGGGTCTTCCTGTAGCCCCAGCTGGCCTACATCTCTATATAGACCAGGCTGGCCTCACTCTCACAGAGATGTGCCTGCCTCTGCCTCCTGAGTGCTGAAATTAAAGGTGAGTGGCCTGGCCCTTAGAGTTGTTTGTTAAAACACACCTCAAACCTCTTCAGTAAACTCTATTTCTTTTGGGAATCCAAAGTGAGGAAATATATTTGTCTAGCAGTCTACTGAAAATAAATGACAGTGTAGGTATGTGTTCTTTCTAAGATCAAAGACATTCTTTAAGCCACCTGCTAGTTCCAGTATCCATCTGAAAGATGCTTTCTTACAAAGCTGCGGTTGGTTGTGGCCCAGGTCCTTCAGAAAGCAGCACATTGCAGCAGCATCCACAGTCTGATATTTCCTCACACACCCCGGTGTGTCCGGTACCTTGCAGGAGGAGACGCCCTGGGGGAGCTGAAGAATGGTCAGGCCTCCGTGGTTGCTCACAGAAGTGTATCCAGATAACTGTATCTCATAGTCAGCATATTCAGTGAGTAATTCTATCCATGCACAACAGCTCAAAATCCTTTTGTCTGTTTTTCACCGAAGCACCTATTATTCATAGTTTAATAATACTGTAAAAAGAGAAGTGAGCAAAGCTAACAAAACATGTTGCAGGGGGCTGGGGAGATGGTTCCATGGCTAAGAGTACTTGCTATTCTTGCAGAAGATGAGGGTTTGGTTCCCAGCGCCCACATAGCAGCTCACAACCATCTATAGCTCCAGTTTCAGGGGATCTGACGCCCTCTTCTGGTTTTCTCAGGTATCAGGAACATACATACGTGTAGGTAAACAAACATAAACATAAAAGAAAAGAAGTTGTAGGGTTATGTTCTGAAGACATTATAGAATCTCTTTATTTTAAAAAATCCAGGACCTATAATAAAAGTACTCTTATCTATTTCAGTGTTTCTTTGTTTCATTTTATAGTACATTAGACCAGGTTGGCTTTGAACTCATTGTGTAGCCCAGGCTAACCTCAAATCCATGCTCTTCCTGCCTCAGCCTCAATGATGCTAAGATTGTACAAGACTACACCACAATGCTTAGCTATATTTTCATTTTCAAGTGGAAATTATATTTAACTTTCTTTATATAACAGTAGAGTTGCATTTTTCCTTAGCTAACTTTGCTCAAAAAAAAGATAATGAGGCAAATGTGATGTGAAAAAATACTAATATAATCTTTCAGAAATTACTATGTAGATATTGAACTTATTTATTTATTTAGATTTTTTTTTTAAGACACAGGGCCATGTAGGTCATGGCTACACGAACAAGACCTTGGGTTCAGTTCCCAGCAAATCAAATGAGAAGGGTGGAGGTGTTTTTAAACTATTAGAATATACCATAAAGAAAATTGATTGGAAACGTAAAATAATAGTTTTACGAAATTTATTTTATTCTCAATTATTTTCCAGGCTTTCTCAACAAATTCACCTAACAATCCTGCAAATCCTAAAAACACTTTCTCACGATTTCAGCACAGTCTGTGAGCCTATTCCTGCTTGCACCACCAGCGCGAAGTGGATGAGCTACTGACCCGCTAGCCCCTGTCCTTCTCTGGGCTGTCAGGCCTGAGATTTTGCTGTTAGTCTTCTTCACTGACCCCCTTTAGTCTTAGTGTTTTTGTTGTGATGTACCTTGGTTAACAGGCAATAAATGTTTGGTGAATAAAGAAAGAAAACATCTGTATTCCTTTCCCCATTCCTGATTCTCAATCTAACGTTTCCCATGATGCTCATAAGACAAAATAAGAAATTTTATTAAAATAGTGCATGTGCCATGAAAAGTTTATGTTCATGAATACACATGTATAATGATAATTTTCATGAGAAAGGGAAGCAGTATGAGCCTGTGAGAATTAGTAAGGAAGGGAATACTGCGTATGAGACTGTTGGGGTCATTTGTTGCCTCTTCCCACACTTGTCAGAGATGAGAAGAGCTGTAAAGGATTTTAATAATGCAAACCAGCAATATGGAGAAGCAGTCATTGGCTGAGCATGGGACACACATAGGGAACCTCAGATGCACCAAGAGAAACCAGGGAGAGTGAAGAGCCAAGCAGAGAGGGATCACCTTCAGAAAGTGCAGCCCAACCTGGAGGCACAGAGGCCACGGGCTTTAGTGGACATGAGCGTTAAGGAGCAGTGTGGCCTCTCCAGCCACATTCAGCTGCCTGGGGACAGGCACAAAATGAAAGGGTTCCATGTGACCATCACTGGGCCTTCCAGCAGTAGCCGGAAGGAAAGCAAGGCAGGAAGAAATGATGCTAGAAGGCAGAACCTAAAATGAACGATAAGAAGTGAGCAAGGTGGATAAGAACACTGCTTGTTCTTGCAGAAGTCCCGGGTTCGAATCCCAGCACTGACAAGGCAAACAACTGTCGGTAACTCCAGTCCCAGGGGATCAGACAGCCTCTTCTGATCTCCGAGTGCATTGCAGACACGGGTGCACTTACTACACACAGGCAGTACATGCATACACATGAAATAAAAACAATAGATTAAAAAAATTGTACCAGGAGGCCTCCAAAGATGGCGCCCTACCCAGAGCCCTGGGATTCAGCAAGAATTGACTTCACTTCTTGGTCCGCAAATAGCCCACCAAAAGGAGCCCACACCTCCGTACCCTGCCCACGAGTCCAGTGACTGCTGACAGACTGTGTGCTGCGGACCAATCAGAAAACAATATGCTGACTAAAGGGACTTGAGGGTGGAGAAAAGGGAAATATAAGGCCCGCCCCCTCCTGCATTAACCGAGCCTGCAGCACCTCGCCTAGTGCTTGCTTCTACCCGACTCCCAGGGTCTGTGGGTCGTGACTCCATGCCTCTTGCCCCCCCCCCCCATCGGCAGGGGACCCATCCAAGTCAGGGTCTTCACAGCTGGCCTGAGGAGAACCCGCAACAAAAAATTTTTAAAAAAAAGAAATGAACAGGGCCGGTTACAATGGCAGAGGCAGGCAGGACGGTCAGTAGAGGCACTGGGTCACCTGAGCTGGCCAGGACCACAGCTGAGTTAAAGCCTAGAAGCTGGCAGTTGGCTTGAGGCGGAAGAAACGGGCACTTGAAGAGAATCAAAAGAACAGGCTAGGGTGACCGTCTGTGTGCTTTGAGACAGGGTCTGAGAAAATTATTTACACCTAGAATTTCCATTCACCCAACTTATCAATCAAGTGTTAGCAAAATATTGGCTATTGCTTTATATGCAAGAAATTCGAGACAAGACATTGGAAAGATGGGTGGAGGTGCTTGGGTAGCCTACTAGCACCTTTCAGGATTGGTCTAGAACTCACTGTGTAGACCAGGCTGGTCTCAAACCCAAAGAGATCTGCTTGCTTCTGCCTCCAGAGTGCTGGGAGTAAAGGCTGCTCCACCACACCCAGCTACCTCTAGTCTTAGTAGCAAAGTAAAATGAGGAACTTTACAAAGCAAGAGGGAAAGCCCAGAATCCATCCTAGAGAGATCAATTTGGGGAGCCCCACACCGGAGAGGGAGAGAGAGAGAGAGAGAGAGGGAGAGAGAGAGAGAGAGAGAGAAACTGCCAGCAGAAACAGGAGCCATAGCGTGAGACCGAGAGGCTCAGCAAGTCATCACTGCACTTTCAGAAACAGATGTTTCTTTCTTTTTTTTTTTTTTAATATTTTAAAGTTTAATTATGTGTCTGTCTTCACTCCTTTGTGGTGAATGTGTCTATCCCACTGTTGCGGCTACGCTGCCTCCATCCACTGACATCAGAACCAGCCTCTCCTCCATCCACTGACGTCAGAACCAGCTTCTCCTCCATCCACTGACGTCGGAACCAGCTTCTCCTCCATCCACTGACTTCAGAACCAGCTTCTCCTCCATCCACTGACGTCGGAACCAGCTTCTCCTCCATCCACTGACGTCAGAACCAGCTTCTCCTCCATCCACTGACGTCGGAACCAGCTTCTCCTCCATCCACTGACGTCAGAACCAGCTTCTCCTCCATCCACTGACGTCGGAACCAGCTTCTCCTCCATCCACTGACGTCAGAACCAGCTTCTCCTCCATCCACTGACGTCGGAACCAGCTTCGCCATAACCCTCTTCTCCCCCATCCACTGACGTCGGAACCAGCTTCTCCTCCATCCACTGACGTCAGAACCAGCTTCTCCTCCATCCACTGACGTCAGAACCAGCTTCTCCTCCATCCACTGACGTCAGAACCAGCTTCTCCTCCATCCACTGACGTCAGAACCAGCTTCTCCTCCATCCACTGACGTCAGAACCAGCTTCTCCTCCATCCACTGACGTCAGAACCAGCTTCTCCTCCATCCACTGACGTCAGAACCAGCTTCTCCTCCATCCACTGACGTCAGAACCAGCTTCTCCTCCATCCACTGACGTCGGAACCAGCTTCTCCTCCATCCACTGACTTCAGAACCAGCTTCTCCTCCATCCACTGACGTCGGAACCAGCTTCTCCTCCATCCACTGACGTCAGAACCAGCTTCTTTGGCCTTCCAACGTGAGCTGTGGACCAGTGGGCTCACCAGGAATCCCCCGCCTCAGAGCCAGACTGAGACTGCTGAGGCCTCAGGCTTCATGGGCTGAAGAGGAAGCTAAATATACCCAGGAAAGAAAGAATAACCCAGGCTATAAAAGTAAACAAATGAGGAATGTGAGAGCATAAAACATCACAAAATCAACAAAAGGACAGGAATCAATAGACAACTTTCAATAATAACCCTGAATATCCATGGTGTTAATCCTCAATCAAAAGACAGACTGGCAGATCGGATTTGAAAACGGGATCCATCTACTTGCTGCCTCCAAAAAATGCACCTCAGCACCATAGACTCACTCAGGTGAAAAGACGGAAACAGGTATTCCAAGCAAATGGAATTAGGAAACAAGCAAGCGTCACTGCTGTTATACGTGACAAAATGACTTCAAACCAAAACTAGTCACCAGAATTTTTTTAATAAAATTTTTTTTATAAAAAAAAAGGATTTTTGCACTGATCAAGGGAACAAGCCATCTGAAGTACATTACAATTTTAAACATAGATTATCAAATATGACTGTACCCAATTTCATCTTAAAAATTACTAGTAGCTAGTCCTTCAAGGCCCACACCTTTAATCCCAGCACTTGGGAGTCAGAGGCAGGCAGATCTCTTTGAGATTGAGATCAGTCTGGTCTACATAGCAAATTCCAGGCCAGCTGGGGCTACAGGGAGACCCTGTCTCAAAAAACAAGAAAAGGAAAAAAAATACTACTCAATATAAAGTCACCGATTAACTCCAACAAAGCAACGGTGGGTGATTTCAATATTCTATTCTCATCAATAGACAGGACATCCCAACTCTTGCAGTGTGAATTTGAGCTATCTCCCATATCTCATGTGTTTGAACATTTAGTCTCCAGCTAGTGGCACTGTTTGAAAAGGTTATGGATCCTTCAGGAGGTGGAGCCTCACTAGAAGAAGACACAGAAGCAGGCAACTATGGGCAAGCCTTGAGGTTTATAGTCCAGCTGCACTTCCTGTTTAATCTCTCTGCTTCCTGATCTGTGGATGCAATGTGATCAGCTACCATAGTCATTGCTGGATGGAGGAGCCAGAGACACAGCCAGACAAGGTGGTGGAAGTGGTGGAAGGGAAACAGGGAGAAAGCATGGGAATAAAGGGAAGCGTATTCTGGAGAAAAGGTCTTCAGGCATCTTTGCTGTATTTGATGCCGAGCTATCAGGGACTCGGGCTTCTGAGGAGTTATTGTCACACAAAAAGTATCTAGCGAAAACCATGAGAAGAGAGCAAGACATCATAAAAGATGACAAAACGTCATGGAAACGATGAGACCGATTCTACCTTTCCCAGTGGTGACTTCCATGCTTTGATGAAAAATTCAACAGTTGATCCATTTCTGGAAGAACTCAAAGCTGTTCAAAACCACGGTGTCTACCACTGAATGTGCTCTTAAACATACTTTAGATTGTCTGCATGAAACAAAAACACAGAAACTGAGGGCAAAATAGGAGTGATGAAAGATGAGGCTGGAGAAAGCTAACCCAAGGATCTGGGTAGTTGGACACTGGGTAGTGTAATGAGGATTGACCTGGTTGCAAAAGGCTTGCTGATTAAGATGTGGATGTGGAACTGGTTTTAATGTATGAAGGCAAACCTACAGAAACCCTGTTACATATGTTCAAAGACAGTCTTCCTCTTCAGACTCAGAAACTGATAGAAGTAAAATATCCAGTAAAACAACCCATGCTGACTTTGAAGGAAATGCTTATCTCCCCTCTAATTAAGGAGGCACCATTGAAAGGATACCCCTGGAGTTTACATGTGAAAAATCTATATGTACTTATAATAGACCTTTGGGTACTTGGGCGGCCTTGAGATGAAGAACTGAGATCCTGGCATCTGGAATACTTCCTCCAGACAGTCTAGTCTTCTGGCCCTTGTGAGTGTGACCTAACAGATGCTCTGTGCTACATGACCACCTAACAGAACAAAAGACATTACTAATAGTGCACAGCACACGCTCGGATTGTTAACCTTTGACCCAATTTATAAAATGCTGAAGATGAACCTTCTTCCATCTGGTAAACCTCATCAGAAGTAATTCTGGTCAGTTATTGGTAAAGTGCTGAGTCTTACCTCTACAGAGGTCATTGGAAGAAAACTAGGGGATGATAAATTTCCCAGTAGTGGATGATGAAGCTATACACGCCATGTGAATGCACAAATGCGCTTGAGTCAGTTCAGGCCTGGGCTTCTTTACAAGATCTTTTCTCGATCTCGCTCTGTCAGCACCTGTCTTCACAGTGTCTACAGAACATGCAAAGGCCCGGGAGCATTTAAGAAAAGATCAAAACCTTCACACAGCAGCCAAGGCTTTCTCAGGCAACAGGACACCCAGCAGGCTTTGACGCAGTTAGTGAATGTATGAGTTCTGCTGAAGAATCAGACACTGAAAGCAAAAATAAGGCAGTGTCTTCAAACTCAAGCAACAATACTAGAAAATAGATACCTGAAACTTCTGGTATCTTGTAAGTAAGAATCCAGGGGCTTGTCGTTAACAAGTGCTAGAAATCCAATAATGGAGCTCAGTGAGAAGTCTCAAGCAAACTCATGTGAGTGACTGCTGAGCTTCCAAGGGCCAGAATCTGATTGTTGTTTGAATGTGAAAATTTTCTCACAACCTCTTGTGTTTGAACACTTGGTCCTCACTGGTGATGCTGTTTGAAAGGTTGCTGAATATTTAGGAGGCAGGGCCTTGCTGGAGGAAGTGAGTTACCAGGGTGGGCCTTGAGGCCTCTAGGGAGGTCCCACTTCCTGTTCAGGTTCTTCCTGACTGTGGATGCCATGACTAGGCCCTTCTTGCTCCTATGGTAATACTTTCCTTGTCATGATGGAATTGAGCTACAAGTCAAAATAATTCCTTCCCTTAAATTAGTTCTTTTCAGGAATTTGGTCAGAGAAGGAAGAAAAGTAACTAACACACTGATTTAAAAAAAAAAAAAAAAGAGAGAGAGAGGATAGCGAGAGAGAATTACAGATTAATCACCCTGAAGAGCATAGATGTAAAAATTATCAATATTTGCACAGTAAATTCAAGAACACATCAAAAATATTATTCTTATTCTTCATGATCAATTTGGCTTCACTACAGTGATTTAGGGATGGTACAGCATATGCTGATCACTAAATGTAAATAATACATTGCATAAATAGACCCAAGGACAGAAATCACATGATCATCTCAAAAGATGCAGAAAAATGCAAGAGACTAAGAACAGAAGAAATTTACCTGAGCCTAATAATAGCTATATACAACAAATCTACAACTAACATATTAAATGGAGAAAAACTTAAAGCATTTCCACTAAAATCAGGAATAAAAGCCAGGTGTGGGGTGGCACACACCTTTAGTCCCAGCACTCCAGAGGCAGAGGCAGGCAGATCTTTATGAGATTGGGGCCAGTCTTGTCTACATAGCAAGTTCCAGGCCAGCTGGGGCTACAGGGAGATCCTGTCTCAAAAATTAAATAAGTAAATAAATAAATAAAATCAGAAATAAGACAAGGGTGCCCACTCTATCCACTCTTTTTAAAATAGTGCTTGAAGTCTTAGATTGAGCAATAAGAAAATGGAAATAAATAAAAAGGATACAAATAGGACAAGAAGTTAAACTGCCCTTATTTGCAGATGATATGATTCTATAAATGAAGTTCTAAAGACTTCACCAGAAAACTCACAGAGCTTGGAATCACTTTCCTCAAAGTGGCAGGCTAACAACACACAAAAACAAATAGCTTTCCTATATACATCAATAACAGACAACCTGAGAAGGAAATCAGGGCAACAATCCCATTTACACTTACTGAAGAAAATACTTTGAAAAAAGGAGAGGTGGTGAGGTAGAGGGTAGATCTGGGTGGATTAGAGAGCAGGAGGTGGACATGATTAACATACACTGCACGATGAAAGTCTCAAAGAATTAATTAAATATTGCATTTTAAAATTACTTCAGTAGCCGGGTATGGTGGTGCACACCTTTAACCCAGGACTGGAAAGGCAGAGGCAGGCAGATCTCTGTGAGGACCAAGGAGATCCTGTCTCAAAAAAACAAAAAGAAAAGAAAAGGAAATGTTATTTACATGAAAACGTTAAAATGCTGAAGAAAGAATTAGAAAATGGGAAGGCTTCCCCTTCATGGATTGGAAGAATTAATATTATGAAAATGTCTGTCTTACCCAAAGCAGTATACTGATTCAATGCAATTACAATGAAAAGTCCAATGTCATTCTTCACTGAAACAGAAAACACATCCTTAAAACCCAGGTGGAAGCATAAAAAAAACCCTTTATAGGCAAAGCAATCTTGGGTAAAAGGAGGATGCTCGAGGCATCACCTGATTTGTTACCCCAGAGCCACAGTAAAGAACTATAACAAAAACTAAGGCATGATACTGGCATAACAACAGACATATAGATTAATTAATTAGAATGAAAGAAGCACATAGAAACCCACACAGCTACAGACACCAGATTGCTGATAAAGATTCCAGAACTACACACTGGAGAAAAGACAGCATCTTCAACAAAAGGTGCTGGAGAAGCAGATAAGCATGTGAAGATTGAAGCTAGATCCTTATCTCTCACTCTGCGCAAAAATCAAGTCCAAACAGATAAAAGATTTTCATACAGAACCCCAAATGCTGAAACTGTTAGAGAAAAAAGTAGCAAAATACTTTAGGATATCAACATAGGCAAGAACTTTATGAACAGGACTCCTGGTCATTCAGGAAATAATGTCTACAAATGAAAAGGAAGAATTGGTGAAATTAAAAACTAGTATCTGGTAAGCAAGCAGTTGAATGAAGAGTCAGACACCAGAATGGGAGACACTCTTTGCCAATCTTATAGCTCACAGATTACCTTCTAGAATATTCAAAGAACTCAAAAAACTAAACAAGAATCAAGCCACTCAATCATCAAACGGGCTAATGAAAAGAGCAAATAGTTCTCTAAAGTTGAAATTACAAATAGCCAATAAGCATTTGAAAAATGTACACCTTCACTAGACATCAGAGAAATGCAAATAAAAAAAACACATTAAGGGATTAGAGAGATGGCTCAGCAGCTAAGAACACTGGCTGCTCTTGCAGAGGACTAAGGTTCAATTCCTAGCACTCACCTGGCAGCTAACCACTGTCCCAATTCCAGTTCTAGGGCATCTGATGTCCTCTTCTGACCTCTGTGGGCTTTGCACGACATGGACACACTTACATACATGCAAGCAATACACTCATACACATAAAATAAAAAATAAAGTAATTTTTAAAGACATTAAGATTCTATCTTACTTCAGACAGAATGACAGCAATTAAGAAAACAATATCAGTCTCTTCCGCCTGGGCCTGGAAGGATGATGTGGCTGGACCAGCACCAGGCTCACTATATCTGCCATTTTCAATTTTCAGAGGTTGTTCACTGTAATGTTGCTGTTTATATGTATGTGTACTTATATCCGATCCCTGGCACCCAGCCTCCTGGACAGAAATAGAACTGGATTATTGGGAATATTTTGGAAGTGTGCCAGAACTTGTGACTGCAAGAGTCCTTATGTTGCAGTATGCTGTACAGTGATGACCTTCAGTATCCTCTTCATACAGTAGCTTGGGAAGATGCCAGTGTTTGTCATCAGATGCAGTATAAACAAGGACTTGCCTGCGGATAATAATGAGAGGAGTGGTTAGCCCTTCTATCTCTGAACATTGAGATAAATTTTCAGATGCTGTTCTCCATTTTTATGTTATTGGACCATATATATATATATATGTGTGTGTGTGTGTGTGTGTGTGTGTGTGTGTGTGTTAAGATGTAACCATTGAGTACTCAAAGAGTTTACTAGTCTGTAACCTCAGCTCTGTCACTCCAATTTTACATTTTACAGATGTCATTCTGTTGTGTCAGGTACTTGTTTTCAGTAAAGTATCTTGAAGGCGCATAGTAGAAAACGAAATTGGTAAATTATACAGTTCCTTTCACTATGGCTTGAAAATGAAGAGTCTATAGAAGAAGACCGTTAAGGCAGTGGTTATTTTTATTGAGAAAATTTGAGTGATTTTTGTTGTTGTTCTTAAGGGTTGCATTTATCGTCACAATGCTAATCAGTAACTGGAGTACCTTTATTCTTGGCAAATTCCAGAGTTTATTACAGGTGTTAAAAATATTTAAAACAAACCTCTGCCATTATCGACAGAGAGGTACATGAGATGTGACTTAAGTAGTACTCGGAAAAATGTTCATCTTCAAGGTGAGAGTGAGGCTTCTGGTCAAGTGTGATCAAGGATGTGGCTGCCATCCTTTGCAAAAGATAACATTCTTAGAATGAAAAGAGTAAGTAGAACAATTACAGAATGGTAAAAAAAGAAAAGAAAAGAAAACAGTATCAAATGCTGGAGGATGTGGACAGAAGGGAGCCCTATACATTACTGGTGAGACTGCAAACTATTCCAGTCACTTTGGCAGTATGGAGGTTTTTTTTTCAAAAAAACCAAAATTAAATCTTCCATACGACCCAGCTCCACTGCTCCTACCGCACTCCAAATCAGCATATTGTAGAGACACTTCCACATCAATGTTTGCAGCAGCACGACTCACAATAGCTAAGTGATGGAACCCACCGAGGTACCCAACAACAGAGGCTACAGAGCATGGTATCTAAACAATGGAATGTTTGTCAGCCACAAGAAACAACTGATGCCACTTGCAGGAAAATGGGTACAATTGGAGATCATTATATTAAGCAAATTAAGCCAGCCTCAGACAAATATCACAAAGTCACGTCTGTATATAGGACTAGGAAGTAGAAATGAAACTATCTAGGGAACAACAAGACAACAGGAGATGCAGAGAGAGAGACCGGAACGAGGGGCTTGCTCAGTGTACAATATTCGTCCATGAAATTTTTTAAAAATAAAATAAAAAGTTTGAAAAGTAGATGTCAGAGGCAAGCTACCCACATGCCATAAATGAAAATAATAATTTAGTCTGCTGTACAGAAAACTGAACTATAAACCCCAAACAAAGCAAAACAGTGTCCCCAAATCTAAATATGATTGTTCAACCCAAAGAGGTGAAAAAAGTTTATACTAGAGAAGACCATTATACCTGGATATTTTGGAAACTGACCATCGAAGGGCAAAATGGAGAGGACACAGGGTGTTTCCTGACACTATGAATTCTTCAGTGAAATCTGTCACCCTTGCCTGCTTGGACATGAGTTGAATATACAAACTGAAGTCCAATAAATACTTGTAACTGGAGTGTGTGGGTTATAATTATGGCTACACTAAAATGCAATCAAAATTCCTAGCACTATAAACTCAATTACATAACTGAAAGGCAGTCAGAGGAAAGAGAAAAGCATAGCGCACACAGTAATTTCTTCAACTTTTATGAGGGAAAGTACATAAATTCACATAAAGTTCAAGAGTATTATTTCAAAAATAATATTTATTGCTATTATTATTCACTTAGAAAAGGGAAATGCCAGTGAGGTACAGTCCTTGTATTTCATATTGAGTCAAATGTGTCCACAAATTGAGGTAAGTTTTCACCATACGTCATTGTATCATAACCACAAGACTAACAAAACACTGCTGAGTGCATACGTTTGGGGAAATGAAACAGCTGGGGGATGAGAAAATGAATTATTAGTGCTTATTTTCTGCCTTTGAATTAAAACAAAACCAGCAAAACTCATTTTTCAGCCTTAAAAATGTATTACAAAGGGTGCACTTACCTACACACAGGCAATACATGCACACACATAAAATAAAAATAATAAAGTATTTTTAAAAAGTGAGATCCACACAAGGAATTTCAGATCTCCTTCTCTGTGTGTCATCTTAGGATGAGGGTAGTTTTAGAGCCAAATAGCTTTATAAGGTTTAAATTATTTTATCTTTTTTTCTTGTTCTTCTAGTCTTTCTGAGACAGGGTTTCCCTGTAGTCCCAGCTAGCCTGGAACTCGCTATGCAGACCAGGCTGGCCTTTGACTCACAGAAATCCGCCTGCCTCTGCCTCCCCAGTGCTGGGACTAAAGGTGTGTGCCACCACCCCTGGTCTTCCATTTTATTTATTGACAGACCTTCTCTCACTAAACTGGGCACTTGCTGTTTCAGCTAGAATGGCTGACTGGCAAAGTCTAGGGAGCCACCTGTCTCTGTCCCTTCCCCTTACATGGGGCTGGGGTTACAGACACATGTGTTTATATGGGCACTGAGAATCCAAATTCAGAACTACAATCTCTGTACCCACTGAGCCATCTTCCAACACTCCTGGTTTATCATTTTTAACCACTGAAATCTACCCGATGACTTTATATCCATACACAGGTGCCAAGGATCCGAGTGCAACCGACCATGACTAGTAATAATCAGATACATACAGATTAGAGATGCGTGTTCCAATATCTAAGTGTTATTAGCAAAAACGAGTCTTTCTGTAAGAAACAGTATATTTTAAAATGAAATGGAGATCTTTTTTAAAGGTTAAAAACTCAATTTTATGTCTTATAGGGTTTATACTGAGTTCAATATTGTATAACTATTAATTCAACTGTGAACCTAAAAATTTTATAGTCACTTTTTACAGAAATGGTTCTTTGCGTTGATAATAGTTTATTAAAATGTTAAAACTGTAAAAAAATTCTTCTTCTAAAAAAAAAAAAAAAGCTATTGACCCCACTCCTCTTTTTTATCATTATTGGTCATGTTACAGTGTCCTTTTTCAAGAGATAGTGAGTAACAAACTACAAAATCAGGTTGAAGTTTGGAAGCAGAGGTTCTGAGAGCTCATTGTGCAAAAAGAGTCAAACGCAGTATCAAGCCCCAAATGACGCCACTTTGAAAGGGGTGTTGCTATCAGTGTGATTTTCATACATCTCACTGGGGCATCACAAACAGATTGATTAAACGCTACCAAGTAAACTTTATATTAAATGACATGTTTTGTGATAGATTATGAAGAATTATAAGTACCAAAGCTGATTATAAATAATTCAGTTATTCAAAAGAATAACTGATGGTCTATCAGTACATCTGCTCTTCCAAATGAAAGATTATTTCTAAATGTTTATGTATGAGTGTTTTATCTGTACGTACATAAGTATGCTACATACATGCAATGCCAGTAGAAGCCAGAAAAAGGTGTCAGATCTTCCCTGTATTTTTATGTTATGTGTATGTGTGTATTGCCTGCATGTAGGTAAGTGCACCCGTGTCGTGCAATGCCCGCAGGACAGAAGAGGCTGTTGGATCCCCTGGGACTGGGGTTACAGACAGTTGTTAGCTGCCATGTGGGTTCCGGGATTCTAATCCGGCTCTTCTGCAAGAACAATCAGTGTTCTTAACCGCTGAGCCATCTCTCCGGCCCCAATTTTAAAGTATTTTATTAGCATTTTTTTCTTTAAGAAGTAGCATGACTATATTGAAAGACTTTGTACAAGTTGGAGAATTGGAAAGGCTATGAATGGCAAACTCAGTACAGGAAAGGTGGCAGGTTTCATACCATTGTTGAAGCTTGGTAGTTCAGTTTTGTCAGTAAGCAATATGCAAAAATTATGTTAGACATATATTTATACACATATTTATTATATATTTATACATATATTTCACATTTATACTTTAAGATATGATACGTATTTTTAGTTTGAGACTTGTAACAGTTTAGTCATTACAGTACTTTCCATCCAATTTTTTAAACTTCTCAGACTGTGATTTTTATCTCTAGAAGTTCAGTTAGGACACAGGTGAAGGCACGCCAGGGCTGCAGAAGAGCAATGGAAAAATAACGGGAAATCTCTTGGTGCCTGTTAATGGGAGAGGCCCAACATCAAGGCCTGCACACCCAGGACCACAAGTGGAGTGAGGACCGCTCCACAGGGGAGGCAGGAGGTCCAATCCAGAGATCAGTCCTCCCAAGATCAGAATCTGCAAATAACAGAGGCCTCCCCTGTCCTCAGAATAAGAGGCAAAACCTCTGCCATTTGAAACCTGAGACTTCAGGGGAGGGGGTGTGGGAAATGCAGCCACTCAGAGAAGACTGAAACTGCTGCCCAACATCAGGAAGTCGTCCATGCTCTGCTCATGGGAAGGAGAACCACTCCAGTTCCCAGGACAGGACCACAGCTCCAGGATCACAGGAGGAGACAATGCCCAGTAACAAGAGGGTACCAAAGCTCTGCTCATGGGGAGGGGAAAAGTGGGGGGCCACAGCTCTAGCTCACAAGAGGGGACCACAGCTCTTATTCCTAGGAGTAGACCACAGCTCTACTCACAAGAGGAGACCACAGCTCCAGAATCATAAGGATCTGGGACCATAGGTCCAGATCACAGGAGGGGGCCACAGCTCCAGATTCAACAGAAGGGACCACAACTCTAGTTCACAGAAGGGAACCTCAGCTCTGGGTTCACAGGAGGGGATCACAGCTCGAGCTCACACTAGGGAACCATACATAGTTCCAGGTTCACAGAAGAGGACCATGACTCCAGGTTCACAGGAGGGGTCTGTTATGCCCAGTGGACGGATCCCCAAGAATCACCACGGAGTCCAGAGAGCGTGCAAGAACAAAGAGTCTTTATTCGGGCTTAAGCTCGGGCTCCCAGAACAATTAACAAGGAAGAATTACGGCATTCGCCCACCAAGCTGAACGGAGAGCCCCAATTGCAGGGGGAGGAAGCTTTTTATAGGTTTCAGATAATGAGAGGAGGAGAATAATAGAGTCATATCTTGATTGGTCTAAGGAGCCCGCGCGTGCCAACACACTTTTGAATTGATTGGTTACAAAGGATGTAGTCCTGGAGGTTTCTCATTGGTGGGTGCTGCCCTCAGGGTTGTGGAATGTGCTGTTATCTGTAGGGCCAGGAGTCTCTGTTCCTACCTTATAAGGCTGCTATATGCCTGGACTTGCTTGATCTAAAACCTCCTTGGGTGGGGGTGGTAGGTGGAGATTGCAGCATGCCTGGGCATGGTCAGGCTTGCCTGAAACAGCTAGTCAGAATGGGGTCAATGCAGTTTGTCCTTTCAGCCAAGCAATGAAGCAGTTTACAGAAGCGAAAAAGAGCAGTTAGTCCTAAAGGGGGGGGGGTCTCGGGAGTCCAGGGCAGGGGGCCAAGGAGGAAGGTATCACAGGGACCACAGCTGCAGTTTGCACAGGGGAACCACAGGACCACCGATGGAGCGACAGCACCAGCTCACAGGAGGGGTCCACAGCTTCAGTCCTCTCTCTTAATTCTTTGAATTGTGTTATCAACTTAAAGACCAGAGGTTAAGGACAATAAAGGAACCAGCATGCAGAGCTATACCGTGGTAACTAGAGACCACTTTACATTTGAATGTGTTGGTTCCTTTCCTCCCTTTTGCATGTTTCCTTCAAGAAATCTTAGCTTTTAATATTGTGGACATTTCTTCCAAGTTTTAATCATTCATTCATACACCATAAGCCCAGAAAGAATTATTTGTTGCTTTTCAATTTTACCTTGTAAAGAATTCCAAGATTACAAAAAAATGCGATGAAGAAAAATTTCAAGACCACAATAGACACCAACTTGTAATGACATCATCAGAGATCAACTTACATGCAGGCTGTGTTGGAGAAAAAAATTGTGTTAAATTCATGCCCTAAAGTGAACATACTTTAATGACAATTCATATTATATATTTTCTACTTTTAAAAATATTTTATTATTTTTATTAATGTGTATGAGTGTATTGTCTATGTAAGTGCACCCATGTTATGCAATGCCCTCGAAGATCAGAAGATGGCATCAGATCTCCCTGGAACTGGAGTCATGGAGGATTGCTAGCGGCCACAGTGGGAATTGAACTCCGATCCTCTGCAAGCACTGAGCAGTGCTCTTAACTTCTGAGTCAACTCTCCAGCCCCCCACGTCATGACTCTTACAGTGTCTCCTACGTTGGGCATACTTTGCTAGACATCAGATTTTTAAAGCAAATAAGGGTAAATATATGCTGAAACAGATGTGCTTTTCCACATACAAATAATGATACTCATTTTTCTTTTTAGGGAGAAGGATCATGTCTTTTTTTGTTAAGTGCTTTTAATATTTTTCTTAACATTTTCTCCTCTGTGCAGTTTAACTTTCAACTGATGTTTTCTAAATTTAACTGGTTCACAATTATAAGGAATTTCCTACAAGGATCTGATTTGTAATTTCAGCATTCCGATAAAAGGCCCCTCACACAATATAACATTTCTGTTCCCGTATTGAATGCTCAACAGATGTTTCAGAAATTAGAAGGAAAAAAGAAAAGAAAAAACACTATCTTTCAGTTTTGTTCTTATTTCTTGTTTGTATTTATTTATTGGAACTCACTATGTAGACCAGGCCAGCTTCAAACTCACAGAGATCTGCCTGCCTCTGCCTCTAGAGTGGTGGGATTACAAGTGTGCACCACCACTCTGGGCACTACTATTGAGTTCTTTAGACTGGATGTCTGTAGCCCAAGCTGAGCTGGAACTTGCAGCAACCCCATGTTGGTCTCTCAGGGTGCTGAGGTTACAGGCGTATGCCACCATGCCCATCAATTTTCTTATTTTTGAATACTAAAAATAAGTATCATGCATTTGAAATACTTTTTAAGAGTCACTTTAGTCATTTTCCAAACCAGAAACTGAATATCTGAATTCATCTGTATTATATTTCAAACAGCTCACAAATAGTTACTTATTAGAAACTCAGAGGTCATATTATTTAACTGCCTTCTTAAATGTGATTCTTTTCTTGGCACACAATAGGCATTTCAAAGTGACAGAAACACGTCCTCTCAATATCTTCACACCCGTTTGCATTCTCTGCCTCAGCATGTTCTGTCCTCAAAGTTTCCAGGTAACTGAGACACACCCACCCTGATGCTGGGTCCCCCTGTGTGACTGCCTTTGAATGATGGAGGTCTTCTGTGGGAGGCCCTGGTTTTGACCCCCAGTACTATAAACATGAACCAAAAAGGAGAACGTAGGCGTGTGCTTCTTTTGCTCATAATTACCACACCACCAAAGAGCAGACAATATTTTATTTATTTTATCTTCCACAATATCTAATTGTGTGAATTCACATAGCTGTTATGACATGATCTGTTGAATTGAATTGGACAATTATGGAATAATTATTTTGTCAGTACTTGTAGTTCTATGTTAGAATTCTCCCGAATGCCCAATCAAATGCCTAAAATTGACACAGACCAGTTTATTTTCAGATTGTTTTTGAAAATGTAAACTACCTACTCAGTTTAGATAACTACAAACCTAGTTTCATTGGTCTAGCTTCCTTACCACAAGGTACAAAGAGTATGTGAGAGAGGCAAGCTGAAGATGAGAGATGCGAAGAATGAATGGTGATGAAAGACCACCAGAGACTCTAACAGCCCAAAGGAAACAGCAGCAGCGGCAGAGCCGGCAACAGGCCATCAGGAGAAGGAGACATCAAAACTCGGGCTTTGTCTCTGCAGACAAGACCCCCAGAAAGTGTCTTGAAAGCCTCTAAGCATCCTTGCCACTGAGTGCTTCAATTATCTACAAAACCAGGGAACAGATTCTGCATCCCCACTGACAGCAGTAATAAACTGAGGTGAGCATGTGGACGCCACATGGATGTCATACAACAGGATAAGTGTCATCTTCATGGTCATTGTGCCTCTAGATGAGAGAACACTGTTCTACGTGCAGCATGCATCAGAGGAGCTGTTGACAGGTGATGGCTGCTGGAGAAGAAGAGTCCCTCTCGTTTCAGGTTGTGACTGCTGATAGGTTGCATGCCCCCAAGTGAATGTGGAGTGGGGAACATTGGGAGGAGTTGGAAGGAAGGAGGTAGTGGTGGGTGGATGTGATTGATATATATTGTATAAGTATATGTAACTTTCAAAGAATACAAATATCATTTTAAAAAGTATTCTTATGGCATCTTACTAACCTAATTCTAGCACAACTTCTCCCCTTTCAGTAAAACCCACTATCTTTCCCGTGGCCATGCTTCAAACAGACACACTAAGAATACTCATGTCAGCCCATGAGTCAGAGACGTACACTAGCTAAAATTTAAAGGCCACTTTTAAGTAACTTGCAATTATTTTATTTAATTTTAAATTTTATTTTATATTTTGTATGAGCATTTTGCCGGCATGTATGTATGTGCACCCATGTCATGCAATGCCCCAGAAGGCCAGAAGAGGGTGTTGAGTCCCGTAGAACTGGAGTTAGTTCTCAGCCTCCATGTGGGTGCAGCCAGTGACGTTTCTCCAGCCCTCAGTTATCTTATTTCTTAGTACATGAACAATTTTTCTATTTAAGTTCTTTTGACAGTCTGAGAAAATAGAAGCCAATAAAATGGACATTTACTCAATGTATTCCCTTTGTTAATTCAGCAAACCACCAAAAGTCTTGGCGATAAAGCATTGTATCATGAAAAGATAATATAATTCATAATTTCTTCCCGGAACTCATAAAAGAAAAAGCAACTAGTGTGCCAGATACACTGGGCACAAGCGATCACTTACCACGTGTAATGTAATGGGAAAAACACTGGCCCTGAACCAACAGTGCTTGTGTCAGGCTTACCCCAACCATAGTGTGACCTTGAGCAAGTGACTGGACATGAACCTCCATCCTCTCCTTTATACAGTGGGAACAATGCTATCCACCTTACAAGACTGCTCTGAAGATCCAGTTAGGTAAGGGTACTAAGTAATAATGAACCCCGAGCTTCATCTGTATTTTTCTTCACATTTCCTTATTTTTTGCTTAGAGCACATCCTGCTTCAAAGGATCAAAGTGTGTGTTTCTTCTTTGAAGCTGAAGTCATTTGCTGAACTTCTGCCCCTCCCAGTCTGTAACATAAACCCATAATCTTGCCAAAATGCAGGCTTTTCTCACTGGTGGCCTTTCTTACCTATAAATATTCTCCAACGCCAGATCTCAGACTCTGGCACTGTCACAGGAAAAGTACCTTTTGCATGTTCATTGCGTCAGTATCCTTACCACCCCCTCCATATCACCTCAAATGGTGAGAGCTTACATAACAGCAGAGTGGTTGCATAGCAACCAAATTATCAAATGTCTTCATTCCACCTCTTCTCTTAAAGCTCTGAACAACTAGTAGAGTATTTTCAGCTCACAGTTTTAACCAGAAGGAAGGTGAAATTTCAGGTTGCTGATGCAGATATTTCTTTTATTTACCTCTATCTTTATATTCACCAGGCTTTTGTGAATAACAGAATGGTTCACAAATGAGGCAGCAATTAGCATCTAAACACACCATGTGCCCAGGGAAAGATGCTGCTGCCATCAGGCATCCAACGTTATCTAGGTTATCACGGACAAATAACGTCCCTTAGAACATAGGAAATCAGCAGCCACCTGCTCTTTCCTGGCCGGTGGAGTGAAAACTGGCATTACAGTCTACTGGCTCAGCTTAACTATGAATTACAGGTGAACCAGACACTCAGCCACACATTGAAGTGAAAACCCTCATCCACAGGACTCTGTCATCACAAAAGAAAGACAAAGGGGCTTCAGAAACCCTGTGATTCAAGACCCTCACTGCACAGGCCAGAACTTCAGGTCCAGTCAGGTAACGTCATTTGTTTGCTGAGATAGGATGGGGCGAGGGGGGAGCAGCTGCCTTCTCAGATGATGATTCCTCCAGGGGAATAGCACAGCATTCTGCTCCAAAACCACAGGGTGAGTGTGTGGGCATTGGTGTGCAATCTACCTTTCCAGTTGTAAGCTGTGAAGTTCACTATTAGGGACGTTGGCCTAGGTAGGGAAGTCCACTTCATTAGGGATGTTGGCTTCCCGATGCCTACAAAGCCATTTGAGGGGTATGTAATACAATCAACATAATATTTGTGAAATTTCATCTTGCACAAGTATGCATATTATCAATTATTATTTGATGATCTAGAAAGCCAAAATCTAAGTCCCAAGATAACAAATGTATCTTTGTCTTCAAAAAGAAAAGAGCATCTCACATTCACTGTAACTATAAAGTCAAATAAACTTTTGAAAGAGTAGCCTAAATTTTCAACAAGTTCAGCTCAGCAAGAACAGTATCCACAAATAATACAGAGTTTTTATTTCCCCCTAAAACTCTTATTTGAGTCTTTAAACCACATTCTACCTTTTCTACAAAAGTAACAGGGAATGAAATGATATAAAACAAAGGAAGAGGCCTGACTGAAGCCTCAAGTTAAGGGGACAAGTGAGCCTCAAAGAAAGGTCAATTTCCAGTCCTTGCTGTTTTTTCTCTTGGAACAACCAAGTGGATGTGACCATCAAGGGAGTTTATTTTGGTGAGCCTTGTAATTGCGGGCAGGTGTGAGGACAAAAACAGAAATGTAGCTGGGGCTGGGGGTTTACAAGTTCTTTTTAAATTCTCTCTCTCTGTCTCTGTCTCCCTCCCACCCTCCCTCCCTTCTCTTTGAGACAGTCTCCCTGTAGCCCCAGCTGGCCGTCCTTGATCTCAGAGATCCCTCTGCCTCAGCCTCCAGAATTCTACTTGGGAGGGGACTAGGAGGAATATTCATCCAATCCTCAAAACCAACAAACGAGAACATTCATCTTCAACTGTAACTTTTTTATTTCTCTGATATCGTTAACATCTTCTTAAATGAGCCCGAGTGTCAGTCGCCATGTACGTAAAAATAAACATTTCCAGCACTGACCGATTCGCGCTGTTATAGACACAGATCTGAGTCCCGAGGCACTCTTTGGAGTGTCCCAGGAACATTGGAGGTATCCTGGTTCTTGTGACCCACAACAAAGGGTTGGACCAGGGAAACATGCTTAGAAATAAAGACAGAGATAGTTTATTAAGAGAGGAAAACAGAATGGCCTAGTGAGGTTGGGAAAGCTCTGGACCAAGAGCCTCAAGGCACCTTAAAGACCCTACACGTGGCACCTGCCTGTCCACCAGCGTGCTCTAGTTACTGCATGAAGCCCAGGGGAAAGGGACTCCCGGTCTTTCTCTGCCCACTTCCTTCCTTCACATGTTAATCTTTAATGTTGTTTCTGTTTCCACTCTCCTGACAAAGCAACCAGAACTTGCAGATCTTTCACAGTCTTGGAGAAGTTTCTCTGACCCCGGCAGGACAATGGCCTTGGCCAGTTCAGAGCACATATCGCTACTCCAAGAATACTTTCATTTTTCTTGATGAACCCTGACGATGACTGTCAGTCTTTTTGTGTGTTTGGTTTGCTTTCAAACAAAGCATCATCATTGTAGAAGAAAATGACAGAAATGAAGACCAGAGAGAGGGCTGCGCAGACAGGAAGCTGGCAAGAACATTCCGGTGATGCTCACCTCGCTTTCTCGTGTGTGTGTGTGTGTGTGTGTGTGTGTGTGTGTGTGTGTGAGTGTGTGTGTGTGTGAGTGTGTGTGTGTGTGAGTGTGTGTGTGTGTGAGTGTGTGTGTGTGTGTGTGTGTGTGTGTGTGTGTGTGTGTGTTCTATGACTAAGACTTTAAATAAGTCTCGAAGCAAACCTAATCAGACCCTTCCACCATCCCTCCACTGAAACCTATCTTCATCCACTGACTACGGAATCAGGACGTATTTTATACTCGATTGCTCTGTAAAAACTGCTGCTATATTTAGCTGCAAGTGTGAGATGAGCAATCCTTATGTGAGAACTGAGGCCCAGGAGGACAAAATTCTGACTTTTTGTGATGAATTTGGCACAGAATGTGGTTGGTGGAATTTGCTGAGTCAGCTGGGAAGTTAGGGAATGTCCATAAATGACGGGAGGAGAAGGTCAACAAAGAGCAATTCAGACACAAAAGTGCCAGGAATAGGAGAATCATTTAACGTCTTTTTCTAAAATGTTGAGTATTTAGTAAGGTTAGAGAAGGATGGCTAAGAATCACCTGGAACAGCATTGGTGAACTTTGGAAATCTGTGCTAAGTGGAATAAGCCAATCTGCTTCTGTGAAGTGGGGAGAGTGCTCAGATTCACATATCCTAATCTAGAGCCAGAGCCCAGGGAAGAGGAGACAGAAGTTACTCTCATGAATGCAGAGCTCAGGGACAGAGCTCAGGGACAGAGCTCAGGGACAGCTCAGGGAAAAGGGCTGTTCAGAAACCACTGCTTTACTTAGAAATAATTTCAAAGGTAAACCTTTCTTTATGTTGTGTATTTTACCACAATGAAAATGTGGGAAAGGAAGGAACTGATTTTCTTGATACAAGTGACAGACTTTTGATGAAAAAAAAGAGAACAAATATAGAATTAACAAAGCTGTTTTTCCTTAAAATGTACAGAGAAGTTCAGTAACATGGCTCCCCGTTGTGTGCCTCTTTGAGGTGATGACGTGCCTGATGGGTAATCTCAGCTATCCTGCTAAAATCACAAGGTGCACATGGTCCCTGTGCTTGTAGTCCTTGAAGGCAAGGGCCTCAAACACTTGTCATTGTTTACTGATCAGTCCCCAAAAGAAGCACACAGATATTTTTAGAGAGACAGCTGGCTCTGAATGTAACTGACAAAATCAAAGACATCTGCTGGAAGCTTTCCAACATTGAAACCCAACTGCTCCATCCATTTTAACCCAGGAACCTGAAGCTTATGTTGGGTTTCTGGAAGAAGGGATCTCTGCAAGGAAAAATGTTATTTGAAGTATTTGGGAATGGAGGTGTTTGAAGACTGGTTTTCTTTCCTTCATCGCCTCCTTTTGTTCTGTTTCTCAGTGGGAATGGCACGTTTGGTACCTCCACTCAACTTTGCTACCAGCAAATACGAAATTGGAGAAGCTCCATCTGATTGCCACAAAGTGGTGTAGTATTCTTCCACAATACATATTCTTAACACATTTATTTCAAGTAGCTTTTAAAAAATTATCTTCATTCTGTGACTGCTGTGCCTACAGGTAAGTGCACCCATTTCATGCAATGCCTGAAGAGGCCAGGAGAGGGCATTGGAGCCCCTAGAGCTGGAATTATGGACAGTTGCTAGCTGTTATGTGGTTGCTGGGAACTAAATGCCATCTTCTGAAAGAGCAGCCAGTGCTCTTAACCACTGAGCCATCTCTTCAGCCACTCAAGAAGATTTTGATGGTTAATAATTATTCCTTTATTTTAACCTACAGAATTTTGTGGACCTCAGTGATTATGAAAGATGTGAGGTAAGTTTTTCAAGGTAATTGAAAGAATGATTTGGAAAGCAAGATTAAAATTCTGATGTGTTGATTATAGCCAAACTGCTATTCCAAAAAGACATGTTCTAAGTAGAAATAATTTTTAGTTGGGATTTTTTTTTAAGGTAACTATGATCTTGTGAGGAAAGATGGCATAGGATTTAATAAAAAATTCTGGTGCCAAATATAAAGATTAATTGCACTTGCTTTCACTTGACCTGGAAGGGTTACAGAGGTCCACAAGTCTCATTAAAAGGACCATTTAGTGAAAAGTTCAAATTAAATATCTTTGTATGGTTAGGACCTGACATTTGAACGTGGTGATTCTAAGTAGCTTAAGCCATTCTTAGCTGTCTGCTCTGAGATGTTTTAGAGACCATTAACTATCTGCATGCACACAATTGTAACACATCATTAACAGGATTTATCTTTTCCAGCTTTAATTATATGAGATTTCACAAACTTTTAATTTCATATTTTACAGAAAGTTTGTAAAGGAGAACAAAGGGTTTCCATGTAGAGTTCAACCAGTGTTCGCTAATATTAGTATCTCTGTTAAACTTGGAGAACTTACCGAACTAATGCTGACATGTTAGTAACCACAGTTCAAATACCTTTAGATTTCAGGAGTGTTTCCCCAACGCTTGTTTTCTATCCCAGACCCTCTCCCGGGGCACTGTGCTGACTTGTCTCCTTCGTGTTCTTTGTCTATGAGCTTCTCAGTCTCCCCTACTTCTTCTGACCTTGACAATTTTGAGGAATATGAATTTTGTAAGATGTTCAGAAACGTAGGATTGCCTAACGTCTTTCTCTGGGTTGGCCTGGAGTTATGGGAATATTAAAAAGATGAAAGGCTCTCTTCAACACACATGTCAGGGAGGAGTACGCAGTAACAACATAACTCGCCCCTGGTGATAGCAGTGGTGACCTTGGCCACTAGATCATGGCATTGCCTGCTGAATTGGCCAATGTGAAGTCAATTTGTTAATTTCTCCTTTTGTGATTCTTTTTAGAGAGCGCCAGTACATCTAGCCTACATTTGAAGTGACATGGGGTAGGAGAATTAAGCCCTACCTCCTGTGTTATCTGGAATTTCTGTATTGAAAATTTATCTTGGCAGGCATGGTAGCACACACTTGTAATCCCAGCACTTGAGAGACTGAGGCTGGAGGACCTCAAGTTTGAGGCCAGTCTTTGCTACACAGTAAGCTCCAGGCCAGCCTAGGCTACATGGCAAGTCCTTGAGAGAGAGAGAGAGGAGAGAGAGAGAGAGAGAGAGAGAGAGGAGGGATTGTCTCTTCTCTCATATAATTTATATCAGTACATATTTATATTACTTTAAGCTTTTTTTTATGCTTTGAAGAATTTTTTAAAATTTATTTATACACCCACTTCCCAGGTAGCACCCTCCCATAGCCTCCCTCCCCCACTAGAGCCCTTATACTCTGATATCCCTGCTACTGTCTGCTGTGTTGTCAGCACCCCCAGCCATTCCCCACTACTTGCCCTTCTGGTGAATCTAGTCGGCCTATCTAGAGGTCTTTGTTTTAGGAGGGTCAGCTGTTCCTCATGTAGCGGTGATCAGTTGTCAATATTCCTTTGGATAAGATTGGGGTCTGCTGTTCCATTTCCCAGTTCTATGCTGGGTTACTGTCTGGGAATTCCTTTGGCCACCGAGGCCAACAACTCAAAAGAAGGTATCTCCTGTCTGGCATTGTTGCTTGTTATATAGCCTTTAGCTATACATATTGACTCTTATGAAATTATATTGGCCCCTTTAATCTTTGGTTATACTTTCCTTTTGGGTGTTTAAGGCCATACAGTTGGTCCAGATAAACCAATTTTTTCACTCTTAAGGTCGTTTGAGAATCTGCTCCTCAGGGGTCACATGGGCTTGGGAGGAGCCCCTGGCTCCTTTCTTTTACCAGTTCCGTCTATGTGAAGATAAGTCAAAGGTCCTGCTTGACCTTAGCTGGCTTCGCTTGGAAGCATGGAAGACATGATTCCTCTGTGTTGACCCTCCTCTTTATAGACTGGACACTGATTCACCTCCATCTGGTGGGGTCTCCTCGGCCTCCTTGATCAAGAGGGCAGGTGACCCACCACCATTACAGGACATTTTGAGAGATGCTCATAGTCCCCTGGAACTAGTCGACCTAGGAGGGCAAGGAGCAAAAAGTGTCCTTTATGTCCCTCTGACCAAATTATTATAGACCTCAAAGTATGTCTGTTAAACACCCAAGAAGGTTAGTTCCACCAGTCTGGTATTTTTAATTACTGTGTGTCATGTAGATAAATCTTGGGCAAAGACCAGTTATTCTCAGATAATCCTTACCTAGACATATATTTCTTGATCTGCTATGTATGATTTGTCAGTAGGTTGTAGGAGTAAATATTACTTTAAACTTTTAATAATTTATATCCATATATAAACTATTTAATCAAATGTTACTTTATTTATCTCATTGCCCAAATTGCTTCTGCTTTGGTCCCTGGCTTTCTTCTGGATTTGTCTGTTCCTGTGATTTAAGGAGATGTTTGAGCATTTTATACTCTGTGGCACTACCAGGTGTGTCTGAGTTTAATGTAGCATTTACCCTGCTCCAACCCCCAAGTCAGTCATTACTGAAAGAAGCAGCTGTTTTGGTGATGAATGGTGTATAAACAAGACCTGTGCACTTAGTGTGTGGGCTGCTCTTGGGCTCTCTGAGAAGGCAGAGCAAACACACGGCTCTGCATTTATATCTCTATGAATAGAGAACGGATGGGTAGATAGATGAGTGGGCACATAACTGATAGACGGGAATTCATACTGACATCTCTCACATTAATCCAGTACCATAGAGCTTACTAGAATAATAAGGCTAAAATCTTCTTCAAGGATTTTTAAATCTTGACATTTACTTCTCCCTGTTAACTGACTCTTGGTGACATAATAATGATTTCCTGCTCAGCTGCTGTCCTGTACAATAATGTTGCAATATAATTATCTATTAGTTAAGAAAATGTTTCTCCACCTGAGTGCCACATACTACCATCAGGCTTACCTACCGTTGCTTCATCGCTTCTTTGTTCCCAAAATTTCAGTAGTTATATGCCATTTAATCCTCCTCCAGGGCTGGAGAGATGGCTCAGCGGTTAGGAACACTAACTCTTCTTGCAGAAGACACGGGTTCAAATCCCAGCACCCACATGGCAGCTAACAACTGTCTGTAACTCCAGTTCCAGGGGATCTGACAGCCTCTTCTGACCTTTATGAGCATTGCACGGCACGGGTGCTCTTACCTACACGCAGGCATAACACTCATACACATAAAATAAAAATAATTTTAAAAAAACCTTAAAATAAAATCCTCCTCCCCAGACCCTCTTTAAAACCAGAGTTGTCCCCAGATAATCTAGATTTATGAGCTACAAGAAGTAACTTCCTGGTGAAACTTTTGGAAAAGCTGTGTTTCTCCCAATAAAAAACATCTTTTTATTTTATTCTGCACTTTCTTTCCATAGGATGTGCACATGATGCCCAGCAGAGGAGATCCATGTTAAACAATCAAGACCATTAGCTGTACACACTAGGAGACAGGCAGAAGAGAAAGACGGGCGAGTCTCTTAGAAAATGTCTTGGCACTAGACCATTCACTCGAGACTTCTCTGTTGCTGTTTCTCTTGTTCCGAGGCAGGGTCCCCCTTGCCTCAGCCTCCCAAGTGTTGAGATTACAACTATGTGTGCACCATGGCTCCCTGACTTCTTGTTATCTGGGGAAAGTGACTTCACGTTTGGCTGAGCTACTGTTGTTTGTTGTGTGATGTTGAGCCGTCTTGACACAAGATATTTGGAAGAAGTCATGTTTTTTTTTTTCTTTCAAAACTTGTCTGTTACTGTATTACATGTCAGGAAATACCAACCGGCACTTATTCATTGTATCGTATTAAGGTGTTACAAAGCACAAAATATTTTCAAGGGTTGGTATAGAAAAGATACTTAATGGCATTCTTATACTATCAGATCTAAGCCAGCACATCTCAGGATTAGCTAAAAGCTCTATCTATACCCTACAAAGAAATAAGCTAGAAAATGGGGAAATTATGTACTGGCCCTATGGGGCATAAGTTCATATCCTAAGGAGATGATTTGCAGGATGTGATCCAATTCTTCCCAAAGATTCTGGCATGTCAAGATGGAGTGAGAAGTAGGGAGGGGAGTAGGGAAGTATTAAGATCCTAAAACAATATGCAGTCTGAAAGAAGTCATACTAAAACTATAATGACTTTTCATCAAGACATTTTTCCTTGAAAGTTAATAATAATAATGACAGCCAGGCTTGGTGGCACCCGCCTTTAATCCCAGGAGGCAAAGGCAGGTGGATCTCTGTGAGTTCAAGGCCAGCCTGGTCTACATAATGAGTTCCAGGCCAGATGGGGCTACAGGGAGACCCTGTCTCAAAAAGCCAAAATAATAATAATGATGATGATAGGCATGCTCTGTGTTCTACATAGGAAATACATAAGCATGTAGATTATTATATTAATTTGTCACAATAGAACTATGCAGTCGCTGATATTAGCCTCTGCATTGAAAAGATGAGGGAGATCCAAAAGGAACGCAAGGGCACAGCTTGTAAGTGTGTGTATTCAAATCAACATCACCTCACTGAACCAATCATTTACTAAATAAATTTAAAAGGAAGGTATGGAGCTCCTATTTTATCAGAAGACAATTTACAAAAAGACTTTCATGAATGTGTCATATTCTTAATGCAAAACAGGAAAAAAATGATTTCCTATCCACTGATAGGAGGAATCACATCGATAAATCACTTAGATTTTTTTTTAACAACTTAGACTGGCATTTGATTTGAATCTAGGACCTTAGGTTATTAATCGCTAGGAAATATTTTCCCAGTTGGAACATGAAATGTCACATATAATTCTTTCACGTAAATTATTTGCAGGTGGAATATGCTTGGGCTTCTCACACTGCTCATTACTGTTGCACTTGGGAATGCCAGATATATGTAATCTTACTTCTCATGTGAAAGTTATGAAAAAATTTCAGAAGGTTTTGCCATTTTTATCTGCATACTAAATGTATGTGACTTTATTGTTAACAATTGCTCAATAAACTGAAAATTGTAAAGTGCTATCAAAACAACGAGAAATAATAATAAATTTTCCAACACTTATAGTATAGTCCTTTTAGTGGACAAAATATCTTTTACAGTCTCCTCATTATGAAAGTCACAGTGCCTGTGGTAGATCATGGGATAACACGGACATGATCAGTAGAAGATTAACATGAACAGCCTGTGGAATGCTGAATACACCTGTGTACAGCACTGAATAAACTGCCTCACGAAGTAAAGCCCTGGTGTTGACACTCAGGGCAGCAAAACTTTGTACCTGGAAGTAACACTTACAGTTAGCCAATTCTGGGAAAATACATGGCTGCATAATCCTTACTGACTAAGGAAAATAAGTGAACTGTCTTTTTAAAATATTCATTTAATAGCCACATGATTAGAAGAAGCATTTCAATACAGTATTAACATTATAATGTTCAATAACAATTTCTAGAGCAAAGATGCATCTCTTTCAAAAGTGGCTGTAAATTTTTAGGTTCACAGTTGAATTAATACAGTTATACAATATTGAACTCAGTACAAATCCTATAAAACATAAAATTGAATGAGGTTTTAACCTTTAGAAAAGATCTCCAGGGCTGGAGAGATGGCTCAGCAGTTAAGACCACTAACTGCTCTTGCAGAGGCCCCGGGTTTGATTCCCAGCACCTACGTGGCAGCTACGAACAGTCCTTAACTCCCGTTCTTGGGGAATCTGAAGCCCTCTTCTGACCTCTGAGGCACTGCACGACATGGCTGCACTCACATACATGCAGGCAATACACTCATACACATAAAATTAAAAAAAATAAAATACTTTTAAAAATAAACAAAAAAGATCTCCATTTCATTTTAAAATAGACTGTTTCATACAGGAAAAACTCATTTTTAATGGTACTAATGCTTAGATGTTTGCACATGTGTCTCTAATCTCTATGTATCTGATTATTACTAATCACAGTTACTTTCTGAGATTCTTGGCACCTGAGCATGGATATAAAGTCACCAGGTAGAGTTCAAAGGTAATGTCTTTCACCTCTACTAATTAACATGAAACAACTTTTTATGCTTCTTCCACAAGTATAACTCATTCTTTTTATTTATTGATTTTTTGTGTGTATTTCATACAGAACACCCCAAACAATCTTATATACCCACATCCCAAATGGCACCCTCCCATAGGATCCCATCCCCCCTCCCACTGTAGCCCATATACTCTGTCATCCCTGTTACTGTCCACTGTGTTGTCAGCACCCCGGCATTCTCCAGTGCTTGTCCATCTGCTGAATCTAGTCAGCCTATCCAGAGATCCTTGTTTTAGGAAGATCAGCTGTTCCTCATCTAGCAGCAGTCAGTTGTCAATATTTCTTTAGATAAGATTGGGGTCTGCTGCTAATTTTCCCAGTTCTATGCTGGGTTACTGTCTGGGAATCTCTTGGGCCACCCTGGCCAACAACTCAAAGGAAGGTATCTCCTGCCTGGCATTGTTTCTTGTTATGTAGCCTTTAGCTATACACATGGACTCTTAAAGAATTATATTGGCCCCTTTAATCTTTGGTTTTACTTTCCTTTTGGGTGTTTAAGACCATAGAGTTGGCCCACATAAACCAACTTATTTTTATTCTTAAGGCCATTTGAGGATCTGTTTCTCAGGGGTCACATGGGCTGGGGAGGAGCCCCTGGCTCCTTTCTTTTACCAGTTCCATCTATGTGAAGATAAGTCAAAGGTCCTGCTCGACCTTGGCTGGCTTCACTTGGAAGCATGGAAGAAATGTTTGCTTTGTGTTGACCCTCCTCTTTGTAGACTGGACACTGGTTCAAGTCCATTTCATGGGGTCTCCATGCCCTCCTTGATCAAAGGACAGGTGACTTACCACAGTTACAGGACATTTTCCCCTGGAACTTAGTCAACCTAGGAGGGAAAATAGCAAAAACTGTCCTTTATGTCCCTCTGACCAAATTACTATAGGCCTCAAAGTATGGCTGGTAAACATCAAAGAAGGTTAGTTCCACCAGTCTGGTACTTTTATTACCATGTGCCATGTAGATAAAGCTTGGGCAAAGACCAAACATTCTCAGATAAACCTTGCCTAGATATATATTATATTCTTTTAGCTAGTTGTATGTAAAATTTGTCAGTAGGTTGTTCAGTTACTGTGGTTCCCTCTGGTTTTCTAAAACTAGCTAGGCATTATTTATCTCTCACATTGTCTAACCCTTCCACCATGGTTTCCCCATTTAATATGCCCCCATTTTTTTCCATTTCTTCCTTAGTAATACCCTTCTCCTCTGGTCCCACCTCTCCTGAGCTCCTTTTTTCCCTTTATTCCCTGGGTTCCTTGTATAACCCTCCTTCCCCACTTCCCTTAAACTAACCCAATTTTTATCCATATCTCCCTTATAAATGTCTGCTTCCTTCTGTTCTTCTCTTTCAGGATCTTTCTTTTCCTTTACCTCCCTGTTTCCTTTCCATTATCCTGGTTCCTGTAGTTATGTCTGTTTGCATACTTATTTATCAGAGTCTTGTTCTAGGATCCACATATGAGGGAGGACATATTTCGATTTTTTTTCTGAGTCTGTTATTTCACTTAGTATAACAGTTTCTCATTTTATCCATTTACCTGCAAATTTTATGATTTCATCTTTCTTTACTGCTGAGTGAAACTCCGTCGTATAAATGAAACACATTTTCATTATCCACTCATCAATTGAGGGACACTTAGGTTGCTTCCATCTCTTAGCTACTGTGAAAAGAGCAGCAACAAACATGGATGTACAAGTGTCTCTGCAGCAGGACGAGTTCTTTGGGTATATGCCAAGGAGTGGTATAACTGGGTCAAATGGTAGGTTCATTTGTAGTTTTCTAAGAGTTATCCACACTGCCTTCTATAGGGGCTGAACCAGTTTGCAACCCCACCAGCAGTGGATGAGTGTTCCCCTTTCCCCACATCCCCTCCAACACTTGGCATCATTTGTTCTCTTGATCTTAGCCAGTCTGACTGGGGTAAGGTGAAATCTTAAAGTGGTTTTAATTTGCATTTCCCTGATTATTAGTGATGTTTAACGCTTTTTGAGATGTTTCTTAGCCATCTTTACTTCTTCCTTTGAGAAATCCATTTAGATCTTTAG